>NC_081560.1:33758155-33808155 GCF_022355385.1 Mustela nigripes | reverse complement strand
CCTAGAAAACGTGCCAGGTGGTGATGACAGGATGTTCGTAACAGGAGACATTGCTCCTGCCTCATGATGCTTATAGCACAGCTACAGATAAAGATCAGGTAGGGGAAGGTGAAAAAATGGAGCCCAAAAGGCTCTAGGGCCAGAGTATGGGAGAATTTGAATACTCAGCTAGTTTAGTGCATTTAAGATCACTGGATCTCCAGGGTTCCTGTGTGGCTCACTGGTTAAGCATCTGCCTTTGGCTCAGCTCATGATCCCTGAGTCCAAGGATTGAGTCACACATTGGGCTCCCCACTTAGCAGGGAGTCTACTTCTCCCTCTCCCCCATGCATGGGTGTGTACGTACGTTTTCTCTTTCTCTCTCTCTCTCGCAAAATAAATAAAGATCTTTAAAAAAAGAAGAAGAAGAAGAAGCCTAAAGAAGACTAAACTTCAATTCTGGAAACTCTCAGGCACTCAATACTATTAAGGCATCAGATGTCAGAGCAGGCCATTTATTCAGCCGATACCAAAATTACCCAGTACTTACTATGTTCCAAGCACTCTGCTTTGCTTTATTGACTCGTCCTCAAGGAGCACACCATCCTCTGGGGAAGGGAAGGAATTAGCAAAGCACAATAATACAATGTGAGAAATCCGTAACAGAGGAATAAAGTGTCATGGCTACATTAAAGAAGAGAATACTAACCCTGCCTGAGGAATCTGGAAGAACTTCACTGAGGAAACAACATATGCATCAGTCCTGGAAGGATGAGCAGTAGTCTACCAGGCAGAGAATTTCATAAAAACAAAACAAAAAAAGGCTTTTCGTTTTTAATACATCGAGAGAGGAGCACCAAAATTATGGAAGCATGACAGAGAAGAGCATGTTTGGAGACTAATAAAAAGTCTTGTGCAGTTCAAGCATAATATGGTATAGAATCTTGCATATACAATCTAGCATAATATAGTATAGAATCTTAGAGAAAAGCCTGGGAAGTTTAGTTGGGACCAAATAATAGAGGGCTTTGCGTGCTGTGCTAAAAAGGGAATTTTTAAAATCCCTGTAAGAAGAGGGAATCAAATATATTTAGATAAGAAGTAGTGATTGTATTTTTAAATTAATGATTGTATTTTTAATTAAAAACATATTGGGCCATATTATGAAAAAAGGATTGAATGTAAAAATAAACAGAAGGAGAGATCAATAAAGTGCTATTGTGTAATTAAATCAAGAGAGGATGTGATTACTAATTGATTACTAATTAGTTAAATGAATGCCAATAATCCAATCCCAATCCTCACAAACCAGAAGTCATTGCAGTTTATCTTTCAAAGGTAGAATTTACAGAGTAAGGCAACAAGATGTGTCTAACTGATTCTTGGTAATTTCAACATACATATAAGGCGCAACTGAGGAATAAGAGCACTGAAAAAGCACTTGAAGGGCCATTTGGGGGAAAAAATGGAAAAAGAAGAGGAAAGGTGAAAATAATGGCACAGTAACCAAGAGAAAAGCCATCTTTAAGGAGGAGAAAGCAGCATATAACATCAAAGACTGAAGATCAAATCAGCTTAGAACTAAAACTACTCATGGATTTTTCTAAAATGAGGTGGGTTTTGTTTGTTTGTTTTTGTTTTTAGTAACCATTTTCCAGAGTCACTTCTGGAAAGCAGTCAACAACAAGCCAGGTTTTGGAAGGTCTAATAATCAATGGGAAATAAAAAGTGGGAGCTTCAAACAAGGACCACCCTTTCAAGATGCTCTGAAGTCATGGGTAGCAGAATGGTAGTGACTGACTACCTAAGGGTATGTGAACCTAAGGGAAGTGATTTTTTAACAAGGAAAAGACATGGAAACATGAGTAAGACAAAGCAAAAGATATTGGAGGAAAGTGTTTAAAACACAAAAGAAAATATAATTTAATTTTATAACATCTTGAAGAGCTGAAAACTCTTAGTATATATAGGCAGAGAATGAAGAGCAAAGGTAAAGGTTCATCTTCTGTAGACCTTAGATAAAGTTTTATCTATAACAACAGAGACAAGAAAAGTGCCTGGTACATGCATGCTAGGCACTGATAATTATGTCTTGAACAAATGTTAGGAAATCTGGGAGTAATGTTAAATTGAAGACTTGTTCTTCACTTTCTTCTTGCAGTGGTCATACGTTCAAGATAATATGCAGACAAAAGCGAGAGGCATGGTAACAAATTTAAGGACAGTAATAAATGTTTGAGGTTGTTTCTAGGGGGATTAGAAATTTAGGTATCTTTAAAGAAATAAAGAAGTTCCTGAAGATGCAGATGAAATAGGAAATTCATGGGGTGCCTGGGCGGCTCAGTGGGTTGAGGCCTCTGCCTTCGGCTCTGGTCGTGATCCCAGGGTCCTGGGATCAAGCCCCGCGTCGGGCTCTCTGCTCAGCGGGGAGCCTGCTTCCTCCTCTCTCTCTCTCTCTCTCTCTGCCTGCCTCTCTGCCTACTTGTGATCTCTACCTGTTGAATAAATAAATAAAATCTTAAAAAAAAAATAGGAAATTCTCTACTGTACTGGGAGGTACCGATACCTGCCCTCTGATTTTTTTTTTTAAGATTTTATTTATTTATTTGACAGAGAGAGAGAGAGATCCCAAGTAAGCAGAGAAGCAGGCAGAGAGAGAGAGGGGGAAGCAGGCTCCCCAGTGAGCAGGGAGTCCTATGCGGGATTTGATCCCAGGACCCTGAGACTATGACCTGAGCCAAAGCAGAGGTTTAACCCACTGAGACACCCAGGCACCCCCTGCCCTCTGATTTTTTTTGTAATGTCATCAGCAGCCTACATACAGGAGTACAGAAAGTAAATGAGTACATATCACTATAGGTAAAAGCACTTTTGGAGAAGTTAAGGGTATAGATGAGATGCCAGTTAAAGTGCCTGGCAAGGGGTACCTGGTGGCACAGTTGGTTATGTGTCCAACTCTTGCTTTCTGCTCAGGTCATGATCTCAGATCAAGTCTTAGTCTGCACTAAGTGCAGAGTCTGCTTGGGATTCTCTCTCCCTCTCCTTCTGCCCCTTCTGCTCTTGCTCTCTCTTTCCGCCACTAAAATGCATAAATAAATCTTGAAAAAAAATTGAAGTGAATGGCAATACATCAATGCATAGAAGGAAAAATTTAATCAAAAGAATTTAACTCATAAACTGGAAGCATTAAGAGGAATCAAGGTTTAGAGATAATAATAAGGATAAACAAAAGATATTGTTGATATAATACAATGAATACTGAATAACCTTATGACAAAAGATTGTGAACAAAGTATGGGTTTTGTTTAAGAATATGTGATAGAAAAATGAAACTTCCCACAGGCATTTATCTGTTCAGGTATGTGCCAGTTGTGGGAATATGACCTCTATTACTGTTAACATATTTTTTTCCCCAACCAACCCTATAAACTTCATCAAATCATGTGAATGGCAAAGGAGAATATAGGATTCTCCAAACTTATGATATAACCCAGATTCTTTCCTGTCACACATGATTCCCAGAAGAATCCAGAGTATCTATTCCCAGAACTGGATATGCGTATAAATTTAATGTGGTAGGAAAAAGGATTCCACACAACAATTAAAATTCTGTATCTTCTTCCAAATGTATTTTGCCATCATTTCTATACTTGCTATCTACAAGCACAGTAATACAAAATAATAAAACCAGTACATTTATGCTATAAGAGAAATGTGATTGACTGTATGAGAACACTACTTAAACAGACAGCGTTCTGGGCTGGGAATCCATTACTTTGCTTCTAAAGCTGGCTTTACGAGTATATGTTGTCTGACCTTTGGTGGACTACCAAAGCTGTTGGGATCTCGGTTTCCTTATTCTTAAAATAATTTTATTAGCTTATCTTTAAGTTGCCTGGTTTGTTTCAAAGTCCCATAGGTTACACATTTCTTTTTAAAAATTGAGTCACAGCTGATTTTTTTATTAGTTTTTTAATGTTACTGAAGATCTTCAAAAACCTTGTCAGATCCCTTTAAAAAAAATATGCATACATTTTAAAATCTATGCTCCTTGAAGTTTTTCAAATTTTTTTTTTTAACATTTTGAAGCCATTTTATTGGCAATAAAAAAGGTTTGAATTGTTATATCTTGTCTACGGCCATACCACCCTGAATGTACCCGATCTCGTCTGAATTGTTCTATCTTCCTGGTAAACTGAATCTTTAATCTTTATTTATTGCTTCTCTTTATTGCTAGCAACAACCTCTGCCCTAAAGTCTACTTTGGGGACAATATAGGACACTAACTTTCTTTTGGTTAGTATTAGTATTTGTTGGTATTAGTATTAGTATTCTTTTGCTTACTATTACCATAGTTGTATCCTTCAATTGTTCTGCCACTTTTGTGTTTTAAAGTCAGAATTTAGTCTGTTTACATTTATTATAATAGGTAATAAATTTGAAATTGTTTCTACCCTATTATGTTGGGCTTTCTACTTGGTTTCTTCTCTATCATTTTTATCCTTACTAGCTTTTTTAAAAAAAGATATAGAATATTTTTGTTGTTATTGTCTACTTGCTTGTTTATTCACTTCCCAACTCCCATATATTTATATTCCATTAGTTTGGAAGTTACACACTATATCTATTCTAATAGTGATCATCCCAAAAATGTTAACATGCATATTTAAATTTACATGTCCAGTGTTATATATCTATTCTCTCATCTCAAACATTATGAAGACCTTAGAGTGTTCTATCTCTAAACATACATTCATACATAATTTTTATATTCTAACATTTAGTATTATAAATTGGATATTGTTAGTACTGTCTTATACCACCAGGTTTTATTTGGATTAACCTTATGCTTGCTATTTTCTCTGATTACCGTTCTTTGATTATTCTGTCTTTCCTTCCCAATGATTTTTAAATTCTTCACAGAGCTCATCTTCTAGAAATTCTTTAGAGAGATCTGTTGGTAATAAGCTCCTCAATTTTGCCCTCCCGAAAAAAAGTCTTTATTTTACTCTTATTCTTGAAAAATTATTTTATAGGTTATACAATTCTATGTTGAAAGTTATATTTTCTCAGAATTCTGAAGATATCATTTCACCACTTTCTAGTTTCCATTGTTGGCCTTTTGCAAAATCAGATCTCAATCTAACTGTTATTCCTCTGTATTCTTTGTATTCAATCAATTTCTTTTCATTATAGTGAATCACGGTGGGGATGCTTTTTGATGTACCCTTCTTATAACTGGTAGGGCTTCAAATATGTTAATTTCATAGGCATTGATTACCACATTGAATACTACCTGTCTCTTATTAATTCTATTCTCCACTTACAGAAATCAAATTACATACCATCATATAAGTTCTAATACTATTCTAACACTATTTCTACATGTCTTTTAGAATGTCTTTTGTATTTCTCATATCTTTATTTCACTGTATTGATTTCTGGACAATTCCCCCAGTTCCATCTTCCAATTTACTCATTCTCTCTTTACTTGTGATTAATCTGCTCTTTAATTGTCCCAATTGGTTTCCAATTTCAGTTTTTATATTTTTATTTCCATAACTTTTTACAAACTGCCTTGACAGCTGTGATAATGTCTTGCTCTTCACTTAACTTACACCGCTGATACTCTTATTTAAACATTTATTAATTTTATGTTTTACATGTAATTCTAATATGTCCAAGTTTTGCTGGCCTGATATTACTGTTAATGGTTCTACTACATCTCACTCACAGTAGCTTGGTTCTCTCTGTGCATGCTTTATGATTTTTTTCCTATGACTTCATATTTCTTGAAACTCTATGCATGAAAAAATTTGTTACGTCTGGGGTTTTTGCTTACTCCAGATGTCTACAAGTAACATAAAACCACTTTTTTTTTTTCAGATTTTATTTATTCATTTGACAGACAGAGATCACAAGTAGGCAGAGAGGCAGGCAGAGAGAGAGAGGAGGAAGCAGGCTCCCTGACGAGCAGAGAGCCCGATGCGGGGCTCGATCCCAGGATCCTGGGATCATGACCTGAGCTGAAGGTAGAGGCTTTAATCCACTGAGCCACCCAGGCACCCCCATAAAACCACTTTTAATGAAATTATGACTTTATACCTTTTGATGATATAAAGATAATCTAATCCCATGTATCTTGGAATTCTCAGTATGTAAAACTATCAATCTCTATAAGCTAAGTCTGTCTGCCTATCTATGTAAAAAGATAAATATAGGTAGATTTTATTTTAAATTTTAAGATCACTCACTGATGTCTAACAGAGTTATAACCTTATATAGAGATTTAAAGTCTGACTTCCTACCTCACAGAGACCCTAGTCTGTTTTCAGCCTCCCATGAATCATTCAATCCAAAACTTTAGGCTACTGGAAATTGGGAAACATGCCACACCAATTATATCTTTTAGTGTTGGTTTATGTCCCCGGATTTGTCATTTCTTATTGTTTTTGGTCTCTAAGAATTTTCTTTTCTGTCTTTAAAGCTTATATTGGCTTGATGATTCATATCGTTGTCCCTTTATCTATAAAGTCCATTTAATTTTGCTTCTTACAAAGAAGTAAGACTATAAATATGTTTCTTCTATTATCTAAATCAAAGGTCAGCAAACAATGCCTTGTGGGTCAAATACATCCACTACCTATTTTTGTAAATAAAATTTTATAGGAACACAGCCAGATCACTTATGTATTTCCATGGCTACTTTTGTGCTACAACATCAAAGTTGAATAGTTGTCAAAGACACCATCTGATCCACAGATCTGAAAATATTTACTGTCTGCCTTTTACAGAGAAGGTTTTCTAACCCCTGATATAAATCATCAGGAACTGACTTATCTTACAATAAATATGTTCAGTTTAATACAACAGCAAAGTGTTATTTGTTGACTTAACATATGCATATATTCAATATAGTATTTAATATCACTGTAGTGGACCAGAACGTCTTTGTTGGCATGAGCTATATATCTAAAAGGTTTAAGTAGCAGATCCATCACAGAAATATATTTAATAAAGGTCTTTGATGATGATGATGGTGATGGGGATGATGAGATCTTGAATTCCCATAATTTTCTAATCCATGACAGATATAAAAACAGATATCATTTTAGAGAGTTAAATGTACCTGTCAAGTCATTTTTGAATGTGGTAAATCACACCTTAATTGGGCACATTTTGCCTCCAGGAATCTTAACTGCTTATGTTATCTGACATTCTTACTGATAAAACTCATTGCCATAGATTAAAGCTATGAATGTTACTCTCTTTTTAACATTATAGCTTTTATTACAGGGAAATATCTTTACTATTTGTATAGTATCCCATGTTCTTCCACAGAAAAAAGAAATACACAGTTCCCAGATTCTAGTGATAGCCCTTCCCTACCTATTTTTAGAGTGTGGATAGCCTCAACTTTCTGATCCACTCAGAAGAACAGGTAATGATACACACTTCTAAACATACATTTTGTTTTTGGCAAATGTTCTTTTTGCAAATGCTCCTGACAGAAGATGGGAGATGGCAGTTTGCAAAGTAAAAGAAATGGCTGAATAAAAAATAAAAAATACTGTCATAAGGGGAAAAGAGAAATATGTTAAAAAACTTCATCCCTATGATAGGCATTTGATGAGAGAAGCCTGAAGGAGTGAATGAATGAATGAATGGTATTTGCTAGCTTGAAGAAAGTGCCCAATAAAATGAATACAGAATACACGTAAAGTGTCCCTGACGGAGGGACAGTGTGCCAGGTATAAGGGACAGGTGGCATTTGCTGAAACACATGAGTGACATGTCCTAGAGAAAGAAGGAAAGTGCTGGGTATAATGCCAGCTAGTGTAGAGAGCATGGACAGCAGGTTTTCTGCAGAATAATGTTGTTCATGGCTAGTAGTGATCTGTGAAAAATATAAGTGAACAGTTTTGACAGAGTAGCATGTGATAGGGAATAAACTAACTAGAATATCTGGCTGCCATGCAACTGACTAAGGGAAAACTGCACTACAAAACCAAGCTGTAATCTCTTTGGAAACCAAGCAGTAAGTCTGAGAAAGGAAAAAAAGAAACATTCTAAGACAGAAATGAGTAGCACAGCATTTCAATTCAATAGATGTGTACAACAATCTTTCATTTAAATTAGGAAAAAAGTGTTTTAGATGGCTAATGAGTAAGTTACAAAAATTTATAGTGGGCACAACTTTGTCACTTGCTTATTTCACTGTTTCAGCTATTTATTTCCTATTAGTGTGGCTGTTATTAAATAAAGTGCATTTACTGAATGAACTCCATGCCCTGAGCAGACGTGAAGGACTTAGTGGGGAGAAAGAGGTACAGCAGAGGTGAATCTGATTGTGAGAAGGGTCTAGTTTAAATAAAGCCTAAACTCAATGCACAGAACAGTGAAAATGCAACAC
Source organism: Mustela nigripes (assembly GCF_022355385.1). Lineage (NCBI taxonomy): Eukaryota > Metazoa > Chordata > Mammalia > Carnivora > Mustelidae > Mustela > Mustela nigripes. The sequence continues at coordinate 33,799,763 of NC_081560.1, read as the reverse complement.
ACTGAATACATGTGTAGTGGTCCAATGTAAACAGATTTCTCAATGTTAACAGAAATACGTCAGTTTTGCATATGTTAAATGCCACATCAAGGTTAATAATGCCAAAAGTATCCATGAATACTGTTTTAAAGTGTCATTACAAAACAAAGAAAATAAAGCAGCTCTGGGGGTTATCAGCAATAGCCTTAGGAATTGGATTCTATGGATAAGAAACATGAGATTTTCCCCCAAAGGATCATTATTATAGGCATCTCACTTGTGTCTCAAACTCTCACCTATGTTTACTGATGATCAAATCTTGATACAAGGCTTATCTGTTTCAAATGGCTATTCCTAAGTGATGCTGACTATTTGAAATATACCTTTGTGAGATCTGTTTGTGATTTAACATTCTTACAATATACCTTATTATAGAGGCTATTATTTTCATAAATTCTATAAAATAATGAATAAATATTTGCAAGGAGGGTTTAATAGATGACAACAAAATGACTCAACACAGAGTATTTTTTTAAAAAGTATGGCAAGGAAGAGGCTCTCAGAAGTGCTGACAATACTACTGAAGCAGATTACCTTAAAAGAAAACACATATGGTTCCATTTTGTGCTTTCTCGCTCAACTAAATACATTTAGAGGCACAAGCTTGCAACCTGCTGAGTGAATCCTATGTTATCCATATGTGGATTACGGAACTAAAGAGGAGACAGTTAAAATACTCAGTTACTTTTTTATAATTCAAGATGAAAAACATGAGCAATACATGGGTTTCCCTTTTGTTCCCACAAGTTTAGGGCCCAGAATTATTTTTTTTTTCCTTCCATGAACCACCTATTGACACTCTTGATTTCCCAATCTCTGTGACCTTCAGGTCCCCAAAATCTGAAGTCATTTTGTTTTACCATAGGATGTCTTTAAATTGGGAAGGAGAGCAGTTTGTGTAAATATAGAGGCAATAGTAGCTAATTATCACTTCACTTTAGCTACAATTTCCCTCAACCACACACTCTCAGAGTGTCCATTCTAAAACATATAACTCAACCCTACTTCCCACTCTAGTTACTGTCCTATCTTTCTTCTCTTCCACACTCAAACTTTTTGCATGTCTTACCTATCCCTCACTATCTATATTAATTTGCCATACAAACTTTCCTTAAAACATTATACTCTGGCTTCTCCTCAAAACAGTTTTGAAAGATAACTTTGGTTTAGTCATGAATTACTTCTGTGTTAAGTTTTGGTCTTGATCTCTCAATTTCTTGATCTCTCAGTTTTAGCACTGTTGATTATTCCCTTCCTCTTAATGCATTTCCTTAGCTCCTGTGACATCGTAATTTGTTTGTTTGTTTTACATATGCCACAGTGGAACTACTCCTTCAGCTCATCATTCAGGCTTGGAAGGTTGGATTTCTCAAAGCTCTCTTTGAGACTCTTTCATCTGCTGATGCTGCATTTCTCTCAAGGGTATCCTGGGGCGCCTGGGTGGCTCAGTGGGTTAAGCCACTTCCTTTGGCTCAGGTCATGATCTCAGGGTCCTGGGATCAAGTCCCACATCGGGCTCTCTGCTCGGCAGGGAGCCTGCTTCCTCCTCTCTCTCTGCCTGCCTCTCTGCCTGCCTCTCTGCCTGCTTGTGATCTCTGTCAAATAAATAAATAAAATCTTTTTAAAAAAAAAAAAGGTATCCTGATCCATTACTCTGGCTTCAGTTATTATCTACAGTAACATAATTTATACATCTCTAGCCTAGGTTTCTCCTCTGAGCTTTAGACTAAGATAGCCCACTGCCTACTGATATTGCCTCCTCCAGTCCTTGAAGGAAAGTTTAGGCAGAACGGTTCTAAAAATAACCCACGCATCATGGTCCATCTCCTCCTTCCCTGTGTATGGCCCTAGCCTCCTTTCAGTTGTGCAAACAAGAAAAGACAGGCATGAGCCTCGATTTCACCTCTCTCCATATCTAAACCCAAAGAATCTTCAAGTTTTGTCAACTTTATCTCCTATATGTCTCTAGAATTCATCCATTTCTCTCCAGCTTCACCACCATTATTCATCTCAAGTGTTTTCCCCATTGTAGCTCCAAAAAATTTATTGATTTCTACCTTCTTTTCTCAACATTCATCATCTCTGTTAGTGGAATGTGTACCTAATAAGCCACCAATTTTTCTCTAGTCCAGACAATCAACTACAATGCTCTCAGAGTTAATGTCCTCAAAATTTTTTTTTTAATTTTTAAAAAAATTAAAAAAGAAAATTGTTGGGGCACCTGGGTGGCTCAGTGGGTTTAGCCTCTGCCTTCAGCTCAGGTCATGATCTCTGGGTCCTGGGATCAAGCCCTGCATTGGGCTCTCTGCTCAGCAGGAGCCTGCTTCCCACCCCCCTCCCCTGCCCTGCCTCTCTGCCTACTTGTGATCTCTGTCTGTCAAATAAATAAATAAATCTTTAAAAAAAAAAAAACTGTTACCTAATAATTTGTTTGATGACTGTTACCAATAGGAAAATTTCAAATTTCCTATCTTAGCTGTGACTTCCAATCTCTGTTCAGTATCATTTCAGAATATTCTCCAACCTCATCAATTCTAATTATAAGCCATAGTGAGGTCCCTTGTCCCCTTTCTCTGAGTTTACCTATTCCTTTTATCATTCTTTTTTTTTAAAAGATTTTATTTATTTATTTGACAGACAGAGATCACAAGTAATCAGAGATGCAGGCAGAGAGTGCGAGTAGGAAGCAGGCTCCCCACCCAGCAGAGAGCCTGACATGGGGCTTGATCCTAGGACCCTAAGACCATGACCTGAGCTGAAAGCAGGAGCTTTAACCCACTGAGCCACCCAGGTGCTCCTCTTCAGGCTTTTATATTTGATAATTTCTCTGTCTTGTACATTCCTCTCTGTTCTTCCAGACTAAGTCAAATATTACATAAAGTGATCTTTGACTGCCTCAGGTATAATTCTTAGTCTTCTGTACTTCTTTACTTCTTGATCCATATATCTGTTTTAGTATGAACCATGCTATATTTTCAAGTCTCTGCTTAGTATGTATATCCTCCCAAAGAGACTATGTGCTTTATGGCGGCAAGCACTGTTTTAGTCACCTTTTAGTGCTTATCACACATAACAGGTATTCAACAAAAGTTTTAAACTGAATTATTAGGATATTTACAAAATCCTAAGACCTAAATAAAGGTTTAAGAACATATTTAAGCAGGAATGCTGTTATATGTATATTTGAGGCCTGGCTAAATTAAAATCGAGATCACATGGTAGGAAAATATGAAATGCCAAAACCAACCCCACGGAGGAAAGCAGGTTTGGGAGTGACCAGCTTCAGACACTGACTTAACATAAATAGAAAGAATGACTTAAGCCTAGTGTACTGGAAATAATTCCACTATGTCAGATCTCTTAAGGTCCAAACTGTAGAATCTTTAGTTTCCTCTCACTTTTCAATACCCTGTGGGTCTCCAATCCTCCCTCCAGAGCCCCAGGGCTCCTTTCAGGCATATTAAACTGTTTATTTATTAATGCTCCATATTCTTTTTCACATTTTCACTTCTTTTTCTGCACATACTTTTCCTTTGCCTGAAATACTCTTCCCTCTTCCTCTTTACTTATGATTGAAATGCCAACTTACCTTCCAATACCTGTAGAAATTTAACATAATCTTGCAAATTGGGTTAGATGTTCCAATTATGTATGACCAGAGTAGTCTTCACATTATACACATATTACATTACTGTGTAATTGCCTACTTACTTATCTGTATCCTTTTCTAGATTATAAATGGAAGGATAAGTACTATCTATTTTAATTTCAATTGCCTCCTCAATGCTTAGAACTGTCTCTGGCACCTAGTAGGACCTCACTGATGTTGAATGATTGCCTAGGCTTTTTCAGAGAGCATCTTTCTCCATAATACCACGTTTTTGTTAGGAACCTGTCACTTCTCTCTGCTTGTGCTAACAAGTACAAGGCCATATACTGAGCACGAAGAATCTCATCCTATTCTCCACATTTGATTATTGGGGCTATTCTCTTGCAAAACTAGACATCTAGGTCATGGCATTTTACAGGCTTTGATCAATTAAGTTACTGACTTGCTTTCCTTTCCTTTAACATCACAATTCCCAGATTTTTAACCTGCCACAGTCATGGATATCACTGATTTTCTGACCTTTGCTTTGATTTTATGGTTTCTGGCTTGTCAGCTTGCTGCCAAGAACAAGAGTCCACATTATTTGGTTACTGCTTTGACCTGGGGTCTTCTGGATGGTTGACTAATTCCTGATTTACAGCAATCTTAGAAATCTTCATTCCCAGTCGCATGATCTCAGACTCAGCCTGAGCTCAGCTTTCTGTTGGTTCCAGTCCCTTCTCTGACTAAACTTGAACTAGGTCCTCTTGGAGAAATGGCTCAAAAAACTATTACCTACATATAATTAATAATATCCACAGGTATTGAAGGCTGAAGGATAGCTTACCTAATGTAAAAAGTGTTAAGATGTTTACTGTTTCTAATAACATGTAAAATGGATCTAGAGCAAATTAAAATTTTGTTTTGTTTCTCTACATATGAACTTATGAGAGATAAAATTAATATGTATTGGCAGAATTATATGGTTGTTACATAGGAAAAATATCACTATCTTAACTATGAATATTTGGCCATTACATTATTGGTAGTACTAGATCAAGTGTATTGTTTTAGTTTGGTATGAGATAATAGGTGGGATACATGATACATATACAGAGGCATGAGGTACAAAGGATGGTAGTATTTTGCTCTGAGACTATGTACCCAGGTTTGTAAACCTCAGATGATGTTCTAAAAGGCCTGCAATCTGGCAAAGGAATGGCAAAAATATATGGAGCCAAACATAATCATGATACATAAGAAGATCCTGAAGACTGAGACAGAAATGAAGGGAAAGGCCCCACAATGAATGAGAAAAGGAAATATTAATGTCTATTGAGGAAATTTCTATTCACATAAGTAAAGGAATAGGAATTGTGTATTGATCCTGTGAGGGGAGTTCTAAGAGGATAAAACAGATAATAATATCTAACTAGAAGAGAGTACACACATTTGGTATTTCATGACAGGGACAATGAGACAGAAAATTAGTTGTTTGCATCGACTTAGACTTGCATGTCTTAGGATTGCAATTACCTGTAGCAATATTACAAAGTTGGCTCCCCTAGTCCAAGCAAAACAAATATAAAAAAAGAAAGGGAATTGCATGTCTGTTTTCCTGAGAAAGTATTTTTACCATCATTATTATTTTCTTTATACAGTATCCTCTAACTTTTGGAAACAATGACTTCTTAGAAAAGTGGCCTGGGCTGTCTTCTACTATGTTTAGTTTATACACTTATTTTTGTCATGGAGAACTTTAAGGCCATGTCAAAAAAATTAGGCAGTATGTACTGAAGATACATTGACAATCCAAATGTGCAGAGTTGTTATTCTTAGGGTATATTCAACAACGATATTACTTTAGAAAAATTACACTGTAATACTTTGAAAGCCCCATTAAAATACATAAACATGAAACATTTAATGTGCAATACTAACCGTCACTGCAGAAATTACCCAAAGCAGAAGAGTTCATCTAAAACGTGTTATTGAAAAGTAGGTGGTAAGTGAACATTACCCTACAGCTCCACATCGGTATGAATCGACAGCTAACAAACTGCATTTTAGAGACCATTTTTTGCCATAATATAAATTTCCTCTCAACCAAAATATGAGGCACAGGATAGTTAGTGAGCACACAATTTCACAAGAAGGTCACTATTTCTGAGATCCTTAAGATTAGATCCCAACTAATACACACACATACACACATACCCTACTGCCTTTTTTTATTTTTTTATTTTTATTTTTATTTTTTTCAAAATTCTTCAGTCAGGGTCTTTATGTATTTTTTATCATGGTATTTGGGTTCACTTTTATCGTGAGCCAAATAAGTATCTCAAGTAAATTATTCAAGATGTCTATTACCAGTGCATTTAAAAATTCAGCAGAACACCTATAGCTATTTTTCATAAATATGATGTAGAGTAGGACACCTGTAGCTACTCTTTTAAATACACACACACACACACACACACACACAAACACACATACACACACACATACACCCCCACACAAGCAAAGAAATAGCCAAAATAATTAACAATGCTATTTATTTAGAAAAACTTCTACAAAATGGACAAAGATAGAAACTTCAGAAGTAATAATCACATTTGAAATTAGTTAAATTTGTGATGAATGAATACAGGTTCAAGGCCACATTTTTGCAGTTGTAATCAGCAAATTATTGCAGATGTAATACTTTCCCTAGAGTCAATACAGGCATTTCTAGTGACTCAGAGAGCTGAGGCTCTTTCAGGGAAGTAGCGCACAGAAATTAAAGGAGTAAAAAGCACTACAATGTCCAGAAACAACTGAATGTGTAAGTGAAAAGTACAGACTATATAATGAATATATAACTTGACACACTGACAAAACCTTCTTGTCACAGATTAAACCCTACCTAGCCTATGATAAAAATAAATGAGTTACTGCATTTCTACTTATTGTCAATGGAAAAGTTGTACAAGAACTGAGAGAGTTAATGGAAAATTAATAATAAAAAGGAAGCGCAAAAATGATAAAAGTAGGGTGTTGGATAAGATATAGGGTCATAGACATTTATATAGTCAAGAGAGGAGAAGATTGAAGGGAATTTGATCACAGTCTATAAATACCTTACAAGTATCTGTAGAAGTGAAAGAATGTGATTATTCAAAGCATCAGAAGATAGGACAAGGAGCACTGATCTGAAACTAAAGAAGAAAATGTTTCAGCCTTAGATGATATTAAGAAATACTTTCCAACAGTGAGAGGATTTGGCATTAGAAATAAAAACCAAGGACAATACATAAAGTTTAGAGAATGCCTGAAGATGATGTACCTACAAGTACAGAGAATAAATCAGAAATGATGAAGGGAAGAATGGAAAACAGTGAGGCTCACAGAATCACAAGATTCACTTGTTCAGGATGTGTGAAATGTATTAGCTGCCAGTCTTTTAAGTCTCATCCTAGGAAACTATACCAAAACTGGGAAAGCAGTTGAGACAAATGAAAAATTTTAGCCTATACTTTGATCAACTATTCTACTATGACAATTGATGATTTCCAGTTTTTGGCTAAGTTCTTACATTTGATAAAGAGCAATACATTTAAGTGCTGTAAGTTACAATACATTTAAGTGCTGAAGGTTAGAGTTGATAATAAATTTACATACATTCTTCACACATACAGAGATCTACACATAGCATACTCTTTATAATTGCCTTTAATATACAGGTTCAGAACCTCTACTATAGAAAGTTAAATAAGAATAAAAATAAGAATAATAGAGATCACTAAAAACAAATTTATTTCTGTAAGTAATACTTTTCCACTTGAGAAAAAAGGAAAACCTAATAACTTATGTATTTCCTTTTCTTAAAAAGACAACTAGTATAAAAATAAATGTTAGTTCTCTAAATAATGAAAAACCCTTTGTTTGTTGCTTTCAATCATTTGTCTTTTTCATAGTTCAAACTTTAGATTTTATTTTTTTCTTTCATTCTTTCCTCTTACAAGTAGACCTCCTAACACCTTATCAAAAGTTCTGGATTTTTTTTAGTTTTAAGAGAGATGCTTTAAGGAATAATAAGCAGCTTACTTCTCTCTCAGTACAGGATGTAGATGAAGATAAATAAAGGAATTACTGCAAACAAGGAAGTGTTTAGCTGAAGCTAAATGAAAAGAATTTGCTGTAGACCCAATTCATTAATTCCCTCACTTTAAACAGACAACAAAGGATTTTTTTAAAAATACTTATCACTTTCTCCGTATCAAGAGATGAACTAAGTACATTTAAGAGTATGGGAAAGTTCTAGCTAAAGATGATTTTGATCCAATCAAGGCATTTGGCCGGCTTTGTTTCACTTCCCTAGTTTCTTGTACACATTACTTTGTAAGAATCAATACTTTTCAGGTGAACAAAGTGGAAGTTTTTCACAGGTGAAAACTAGTTGTCTATAAGTTTACAATAGCGTAAGGAATCTCTAGGATGCTAGTCCTTCTACTTTTGACAAGGTTGACCATACATAAAGTCTGGGGAGAGAAGTAAGTGAAACCAGAGAGAGATGACATCCTTAGAGAACATAGAATATTTAATAAGAACACAGGATGGGGGGGGGGAGAAGCAGACTCAGCAGGTATTAAAAATTGGAGAAGGCAGAAATCACAGAGAAAATAATCATAAGAAAGATTTCAGAAGTTCAAAATTATAGTATTTATAATCTGAAATCAGAATAAAGTGGTCACTGGGTTATTATTCTGGAATGGATATGCTAGTGATTGTCAGCAAGGTAGCCAAAAGCTCTTAATTGGTGAGATAAAGTATTTTAATAAATGATATCTTAGAGTTGTGTGGATTTTTTATAAACTATAAGAATTATAAGAATTATAAACAAAATAGAAAATATATTAATAATTTACATGTTCAAGTGAAGTAATTTCATTTGACTTTTACATTAAGAGCATTATAGATCAAGTTCACCAAATTAAATGTAATTCATTCTTCTGTCAAATATTCTTTTGTAGCATATGATTAGAACAATTAGAACACTTGATTACTAAATTTCCCTGTCTTAGGGTTAACAGCAAAACATGTGACAGAAAAATGTCTAAAAATGAATAAAAGAGCAAGGATATGAAAAAGGATGCAGAGTCAATTATCATATGGTTTCGCTTATTTGTGGAGCATAAGGAATAACACGGAGGACGGAGGAGATGGAGAGGAGAAGTGAGTTGGGGGAAGCTGGAGGGGGAGATAAACCATGAGAGACTGTGGACTGAGAAACAAACTGAGGGTTTTGAAGTGGGAGGTTGGGTGAGCATGGTGGTGGGTATTATGGAGGGCATGTACTGCATGGAGCACTGGGTGTGGTACATAAACAATGAATTCTGGAACACTGAAAAGAAATTAAAATATATATATATATAATTTTTTAAAAGGATGCAGAATATGTAATCTTACTGTATTACTAAGATTACCGACTTCTTTTTTGTTGCCACTAAAATATGTATCTATGTTGCTCTGATGACTGATGAACTAGCACAATTTCAAATTTTTCCTGTTTCTCCCTTCCTTCTTCTTTCTCCTCTTCCCTCCCTCCTTCTCCCTCCCTCTCTCTCATTTCTCTTCATCATCTAATTTGAAATGTTACTTAATACATTTAAATCAATTATGTGCCCCATACTTAAGAATGGCCTGTAATATTATTTCCTAAATCACACATTTTAGAAGACTTCAGTGCCTAACTAATGGAATTCTCGAAAAACCTATCAAAGTGTTTCAGACATAAGAAATATATCAATGGGACAGAAACAGTTCTTCATTATGCTTTACACACAATTTTGCTCAACTGCTTATTTTAATTAGAGCAGAACTCTAGCTTCTGCTCATTGGTTTAGCATGAGCAATAAAATGAAGTTTATTTAATTTTCTAAAATAAGTAAAGCAGAGTAAAGTTAATTAAAAGTTAATTACAGAATAATGAATCATCTACCCTTGCTGTGCTAGTGTTGCCCAGATGATTAGATGCTGTCCTTCCTGAATACACTTCCATTCCCATAAGCTGAGTATTCTCTTCATTCAGTATAGGGATTTTCATTTGTGTACTTAAGAACTTTACATTGCCTGCTTCTGAGGGCAGCTTTTTTAAGGAAATAAGCACATAGAGGCACCCATACACCCCTTCCTACTCTCTCTCTTTTTATATGCTTTCCCCAGGCATAATTTTCATTTAGACTTCTGATTGCCTTTTAAATTTGACAGAATATACCTATAAAATTCGTTAGTAATTGTTTCATTTCCCAGCATGGCATGTGTAGTTAACCTTGAAAGACGGATTGGGCGTTAACTGTAGTGAACCCAACCTTTGCCAGTATCACAAAGGTCATGGATCTGTTCTCTCTGGTCCTGTGTCTTCAAATAGAAGGTTTTGTACATACTGGAATTAGAATGCTTTTACTGCTCATTAATTCATCATTAAAATGATGTTAACTAATCATTCTCTATAAGGCTCTGGTGTACAGATTTTCTGGCATGAATCGCTGTAGCTTGGCTCCCAGCCATTTACAACTTGCTGAAAACAGCAGCATTCATGTTTTTGGTAGATTTAAATCTTTTGTGAAATTTTATTGTAAGTAGCAGGTCTTATAAATTGCACTGGGAATACAGTACGGCTTATACTGAGAATATCTTTATTTTTATGAATGGATATGTGTATGGAAATACCTGAACCTCAATTTTGCAGCAGGGTTCTCTTAGCATAAGGAATAATATGTAATGAATATTGTGCTCTCACCTCAATTATGTGTCTTGCACTTTGACATCATAAATACTAAGGCAATGTAGCAAATATTGTTACTTAAAATAGGGAAAGAAAATGAATCAGTCTAACTTACAGTATTTACACTGATTATGTATCCAGTCTATGTAAAAAGCTACGAACTATTAGTTTTGCAAAACTGTTCAATGATTCAATGATACAAATGCGTTATGAAGTAACTACAAACAACTGAATTTTGAATCTTTTTTAAAAAGTGTACTGGGAAACAAACTGGGGACTGCTAGGGGCCAGTAGGGTCCTAGGTGATGGGTATTAAGGAGGACACTTGATATAACAGGCACTAGTGTTATATGCAACTGATGAATCACTAAACTCTACCTCTGAAACTAATAATATACTACATGTTAACTGAATTTAAATAAAAACTTTTAAAAGGTATACTCTATATTCCACATCCAAACCTTCTACTAACAGATACATGTAGAACCATTTATTTCCCTACATGCTGTTAATCAGATGTTAAATAAGAAGGAAATGGGTGGAAAAGATCTGAAAATAAAGTTTCAAGAGGGTCTTTTAAACAAGAACCGTGAGAAGTTGGAAGAAGGGGGGTGCAATTTGCTTTTACAACTTCTTACTTGCTGTCATTCATCTTCACTACTCTAAAACTTTCCCTCACTCTTCTTTTAAATGTTTTTCCCCCTGCCTTTACATTTTAGTTATGTGTGCAACTGCATTATTATATCCTAGTTTTCTGTTTCTCAATTTTCCACACTTTAAAAAAATGAGTATAAAGGTTCAATAAATGAACAATCAAACAAATAAATAAATAAATCCTTTCAGTTTAGAAATGCTGACTTCCATTTTAAATATCACTTTGAAATGTTGATTCAAAAATTCATAATCATATCCACTTCACAAACACAGATACTGGCTATTCATTTGCTACAAAAAATATGCTGAATTAGGAAGGCACAATTTTGTAAGGTAAGTTGTTCACTTTTTTTTTCTTGGCATTAAAATTCTTTACGATAATGTTATTTAGATCCACTTGACTCAGATAACAACTCTCTTTAATAATACTTGAAATTCTTGGTAGAGAGAAGTAAAATAATTTAACCCACATTATAAAATTATAGGTAGTTTACTATAACTGAGCAGAAGTAAACAGGGTACACTGAGTAATGGAAATACCTTCTTTTGGTTTTTTGGTTAGAAAGGGAGATGGTCAAAATGTGCTAAGTTTTTGTTGTTGTTGTTGGGGGGGAGGCTGGCTAAGTATACTTTATTGGTGGTACATGACAAGGTAGGGCTCCCTAAGCGCCCCCCCCCTTCTTCAGGGGTTCTGGGGAGGAAACTGTGGAGGTCAAAAGATTCTTAGTATGTTGGGGATGAGTTGGGGCAGTTACTCCCCAGTAGCTGAGGGCTTCCTCCTCTTGCCAGGCCTGGTGTTTCAGGTGGGTCTTACTCCTTGGAGGCAATGTGGACCATAAGGTCCACCATCTGGTTGCTGTAGCCAAATTTATTGTCATACCAGGAAATATGCCTGACAAAGTAGTCACTAAGAGCACCTGAATCAAGCACCTGATTCAGCACCTGAATCAAAGGTAGAAAACTGAGTGTCACTGTTAAAGTCGCAGGAGACAACTTGGTCCTCAGTGTAGCCAAGGATTCCCTTGAGGGGCCCTCCAATGCCTGCCTCATGAACTTCTTGAGGTTATCATATTTGGTAGCTTTTTCTAGGCAGCAGGTCACACCTACTACTGACACACTGTGGGTAGGGACCTGGAAGGCTATGCCAGTAAGCTTCCCATTCAGTTCAGGGATGGGCTTGCCTAAGCCTTGGCAGTGCCAATAGAAGCAAGAATAATGTTCCAGGCAGCCCTTGGCTATCATGTCACAGCTTTCCAGAGGGGACGTCCATAGTCTTCTAGGTGGCAGTGATGGCATGGACTGTGGTCATGAGTCCCTCCACAATGCTGAAGTTGTCATGGATGACCCTGGCCAGAGGGGACCAATCAGTTGGTGGTGCCAGAGGCACTGCTGACCATCTTGAGGGAGTTGTCATATTTCTTACGGTTCACACTCATCACACACATGGGGGCATCAGGAGAAGGGGAAGAGATGGTGACCCTACTGGCCCCACCCTTCAAGGGATTCCAGCCTTCTCCATGACAATCAAGACCCCAGTAGACTCCACAGCATACTTAGCAGCACCACCCCATTTGATGGTGGGATCTTGCTCCTGGAAGATGGACATTGGCTTTCCATTGATGACAAGCCTCCTGTTCTCAGCCTTGATGGTGCCATGGAATTTCCCGTGATGGAATCATACTGGAACATGTAGACCATGTAGTTGAGGTCAATGAAGGGGTCATTGACAGTGACAATATCTACTTTGCCAAAGTTAAAAGCAGCTTGGTCAAATCCGTTTCCTCTGACCTTCACCACTGTGTCTTGGGGACTCTGCTGGCACTGCACCAAAAGAAGCAACTGTCTGCTGAATGGGGAGGAACAGAGAGCCATGTGCTAAATAAACAGTTTCATACTGTCTTCACTGCTAGAGCGTAACTAGGTTTCTAAGTGTTTCATTCTCCAAAGAGACAAGTTTGTGTTGTTGTTGTTGTTAACAATCACTTCTATTAAGAACACAACAGAAAAAAATATGGATTATAAAGTACGATACATAAAGATCTATTGTATTATTATCTCTTGTTATTATAACCAATTTATACATTTACTTAGAGTTCAAATTTTACTATTTTTATGTGACTATGCCAGTTAATGAATAGGCAAATATCCAGCTGATATGTCAAGATCATCCAGTTAATTTATAAATTAACACAAAGTGACTGGCAGATAGTGCCATGAAACATCTGCTTTCTTTGTATTGAACCATATGAGTCACCTATTTGTACCAGAATACAGTATATAAATGTGTTCATAAGAATTTTTTATATAGGGGTGCCTGGGTGGCTCAGTGGGTTAAAGCCTCTGCCTTCAGCTTGGGTCATGATCCCAGGGTCCTGGGATCGAGCCCGGCATCTCTGCTGAGCAGAGAGCCCGCTTCCTCCTCTCTCTCTGCCTGCTTCTCTGCCTACCTGTAATCTCTGTCAAGTAAATAAATAAAATCTTAAAAAAAAAAAAAGAATTATATATTGAACTAATTATTTTTTCATGTTTTTGAGCTCTTATTTACTGAATCAAAAGTTCAAATATTCTTTTTTTTTTTAAGATTTTATTTATTTGACAGACAGAGCTCTCAAGTAGACAGAGATCACAAGTAGGCAGAGAGGCAGGGAGATAGAAAGAGGAAAGCAGGCCCCCTGCTGAGCAGAGAGCTGGATGTGGGACTCGATGTGGGGCTCGATGTGGGTCTTGATGTGGGTCTTGAAGTGGCTCTTGATGTGGGGCCTGATACAGGGCTTGATGCAGGGCTTGATGTGGGGCTTGGTCCCAGGACCCTGGGACCAGACCTGAGCCAAAGGCAGAGGCTTTAACCCACTGGGCCACCCAGGCTCCCCAAAAGTTCAAACATTCTAAGAAGTATATAATTGGCAGCACCATGTAGGAAATCATGAGAAATCAGATGAAATAATAATGCAGCAAGCATCCATTTAAATAATGAGTCAGAGTGTATTTCAAAAAATGTATATGTATTAAATAAATATCACTGTGTAAAATCATAGTATAACACATACATATTAAGTTAAATACATGCAACATATCAGAACTAGTTTATAATAATTATTAACTATATAGAGTGAGAAAAGCAAGAAAGTAACAAACTAAATCTTAAGACAATTAGTACATAGGGGAGGATGTGTTTCATGTATATATAATCAAAGTGAATGATGGGAGATCCATGGACATAATATGTTTATTAACATTTTTTCTCTGCTTCACAGAAAATTTCTGCTCCATATACTGTAAGAAAACAAAAACTATGCAAAATTAGTCCCAAATGTCTTTAATTCTGCCAGCTAAATTAATCTCTGAAGGAAAATATAAATTCATACACCACTGCCGATCTGCAAATGTTGTTTAGGGACTCGGGCAACTAATGCAGTAATACACTGAACAGATCGACAAGGCAGTCCTACTCTAACACAGTATTTGTAGCAAGAAAAAAACTTTTGCTGGATTCATGCCCCAATACTGAGATTCCTGCTTTTAGAACCTAAATAAGAATCTGCGCTACCTGTTTCAGGCACGATGGTCTCCAGTTATGTCTGAGATAAGAGGGGCATGTTATATTAGCACTTCTAAAGGGGAAGAGGAAAACCAGTGACTCAGTTATATGAACAGCATGCTGCTACAGGTCTGTATACTTTCAGAACCACCACCTCTCCCCACTTCACTTACTACCATCACTACCCCCCTTGTCTCATTGGTTTTCTCTCTTTTCTCTCTATCCTCTACACATACCAGTCAAGACCTTCCGCCTCTCAGCCCTCAGGGCTGTTTCTTCTTCATGGAACACTGTGTCCTGGATATGTGAATGTGCCTTCCTTTACCTCCTTCAGATCTTTGATCAAATATCAATCTCCCAGTGAGACTTTCCTCCATGCTTAAAACTGCAATCCTTCTCCAATCCTTCCTATGCTCCTTGACTGCTTTCATTTCTCTTGTTTTATTTATTGTATATCTCTAACCACTAGGGTGTAAGCCCCCTGCAGACAGGGTTTTTATCTCTTCTGTTCATTGATGTATCCGCAATTCCAGAACAATGCCTGGAACTTACGTGCCCACAGGTAAAACATTTTTTGAGTGAATGAATGTAAATCATTAAAATATCTCACTGAAGGAAAGAGAAAATTCTTACTCCCAAATAACAGCATGATTATAAAACACACCTCCTTTGTAACTATTTAGGTCTCAGCACTACAGCTTAAAGCAAGCAAAGCCAAACTCTTAAGTCATTTCTACCATTGACTCAGATACGTTTTTCTCTATGTGGCGGTTTTACAATCTCTTCTGTTCCAGCTCCATTTATCCCGCACATCAACTACTCCAGTAGCCAATTAGAGCTCATCTCTCAGTTCCTTAGTTTTAAGGGATGCATAGAGGGAAAAGAACACAGGCAGGCAATGTGACCCTTCACTTTTATAAAATTAAAACACTAACCTGTGTTTACATGACTGGCTGAATATGAATCTCATATTCTTCCTTCTATTCCCACACTTCTTGAACATCAGGAAGCAGGGAAAAGCAGGACAATTTGAAGCTTACTATTAATTAAAATCATTTACAAGCCCAGTTAATTTCCTACAGTAACACTTCAGGGGTTATGTTGACAGATCCATGGTGAAGACACTTAAAGTCACAAAGCCTCCTCTTGCCAAAAAAAACAAAACCTAGACAAAGAAATTCTTAAACATTTCCTTTTTCATTCAAATATAAGATTATATATTGGTTTTGGTTAGCCCCCACAAAAAAATATCAAATGTGGGGGGAAGTGGGGTTTACAAGCTTTATAAGCAACTATTCCCACTTGCAAAATAGCAAATTATAAGATGAGCTGGAGATGGTAGCCCTATTCCATGTAACAGAGAGGTGTCCACATCACAGGAAAAGTCACTGCTCTTGAACCATTTTGAAAGGCTCAGCAATAACAAAAGGTCAACTGACTCTGAGATTAAATGAGACATTGAAATAAGAAAAACGTGGACTATATATGAACATATACTACCACCTTTTTGCAAATAACATCAAAAATAACTACATCAGAAGAAATTAGACCTATGTTTTTAGAGGAAAAACTATATACTTCCATTTCCGAAATGGAAACCATCCAAATTAGAAATAAGTTCAATTATTTTACCTTGCATTTGTATGTGCCAACCAAAATACAGAATAACCCCCAATTTTAAAAGTTATAGAACATAATCTAAGTCTATGAGTTCCTAATGCTTTCACAATGCCAAAAGAGTCGATCCCAAAATTAATCCTGTGGAAGGAAATGAATCAAACTGGCTTGCCATTTTAAACACAGAAACCTCAGTCATTTGAGAGGCAATGTTGAATATCAGTTAGAGATAACAGTAGTTAGAGCCACCTCCCCTGGGTTTAAATCCTGCTTCTGTGGAGAGCTCTGTGACCTTGGGAGAGTTACTTAACATCTCCATTCCTCGGTATATTCTCTCATATGAGGGTAACAGTAGTCTCTAATTTATCAAGTTAACTGAGGATTAAGTGAAATAACACAAAGAAGGTTTGTGATGACGTCTGGGGATTATTAACTTGTTAAATAAAAAGCATCTATTTTAGCCAAACAGATTGGGGTGGAAGATTGGGAAGAGGGTTAGGGCTCAGCATATCCTGGAAATTGCTACAGATTACATTTTTTAGCTAAAAACAGAGGGAAACCCCTGTTTTTATTAAAAGAAAGCAGTACAAAGGTGATTTGGGGCCAGGTGTTAAGGGTTAAAAACCACCAATTATCCAGGATCATGGAGGCTCTATGCATTGCTCTCCTCCAAACTTCAAAGGTCTGTAAGAGTGATGGATTATGGAATTAGAAGGAAAACATTTTTTTAATTATCCCTTAACCATTACTTTATAGATCTTCAATGTAATGGATCACGTTATCCAAAAGTTAGTTCAAGTTAATTTCGCATCATCTGTTAAAAATATATACATTAATTCTATATGTTATGAGCAAGATTTTCAACTACAAAGAAATTGCCTGTTTTCTATATCCCTCAGAGTCAAATAGATGTCAGCTCAATTATTACACACTAACTGGCTTGATAGGAAATTTTATTTAAAATATATATGTATAAGGGTTTAGCAGTCAACATTGTCGACATGCAGACATGTAGAAACATAAAAAGATTTTCTCTTTAGTTCTATTATGTAAATTTAATTATAGAATATATATGACAACTTAGCACGAGTTAATCCGGTAAAGTCCATTTTAGTAGCACTCATGTAATTGTTCAACAAATACCTCCACCTGCATAAATATTTATTTTCTTCTCATAACTGTGGAAAAGTTAACAATGTTGAAGCGGCTCAATTACTTTTCATTTAAGAGATCTTAAGTTTTTTAGGTAAAGCTCTGTATTTCCAATTTGATATCTCAAACTTGGCTTCAGATACAAACTTATTTATAGAGACAAAGCATACTGTGTATTTATAGGTGTTCCTATATATTTAGTATGTTTTTAATGAAGGTCAAGAATAAAACTGCAAATGAGTTTTATGGGAGTGTTGTAAAGGTTCATTATTGTCATTGTGGGGGAAAGTATAATTTTCTTAAGAGAAATGATGACATATACATAATAAAGTCCCTGTCCGTGTCATGACAGCTCAAGAGCATGCCATCGTTACCACCTATGTCACACCGCAGGTGCACCTGCTATATGGGTGACAGCCGCTGACTTCTCTGATCAACACATAATTATCTCTGAATAAAAATGCACGTTGAAGTTAGCTGGACATAATGGATTGAAGACCCAGGGCAAAATTATCTTTATCATGGCACATAGCACCACCTGGGGGTAGGAGAGGGCTAGGGAGAAGTGTTGTCAATGATGCAACCTTGAGAAGCTTGCTGTGATGTAGGTACTTCTAGGGTGTTCATGTTTATCCTGCCTGTCTTCCTTTGGATAGAAGAGGTCACTTGGTTAATGGTTAGGATGCTCCTGGCAGAGAAAGGTCCCACTGATCAGCGCTATTCTCCACGGATCTAACTGTATATCTCTCTCTCAGCATCTGGATAGTTTCCATTTGCAGAGTTCCCTTCCCCCATAAGATAATAAATATCATATCACAAGGATGGCAGTGCTCCTTCATGGAACACTGACTGTTTATTAGAGGCAAAAAAGTTTAAGAGAAATGCTAACAATGTTCATTAATGGCCCGCATCCAGGTTTAATGAGGCATGTCAATATGCGGACTGGGCAACATCAGTGGCATAATAGTGGTGGTAAATGGGAGTAATTGTATCCAATTGTACGGCACAGCTTCCAGGAATGAGCCCGAACTGCCAACTGACAATGACAGAGCAATTATGGGAAGGCAAGCGAGCTGTGTCAAATTAGCACTCGGTGAGAACTCATTTTTCAGAGATGTGCTTGCTCGACACCACCACAAGTGATAGCTACTTTATTGTGAGTGATAGGAAGACCAGCACTTAGACTGATGTTCTGATTTGTCAATAGCTGTATTTGAAAGCTTAGTGTCACAAATATATAGAGATATTCCAGGAGAGAGGCACACTGCTCATGATCCGAAGGATAAGAACGTTGCCGAGAAGGTCATCTGTCAGTGTGAGCTGTCAGAGAGAGATCACACTCTATGAAAAGGGAACATTCAGCCGACTTAAGTAATTACCTTTGACTGAGATTTGAAGATGTCTTCTTTTGTTGGCCTACATTGACTGCATAATTTATAATTTACTGCAATCAGCAAAGGGCCAGGACTTGTAACTAAGAAAATTCTTATTTTATTTCCATAATTACTTTTCCTCTCTCTTTTTTTAAACTCCTTTAGCACTTCAGAAGTGTAAAGTGGGAAACTGATGAAATTGATTATTTTCTGTCTTTCTTAAACAACTAAATCTCAAGTACATGAGAAACAATATATTTACTTTTGACTGTTGTTTTGCAGGACCATACCTCTCTACCATCTCCCTATAAGAGGTATGAAACACCACTTTATCCTTGATGTATTTTTTTTCTTGCTTTGTGGATTACTAGTTAAAGAGGATAAAGGAATAATTTGATTTTGTCTCTCTAAAGCAGAAGAGTAAGAAAGGAAAAAAACAGCTTTGGAGTACTAAGCACTGAAATTATAATTCACATCCTTAGATATTCACCAGTTTGATTGAGTTGTCATAACTATAAAGAGGTAAGTATTATAGCAAATATTTCAGAACTACATGAATTAGCAGAATTTTCCATTCATGTTGTCCTTTTCCCCTGGGACATATCACAGGATCAGTGTTGGCAAAATAACTTATCTTGCCTTTAATAACCTTACGCAAAAATATATTTTGTGACCCATTATATTTTGGGGAGCAATAATCATTAAAATTTTATTTTTTCTATGTTTCTAGAAAACATGATCACTTAATTTTATTAGCTAAAATATAATAGGGAGTTGTAACAGTGTAGCTTTTGATTTTTTTTTTTTTATCCCTGGGTTAAAAAAGAAGACCCTCTGAGGAAATATTAAACTTTAATTATTTGGCATTATTATGAAATTCTTGCTGTTTTTTCTTTCCCTAATAGTGACCAATTGATTAATGAATTGTAACTAAAAATTACCCAGATTAGCCTGCCTTCTGACAAAAACTGTTGTTTAATTCTAGGTGTATTGATTTACTGAAGAGATATTGACAAAAGAATTAATTTAAGTACTTTAAGTCAATATTACTTTAGTGGAAACTCCACCTTTTAGTTTTAAAGAAATACACTTAAGAACACTCCTCCATTAAAATGGTATAAAATTACTGTCACATAATAAACGTTCATTTCTTCCTACCTAAAAGTCTGCATAGGTTCACACTGCCTTTTTTTTTTACCCCCCTGAGACCCATCAAACACTTATATTTCAAATGAGTAATTATGGGTTTTGGGATGTTTGCTGATGTATTTAATGTATCCTCTAAACTTCAACAATTCTGCTAAAAAATATTTTGTTTTCCAGTTTACCATCTACTACCTGAGATTATTTTAAATTACATACTTTGATGTTTCTGAAACACAGTTTCAAATTATTTTTTTAAATATTTCAGAATTCCTTGGACCATTCAGTTTCCCCATTGCAGAAAGCTGTTTAATTCACAATGCCTTGAGTACAGGCCCGTCATCTATTCTATAGTGACTGTGCCACTTAATAATGGAATAGTGCATCAAAGTGGCACTTAGGTCTCAAATTGTTATGTATGACTGTCAAAGCGGCAAGAAAAAAGAATTAAAAAAGGGGTTGGGGGGGAGAAAAACCCTTGATTTGTCTTTACTACTGAAATGTGAATTTGTCAGCCAGGTTCTGAAATCACAACAGCATTGCATCCCCAGCGAGATGTTGAAAACTTGACAGGTACATATTTTTTCAACTACAAGCTGTTCTCTAATGAAAACTAAATACACAAATCTTATCTTTTTATTTTTCGTTTATTTATTTTTTTGCTCTTGACAGATAGTTGTTGCCAATGGGATTTAACGTTCAGGTTTGGGTTGTCAAGAGAAATAACCAATAAGCAATCCAAAGAGTCACGATATAGATATTCAAAGTCAAAAGCCTGGCTTGTGATATACGGAAAGGATCTGAGTGTATAATTAATTAAGTTCAAACCCCTGGCACTTAATCTTCCCCCTAATGGCACATAAAGCCCATCACAACCTCTTTCAGGGGGACAAACTGTAACTTGTTTACTGGTCACCAAGGCTTTTGATCATCATTGTCCTTTTTACTTCATCATTTAAAGATGAGTTTGCTTTGGTCTGAGATTTCTCCACTTATCATTGTTTATTCTCAGGAAGAATAAAAGCATAAACCATGATCCAGTATTTAATTCTGTCATCCAAAGCACTTTTTAAGTCTCCTTAAATATCCATATCTCCAGAACTATCTACTTCTGAGTTTGATTCAGAACATAGCCTGTGTATATAATTTCTCTGGGTGTATTTTGTGCACAATGTAAGTGCCCTGACAACCACTATTAACACCTACAATGATGCTCAGTGTGTGGTGATTATTTACCTGCTGGTAACTTCACTATATTACCAAAACCCTTATGAATATGCCTGGACATTTTGTATAGGGAGAGGGTAGGAGACCTGTAGTTGTAGCGCTATTTCCTAGAAATTATAAATTGCAACTGGTTGTCACCCGCTGCTCTATATGGATCAGTCTTACAGAATTGCATTCAACCATTTGCCTGGAGCAAATAATATTTTTGACAGGTGAGTGGAATTTTGCAAGGCTAGATAACACCACACGAATCACATATGAATAATCCTAAGAACTACAACTCCCATCATGCTCTTTCTTTAACTGAACATTAAATAATCAATGACCTCATCAGAATTTTCTTTAAATTTTTTTTTATTGTGGCAAAAATATGAAATTTGTTCTCTTAACAGGTTTTTAAAAGTGTACAACATAGCATTATTATCTACAGGTACAATGTTACAACAGCATATCTCTAGAACTTATTCATTTTGCATTACTGAAATTTTATACCCATTAGTTAGCAACTCCCCTTTACCTATGACCCCCACACCCAGGCCCTGCCAACCATCATCCTATTTTTTGCTTCCATGACTCTATTTTAGATATGTCATGTAAGTGGAATCATGCAGTATTTGTCTTTCCATGAACGGCTATTTCACTTGGCATAGTGTCTTTCAGGTTCATCCATTTGGCTGCATATTGCAAGCTTGCTTTCTTTTTCAGGGATTTATAACATTCTACTTCCATGTATATACCATATTTTTTTAATCCATTCATCCACTGATGGACATTTAGATTGTTTCCACAGCTTGGTTCTTATGAATAGTGTTGCAATGAACATGGGAATGCTAATACGCCTTTGAGATCAATATTTCAATTCCTTTATAAAAATATCCAAAGGTGGAATCACAAGATCAAATAAGAGGTTTATTTTTTGTTTTGTTTTGTTTTGTTTTTTGAGGAATCTCCTATTTTCCACAGCATTACACCATTTTGTATTCCCACCAATTGCATGTAAGAGTTCCAAATGTTCCAGACACTAGTCAACACTTGTTTTTTGTTTTTTGTTTTAGCCATTCTAAAAGATGTGAGGTAATATCTCAATTTTGTTTGGATGTGCATCTCTCTGATGATTAGTGGCCGAGCACTTTTTTCATATGCTTATTGGCCATTTGAATATCTTCTTTGAAGAAATGTCTATGGAGTTTTGTTGTTGATTTTTTAATTGGGTTATTTGTATTTGCTATTGGGTAGTACAAGTTCTTTATATATTTTGGATATTAACCCTTATCAGATTTTAAGGATTACAAATATTGTCTCCCATTCCATAGGCTGGCTCTCATTTTGTTGATTATTTCTCTTGCTGAACACAAGCTTTTTCGTTTGATATGGTCCCACGCAGATGTTCAATAAATGGAAACAATTATTGTATATTAACTTGCTTGACAATTTCATTTCTGCATGTTTGTTTTCCCTTCCTAACCAGCTCCCGGGCTGCTATGGGAAAGGACAGTAGTGGTCATATACTTTCACCATAAACATATATTAAGTTCCTGTTATATGTGAGCTGGCTCTGAAACTTGCTTTGCCAATCAGCAGATAAGAAAAATTATAGACTGATTGATTGTTTACTTGCCTGATGTAGTTCCACTCATCTATTTCTGATTTTATTACCTGTGTTTTGGGTGTCAAATCTATGAAATCATTTCCAAGACCAATATCAAAAAGTTTTTCCCCTGTGTTTTTCTCCAGGAATTTTATAGTTGCAAGCCTTACATTTAAATATTTAATACATTTTGAGTTGACCTGTGTATATGAAGTAAGATAAGGGTCCAGATTCGTATCTTTTGCATGTGGATATCTAATTTTCCCAGCTCCATTTGTGAAGAGACCATCCTTTCTTCATGTGTAGGCAACAGATTAATACAGACCTTTTTGGATCAGATCTCAATCCACAGAAAATCAAATCAACATAACAGCTTTAGAAATGAATCTTAGTATAACTCAGCTTTTCAAATTGTTAGCACAGTTTCTTACTCTTTTGTTAAGTAAAAATTGGGATGCTCCTGAAAACTCTAATTTCAAAAGACTGCTACAATGTAAAGAGTCATTTTAGTGTTTATGCCTCAACATGTACACTGATGTATCCATCTTTTTTTTCCTCTTTTCCTTACTGTTCACATGTAATTTGTGTAAATTAACTCTTAGTATGCTACTTTCAAAATCTATTCTACTTCTGTCACCTGGATCACTGTAATAGATCTAACTAGTCTCCTTGCATTCACTATGGCCTCTTCTATAGTTTACTCTCCACCTGCAGCTGAAGGGATCTTTTAAAAATAAAAATCAGTCATGATCATTTCAGTTGCTTCCATTATACTTAAGTTAAAATACAGTCAAAGGTCCTAACTTGGTTGATATTCACAGTAGAAAGATCAAATCACACTGAAATTCTTGATGGTCCCTGCTCCTTTGGCATCCTTTCTCTTACGTGGTTGATTTTTGTCTGATCCATAGTTTTACAAAACTAACTTCTTAGTTAGTGCTCAGCACAGGCATTCCTTCTGAGAAAAATTTTATTACCTCTCCAACAACATACATAAGAATAAGATTCCCCCCCACCCATATACTGTAGCACAGTGCCATACAGGAGCCTCTATCACAGCATCTGTTCCACAAAATTGAATTTTTTATTTGTGTGCTTTCCCCCCCAATAGAGTATGTTAATCCCAAGGATTAGCACTGAGTTCTATTCATGACCCTGTCTTCTGAGCCTGGTAGAGTATTTGGCATTATAGACTCTTAATAAAATTGACTGACTGGACGAATGAATGAATGAATGAATCATTCCCTGAGCACGAACCACCGTATTACATGTAAGTGAGTACAATTATAACATCTAAATTCAAGACCTAGTCATATTACTTTGAGAAAGAAACTCTGCTTCTTAGTTTAATCACTTAAAAAAAAATAGCGAAACACCATTGATCATAAAGTCAATAGGTAATTAAGATATTTACAGAAAATAAAGGGCCTACTGTTCAGCAAGCCTTCAAGAAATGTTTGCTTCACGTTGCTTCCTTCTCCATTTTTCAATTGAACTCATTTAAAACTACATTTCCAATTACCTTATTAGAGAAGAATGAAACTTCTCATGCAATGATCATTGGAAAGAAAGCAGAGGAAAGGAAAAAATATTTTTAGTATTTAGTCTAAACATGACATAGCTGTAATTTTTTTTTCTTACCTCATTCACTTTAAATCAAATAAGTCTCTTTTGTCCACATGTTTACAATGATCAAAGCATTCCAACAATTCTGACTGTTTTCTTAAACTGCCTCAGTATTTACTAATAAATGCAAGGGAGGGACATTTCACTTGGCCATCTGAAATGTGAATAGCTCAAGGTTACAGGACTCAGTGACTTAACAGGATGAGATTTGTGGTTTAGCAGGCAGGCAGCTTTCTAACATACCATCACAAATGGGCCAAATGAAATAGCACAGGTTGTCTTCTTCTAAGAAAGAATCTTTTAGCTACAGTTATAATTTCAAAAAAAGTTACAGACTTCTAAATATTCTACACATTGATGTATAAGGGTTTGTAAAGGAAATCATAAGAACAAATCATTCTGGTGAAGAAAATCCATGTATACTTACCTGATAATTTAAATAAAATCACTGACACAAAAAGAAATTATTTCCATAAATAAGTGATATTTATACCATCTCCAGATACACATTAATATCAAAACTACACTCTTGAAGCCAATCACTATAAAAAATTATTTTTGATCTACCAATGCCCAATCTGGAAATTCTGCTTTTCTAAATCTTTATACAACTTGCAAGGTGTTTCAGGATTAGCAGCACGATAAAATCTTAATGTATATGTATTTAAGAAAAAAACTATACAAAAATACAAACCAGGTTGATGAAAGAGTATTTAATAGCATTGCTTTTCTTGGTTTTCATGCAGGATTTATAATTACATATTAATCTAGATTCTTTAGGCATTGTTTCTTAAAACTGGACTGTCCATACAGAATATAAAAGCTATACTCACATATTCAGAAATTAATGGTTTCTTTGTTCCTTTCATATTAGCCATAATGTAATCCTATGGCAAAGTTTTTCCCCCATCTTCCAATATTCACCATTTCTATCTAGCTGAACTAGGCAAAGCCTCTGATAAGCAGTCCCTGTAGATTTTTAACCTTACTAAGTCTTCAGCAAAATCTTCTCTGGTATCAAAAAGGTGAATGAAATTAAGAACCAATAACATATGGCTTGACTTGTTTATTTTTTTTTTAACCTTTAATCTGGAAAACATATCTCCACTGTCTAGTGACTGTGAAACAAACCAAACCTAGTGTGTCTACCATCTGAAGCCTAAAGTCAGTGTTTCAAAACAATTAATGTTTTCCTTTATTTAATTCTGATACCAGTTTATTCATGACATTTTAATTGCAACTTTGAGATGACAATGTCAGATGTTCTGATTTGGCATGAGAAGAAGATTAAAACCAAAAGCAGGTGAACATCTATCATTCTAAAATGGTGTTATTTTTACTCAGGTAAGTTTTCCAATGTATTTAAGAGTTGACCTCTATCATGATTTTTTTCAAGAGCAAAAAGAGAAAATATCACAAAAATAGAAAATAAAGCTAGCCTTCATAAAGTAGAGCATGGACTTTTCAAACAGCAATTCTCTCACTTCCCTATGAACATCAATAGCATTGCAAACCAGACATATAACAAAAAAAGAGAAATACAATATACCCTGAAAGTAGAAAACAAGGTCAGAGGTGAGGCTTTAGCTAAAAGACTTTCTTTAGACGACAGAGACGACAGCAAATCAAACTTATGCCTTCTTTCTGTTCGAATCCTCATAAAAAAGCTTAATGCCTCAGGTTTTTATTTTTAATTTTCCTTCCATGGCATGCTATATTAACACTTTCCTGCTTTGTTATTTTCAAGCATATTATGCATCAACTGGCACTGAAAAGACTATTAATAAAGAAAAAGAAGGGAAGAGGGAGGAAGAGAGGACAAGAGGGCTAAAGGAGGGAGAGGGGACAGATGAGGGGGAGGGAGGAAGACAGAAGGGGGAAAGATAAGGGAAGGAGAGGGAGAGAAGACGGTAGAGAAAGAGAGACAAGAGGCAGAGAGAGGAAGGAAAAGAACAGAAAAGGAAGGGAAGGAAAGCACAACGGAAGGGAGGGAAAGATATGTTTTCATATCAATTTGGTAAATCTGATTTGGGGTAAGTGACCCTCACTATTAATAGATAAATCTAAAGTTGTTTCTTGGCCTAAGGCCATGCTAAATGATTTTACTGGGTTCAAGATCAGATAAATCTATTTTTATCTTTCATTTACTTTATGATTTCTGAATTTATTATTCTTTTGTCCCTTTTATTGGATAATTCTTATAAAAGTACATCTACCATATTTTTCACTACTAATTTTGTTTGTTTAACCTTCAGAAGTATTCAACTTCAGGTGATTTATTTCTACTTTCCTTAATGGACTTGTTACTTGTTCCTCTTTGCCGTAGCCATTTCTCTTCCTAAGTTAGGACATCATCTTATTATAGGAATACATGTGGTAATACTGCCGTTTTTTAAAGCCCCATCTTAAAGAATGAACCAAAAGCAAAGTTTTGAGTCATTAGGATAATAATCTATCTCAATTACCTGAAATAACCTTATTCAAAGTACACTTCCAAAGGGCAGATTGCTGTTTTAGAGAAACAAATGCACTTATTTATAATCAATAGTTGTTTAAAAACTTTAGAACTAACCAAGACTAATAGAGAGAGAATATAAAGCATTTTGACTTTGACCTGGTCGTGTATTAAATAATACATTATTTCGGTCATTTATGAGATTATCACTCACGTAACTGCATCTGATTTTCGCTTATTTCATTCTGTCTTAAAATGTGCTTAGCCAATCACAAAGGTGTCTACTATATAATAGAAATCTTTGTGGGGGGCATTAGATTTGTAAGTCTATCTAAGAAATAGTGAGGGGATTGGGTCTAAATTCATCGTAGGGGGAGGGGAATAAATGGTTCTATTTGTAAAGAGGAGGGGCACAGAACACTGTACAACAATTCTCCCTGAAACATCTGAAAATTGATCTCAGTTTGAGCTGAAGTCCTCACCAGCCTCACCTCAACAAAGTACCCAAATGACTTTTTAAAAGGGTACAGCTCAAACCAGGGGAGAATGAGGGAAAGGGCAGGTTTGAAACTTACAGTGTTTCTATAATCAATACTCTGCTCCTGAACAAAAGTGTAAAGAGGCGCACAAATGTACTAAACCACATTTCAAAAATGACATCGTAATTGCTGGCACTGCCCAGCCTACCCTGGCCTCAGCATTGCCAGGTTTTAAATTTATTTCAAACTGTTCTTCCCAAGTATACCTAATTTTTTTTTGTCCAAATAGCAGCAACTTGCAGTTAGTGAACAAAGCTTCAGGATTTTTTTTACTTACAGCTAAATTTAACTTTACCCATCCAATAAAAAAGAAATAAGGGAGCCTTTATTATCTCCCTGGATTTCTGGGTATGATACCACATCATAGAGAAGTGGTTATTAGAGACAATGGCCTACCAAGGTGAAGTTTGTAATAAAGCCTATTATGTGGTTTCACCATTGACACTAATGGAATGTAACAGTGATTTAGAATGATTTAATGGTTCCCAGGTTGTGCTCTAATAGTGCTCTTTATATTATGATGTATATCACAAAACCTAATGTGGCTGTTGTGATATATTGACAGTATTCATGCTGTTTCATTTTTTTAGGGGAATTTAAAAAACTGTCAAAGAGGAAAATTAATAGGCTGCAACTGCTTTATTTTCAAGGGTTCTGTTTTTTAAATGTATGTGCATAAATTTCCATTTGGTGCCACTCTTAGGCTAATAAATTCATCTGAATTTTTATTCTGAGATAATAAAGAAGTGTGCATGTGTGTACACTTGTGTATATTTATGCAGTGTATGGTATACATAAGTATTTGAAATCCAACTTGGAGAAGACTGCACTGTCATTTTATAATATGTTTGCAAAATGGTTCTGTTAGATTAAAATGTATGTGAAGGAACATTACAGAAGAAATCATAGTTTTATTACACAGGATAAAGTCATCTAGTTCGAATTGTGAAGCTAAAGGCTACGGATTTAGTACCAGCTCACTAAAAAACAAAAACAAAAACTACTGAGTACCTGTCATATGAACTCTTAGATTTCTGAGTAAAAGGAGAATAGGATTATTTGAAAGAGTAGAAGCAAGGCATCTTTATGCTCTTGTAGCTTGTAAGCCTCATAACAATGCTTGATCTTTTAAGTATTGAGGCATATTGTAAACTTAAATAGAAGGTAGACAACACTGCAAATTTTAAGACTATTATTTGTTGAAAGTTGTAGAAGTGGAGGGCTGTGGATAAAGGGGAAAGAGGGAGGGTTTTCAGGAGCGTCCATACTCCACCTCTCAAACATCGGTCCTATTTTAAAATAAAAAATGTTAAGATTATTTATTTGAGAGAGAGAGAGAGAGAGAGTGTGTGTGTGTGTGTGTGTGTGTATGAGGGATGGTGGGGGGACAAGGGGAGAGGGAGAGGGAGAAAGAGAACCTCGTGCAGACTCCCCGCTTAGTGTTGAGCCTGACTCGGGCCTCCATCTCATGACACTGAGATCATGACCTGAGCCAAAATCAAGAGTAGGATGTTTAGCCAACTGCGCTACCAGGAGCCCTAAAATAAATTTTTAAGTAAAAGTTACACCCAACGTGGGGCTCAAACTTAAGACCCTGAGATCAAGAATAGCATGCTCTACCCACTGAGCCAGCCCCTATTTGATCCTATTTGATTCTATTTCTTAAGAATCTGATCAGTTTGTTCTCTTTCTTTGAAATGTATTACCTACCCCTTTCTTAGGTAGGAATCATTTCTTTGGAAATCTAAAAGAACTTTCTGTAAGTCCTGCTTATGAAATCAAATTTATGAAATTTGATCTCTTCCTTTCCAGCCCACAGCAATTTTCATGTTTCTGATCCCTTTTATAGTCAGTTCATATCTGATTCGGTCATTTGCTGTCACATAAGTATATTTTAAGTAAACACATGATAAGCATTCATCATATAGTTTCTAGTTGTTTGGCAGATTAATGTGATTCCATAAAACTTCACCCAACCCTACTGCTAGCCTAGTAGACCATGCCTTCTTATGGAAAAGGAGGCTATCACACTATATTTATTGGGTATGAGACCTTTCAGACCTTTTGTTGGATTACTTCAACAAAAAAATAAACCTTGATCATGACAAGAGTTTTTTTTCTTAGAAGAAACATACCCCCAAATTCTACAGTTAATTTATTATAAAGGAAAGGAAAAAAAAAAAAAAAACCCACAACACTACTATTCAAACACATTTAAGAACAAATTCAATTACAATGGCTCATAACTAGCACTGGAATAAACAGAAAGGTTTAATGAAGTGGAGAATCCAGAAATAAGTTCAAGGACATTTAATTTAAATGGAATTGGAATTTAGTGAATGGCAAAGATGGCAACTGCAATCTGTAGAGAATAGATGTTTTCGCTGAGAAATGGTATTTGGACAACTAGCCAACAATTTGGGGAAAAATGGAAGAAAAATGGTTGTAGCAATTTTTACTTCAAAATAAATACCCAGTAATCAAGATTTCATTGATTTAACCATAAGAGATCTAAAAGATATCATCAGCTAATTAGAAATATAGTAATTCGTGGTAATCTGAGTATAGAAAGAAGGTCATCACAAATATAAACAAAACTCTAAAACCATAAAGAAAAAAGACTGACAAATTTGACCACATAAAATCAAAAACTTTCATATGACTAAAGAAAGTATAAACCAAATCAAAGAGCAAAGTAGAGGAAATATTTGCCACAGACAGAAACCTTAGTAAGTATGTAGGAATTTTTGGAAATCAATAAAATGTTCAACCCAATAGAAAGAAAATTACCAGAGGACAGGAGTATATATAGCACCAAAAAAAGGGGGGGAAATGGTAAAAAAAAATAAAATAAAATAAACACAGAACTATGCTGAAAGTAAGACACAGAAGAAATACATTATAGTAATAATGTGATTTTTTTTCCAACTTAAAATTTGGGAGCTCCAAATATTGTCAAGAGTGTGAGGAAACACACATTCTACATCATTGATGATATCAATAGAATTTTAAGGCAATTTTCAAAATCTTCCAATATTATCCAATAAATATGAAAATATGCTTAACTTCATTAGCAATCATGCAAATACAAATTAAAAGGAGATTCTGTTATACATGCCAAAGAATGACTAAAATTAGTATGATATTTAATACCTACTACTAGTAAGATATAAAACAGCAGAGACTTTCTTAAACTGGTAGTGGGGAAATCAATTGGTACAACCAGTTTGGAAAACTGGTATAATCTTCTTAGTTGAATATATGCATAATTTATGACCCAGCAAATCAACTAGTCATTCACACAACCAAAAAACTTCCATATGTGCACTGTGCTAAGACTGTTATTTGTAATATCCCCCAAATGGAAACCCAAATATTCATCTGTCATAGTATGGATAAATTATTCAGTAGTATTCACAAAACGAGCACTGTACAATGATGAAAATGACTCAATGACTGATACACCACACAACTACAATGAAGCATTTGTCAAATATCAAGTTAAGTAAAAGAAGCCAGACACAAAAGTGATTCCACGTATATAAAGACCAAATAAAATTTCACTGTCAGAACAGTGGAGAGAAAGAAAGAGGAAGGAAAAAAAGGTGGGAGTAGCAACTGGCAATGGTCCAGGGGTTGCTTCTTAGCCGCTGCCTGTTTCATATTTCCTGACCTGCCTAGTAGCCACTCACTTGTGATTACTGTGATTATGTTTTGTGCAAATGATCTAAAGATGTGCTATACTTTAAAATGAAATCTTATAAAACAAGAAAGAGGTTAAAGAAAAAAAAATAAAGAGATACTAGTTAAAATTTTTAATACTCAAAAAAAACCCTTGAAGGTTGTCATAATGGCCCTTAATAATTAACAGTAGCTTCTAAGTCAGTAATTTAAGAAAAGAAATGTAAACACAGATACAACTAGATAGTAAGTTAATCACCCACTGATTTTAACTTGTTGATACAACTGTACCATTAAATACAGAATTACAAAATTCACAGATAATTAATTTTTTATACACACAAGTTTTCTGCCCTCTAATCCTCATTTTAATTAAGAATATGGAAGAAACTCTGATGAACATAAACAGACCAAACATTTTTATGGCTAATAAGCTTAATGATTTTTCACAACTGTGTACCTTGGGGGAATTATCTTCATTCTCTGGGAGTTGTTCTAGGTGTTAAGCCCTGATGAAAATTCCAGGCCTAAAGAGAATAAAGATATTCTGTATACTCACTTAACCAACACAGTATTTATTAAATTCCTAGTATATTCTGATTCAATAAGAAATAAGACATAGTTTTTGATCCCATGGCCTTAGAGATCAATTTAATAGAAGATGAGCCCCCATGAATAACACTTTGTTTATACCATACATGGTTGACATTTGGAGTCTTATCTTTCCTTAAAATGAAAAATGGGATTTCAATTTGGAAGAGCCTTGCCTGGCTTTCCTCACAAGGGGAAATCACAGCATCATTGTTCTACTTATGGAAAAGATGCGGTCTTACTGGGAGAGCATGGGTCTCTGAGCCAGAGAGAACCTCTTTCAAATACATTACTGGCTTTACTGAGTCTCAGTAAAGACAGCTTAACAAATGAAAATGATTATCTCACAATTCTATGTCCATTAATTGGAGTTATACAGACTGACTGGCTAGCTCTAGGTGCTTAATAAACTTTAGTTACCTTCTCCCCTTTCAACTGTGTGCTATAGTTATTTGTCTAGTGTCTCACCTCCCATATTGGTCTGTAAGCTTTCTGAAATTAGGGATCACATCTTATTCTTCTTTATACCCCTTACAGAGCTTGGCATAATGCCATGTGCAGAGCTGAAATTCCATATTTGCTGAAGGAATGAAATTTTTTCAACCACATATTGACTATAAGAAATGAAGATAAGATATGTGCCCTTAATTCTGTTGAAGCTAAAGGAGAACTTACTCAATTAACCCAAACTGAATGATGCTTTACTCACATTCATTCTACAGAAAACTAAATATATATTTAACAATTGTCGTTAGGAACATGAAGTTATTACACAGAGAGTGAAAAAAATGTCTCACTGATTTTCATAAGGAGATGGTAGGAAAAAAGTTTCAACTCATTCAAGAAGCTTTTAATACAATGTGTAGGTATAAATACTGATTTTTTTTTTTTGTTCTGGTTATAGTATCAAGTTTTTCCTTTATAGTCATAATGGTTTTTGCAGATGCACATGATGCTAAATTTTGGAATTTTGTATAAAATATACCCTCACCAGAAATAGCTTAGCTATTTGATGCCAGGGAGTAAAAGAAATAGACAAATTAATGCCGAGGTCCTTTGAAGCCCTATGATTCTCTGACCTATTTGGTTTTCCCTTCTAGTTCACCTCTTAGGAAAGCTTTGAAAACTTTAAACAGATAATTAGACAACTACAGAAAGAACCCTAAAGCTGTCCAACCATTCTTCTTATTCTACAATGGCACATCATAATGAAGAGTATCAATGTTCTAGGGGACAAAGGTCACCTATATATATGATAGGTAATAATCATGCCATTATGTGCTAATAGCACACCATATCCCATCCTACTGTATTTGAACTTTCCCTGAAAACAATAGCCTGTGGTGAAACAGCTTGTCATGGATACTAATGAAAAATTGCCCGAGACATCCTGATGGGTTTCCTTCTGCATTCATTCTGCCCTTAAGGTCTGGGAATTCACTGAACACAAAAGTAAGACTCTCCTGTCTCTTCTATTTTGGCAAGAACTGTATACAAATTCAGAATACTTCAAGTGGGAAAAGTAAACAACATATGCAGAATGGTTTTTAAAACGCAATCATACATTGACTAATCATTTTAGAGGCTGAAGGGCCGGAGGACAATGTTGATGGAAGGAGGGAAGTCGTTTGTTTTTGACACCAAAGTTATTTCAAACTTACGAGCAAATAGATGTTCCTCTTTGTTTCTCATTTTGTATAGCACCTTCCCTGTGGAGAGTTGGTCAGAGTCCTACAGAACAGAAATCGGCAAAATGCCTTCCCTATGTAACCTTAATGTCCTCTAAAAATAATTGTGCATTATCATCACTGGAGCCTTCTCTTTCCAAAGACTATAGTAGGTTTGAAAAAGTAAATGGGGGGATGACTAAGAAATACAAAGATTCTTTTAAGAAAATAAAATATGATTTGAATAATTATTATTCCATTTTGATTCTTCAACTTTGGGTCAATTTCTAGCCCCTCAATTAGCAAAATCAAAATAACAAAAACCAGAAAATTCCTGCACTCTCTCTTAGGTGTGTGTTTTTGTTTTGTTTTCCCATTTGCAGCCTCTAGCAATAATTATATTTTCCAAATACAAAACACCTCATTTAAGATGGAAGCTTCCCAGAAGTTTGTCAACTCTTATGTCTTGAAGTAGCAGAAACAAGTAAATCCTTTTTTCTGACATCTTCCCCTGTTAAGACTCCTTTTGGCACAAGTGCCAAATATGAATAAGTCACAGTGCAAATAAACTTCTGCCTTCTGTTGATACTTTTTTTTTTTTAAACACTTTCGCTTTGCAAAATATCTTGCCCATTGGAGTAAAAGAAAAAGAAGGCTTTACAAGTCAGATTACTAGCACATTTCTAATTTATACCTTGCAAGGATAGCCTTTAAGCCACAGTTGACTATGTATCTATATCTAAACCTATATCTCTATCTATATACACACACACATACATACATACATACACTAGCTGGAAACAATTCATCAGGTAAGTTACCCCCTCTTCTTTCAAATCCACTTGTATTACTAAAAGGTTGAGTAAAGACCTCTGGGGAACAAGGGCAATTTTTGACATGGGTCTCAACAGATTAAACTATGCAGGGACAATATAGAATACATTGGAGCAATAACATTATCACATCATAGGCTGATTGAGAGGCATTTCCTTGCGTTTCTGTCCTTTTACCATAAGCCAATAGTAGCCACAGGCATTTGACTGGAGAGCCTGGAGGATTGACAGGCCTGGCAGTCATTACACGCTGGATTGAATACTAGATTACTCCAAAGTGGCTGAGGGTCAGGGATCAGTGTGTTCCCTTTTGGCACTAAATGACTTTAATATCCTTACTGTATTAGTCAATTACTTTAAAGCTGCTGCTCTCTGAGCTCTCTCTGCCCCCCTGCAGTTTACTATGGACATTTGAATTGCTCCCATACTTAACCCCCACATCTGCTTTTAGCTGTCAAAAGAACAGTGCTATCAGTAGAGCTATTGACAATATGAAAAGAACTGAGATACTTGCTGGAAGTGTCAAGAGGCTCTTTCTTTTGGCTGCTTAGTTTAAAAAAATAAAAAACTAAATAACTCAGTTATAAAGGTGGTCCTCAGAGAAAAGGAATCCAGCATCTTTTAATCTACTGGCATGTAAAGTGACCAATAGGGAAAAAATGATGGAGTTAACTTTTTTTTTTTACCACTTACTTCCATAAACTATGCATCATCTATGTGAGTTTTTATTAATTTCTGTGAACACACACTTTGAATACAACTGTGAAAGAGTGTGCACCTGAGTGAGGGCCTGTATCAGTCTTTATTTTACTTCACAATGGCTCCAGCGATAGTGGAGAATTATACTGCACTTCTCAATTTATTGGTGCAACACAGTGAAGAATTTTATATCGCAGCCACTGAACTTTAAAAGGTCTGGTGTGGCTTGGTGTTAAACCAACATGTCTAGATTAAATATGGACTAAGCTGATTTGAAATTTAAAACTACTTGAAAGTCATGCCTTCACCGTTTCAGAAAAAGTGATATGATTCCCACACAAGAGCACATCTGTTGAGTGGGCCCTGACTCTGTGTGTGTGTTGTGTGTAAAGTCTATTTGCATGTGATATCTGTGAGAGCACATGTAAGTCACAGTGCTAGAATGATTACTAAAGGACAACACAGGAAATTGCTGAAAGATTCTTCAGAGAGAGCTCATAAAGAAATTAAAAAATGAAACAGAAACTTACAAAGATTAACACAGTGCCATTAGCTTACTTATACCAGAATCTGGGAAAACTACTAATTTCTCATTTTTAGGGCTTCCTTTCAGTAAGATCATCTAATGATTTGATCAAAAAGTACTCCTTAACTATTTTGCTAAGTTTTCATTATTGATTTTGACTTTTGTGTAGACTAAATTATATACAGATATAAGTAATTCTTCACAACATAAGACTTGAGCAACAGCTCTATTTTCCTAAAATAATGATCAAATTAACAAACGCAATGGGAACTGTTTTCACTTGAGCCAAACATTTCAACCTACAAGCTATGATTTCAGGGACATCCACCTCTCTTAGAAAAGATTCTTCTAAGATATGAAAACATACCATAAAACATGTCAGCAGAAACAAAATAGTGCCAACCCAAGACAAAAATGATAAAGAAACTGCAAGTTTAGACTGTATCAAAGTCATTAGAAGCAACAGTTTTTCTCACAATGGCATTTTTAAGGTAAAGATAAAGGGGAAATAGGATGAAATCATAAAATTTGGGAACTGATCCATATTATTCACTAAAGATAAAGATTTTAACTAATTGTTGAAAATAATTATCATCCCAATTCTAAAGATTTAAAATATACCTTTAAACTTCCAAATAAAATGTTTCCATACCTTATAATTTCAAGCCATTTCCCCCTTAACTGAAAATGTAATTTCTTCCATTCTTTTATGAGCATAGATCTTATAAGTAAACATGGAATAAGCTACATATACTTGAGTCTTTAAAAGCTGATTATGACTCCTCTCACAGGAAAGCAGAGAGACCAGAGGACAGTAATATGTATTTCTTTTCAGTGGACATCTACTAAAAATATAAAGATTTGCCTTGGGAAATGAATCTATGATTTTGCTCATTTAAAATTTAGTCAGCAAAGGACCTTTAAAAACTTAATACCTCTTGGCAATCACGGGTCATTAGCACTTTCCATTCATTTATATTTTGTTGTGTTTTGGGAATTGAGTATTCTGGGGAAGAAAGGTAGCCTGACAAGAAAGTGATTGAGTCAGCCCCCTTGATAGTTGGGATGACAGAAGGTGAAGAACTGTAGCTACAGCTGACAACTTCTTTAATATGAATCACTTATAAATATGTACAATTCATAATTCAACAATAACGCTATGGGTAGCATATAAACAGAAACATGTGATGGTTTGTTTGGAATCCTGATCACTACTGTTTTGAAAGGAGTATCTTTCTATTAGGAAACATTTTTAACCAATTCATTCGGAAAAGACTGTTCTTTTGTAGGTCTTATCATTATTTCTAATTGATACCTTCCTCTTGCAGTTTACCTATCACATTTTATTTTTGTAAGAAACATAGGCGGCATGACCCAAGATTAACATCCTCTTCCAGTCTGTTATTTAGGTGAATGCATTTAAATCATATTTCCACTAGAATACATTACAAAGTAAATTTAGTACCTTTTTTTGCAATACCGAACACTAGCTATATTTTAAACATAAGAATTACCATCACTTCAAAATCTGTAAAGTAAAATACTGTGAATTCTCTTATAAAATACAAAAATCGACAATAATCTGTTAGTGTTGCATCTAATTTTTATTTTTGCTGATTTCATTATTGCTTCCCTGATGTAACCAAGAGGATTTAAATGACCAATGAGGGTGGATACTCCTTTCTTCTGACCTGGTGAGTAATGAGGTAGACAACCCCCTAACTCGTTAAGCCTTCAATTGTGGAGTGGGAGTACAGTTAACTTTCATAGCATAGAGAAAGGTACATATCATTTATGACAATGAAATACAAAACATGTGAAATTATAATCTACGCATTTTAACATCTTTACTTAGTAATTACACAGAAAATTAACAACCAGAATCTTTAGAGTTTCCTCTCTATAATAGCACAAAATATGAATATTTTATATTCACATGTGTATACATCATTCAATACTTCCTGATTTTAGAAAGAACATTATAATTTCTGGAACAGAGAATATAGTCACTGGAAGGTACACTGGTTTTAAAAATAGACTCCCTTTAAGCAATGAGAGAAGTTTACTTCAGAAATAGCATAAATAAGGGTGAGAAAGATTTTTAAAAAGTAGTCTTTTCTTTACAACCATTTCTGAATCCTTCCTGCTTCTCTTATGAAACTGTGTGTGTGTGTGTGGTGTGTGTGTGCACATGTACATGTTTAGTAATTCTGGAGTAAAGAAATCAAGAGTTTATAGGGAAGTATCAGAATCATTTAAAATGTCTATTTCCCTTTGACTTTGTATCATACGTAAATAACAAAAAGACTCTACAGATCTACTTGTCATGTATCATACTACTGTATGTAAACAATTTACTGACTGTCTTTGCATGAGGGTAGGGCTCATAATTTTCAGTCTGAAAATGACATATACAAATAAAGGAACTAAAGCATGGAAAGTAACATATTTTGGTCTTGTGACTAATGGTAACCTGGTGCTATTGAATTACTGAACTGTGTCTGAGAACTAATGAGAAAATTTTCCCAGGGGAATCTTTATCCAGTGCACTTGGAGAGCACCTCTGGGACCTATTCTGAGTCTGTCACCTTCCCCATCTCATTGACACTCCACTTCTTTACCACCATTACACTGTGCAACCATTTCACTTCACACCTCACGATTAGAATATTAAAAGGAGAGAATACTATACGACTTGTTCCAGATAGCAGAGTTGTTTTTGACACTTAGAATAGAAATTGTCACCAGAATATCACAAAGACATGAGAGTCTCCAACTGAGTAGAACATTGTAAAGATTAAAGCTATTTTATTTTACAGCTAATGAAAACTTTCAAGAAACCTCTTAATGGCATATAATTCATTTACTCAGAGTTATTTAAGGGCTGCATAATTTTAACCACAAAGAATAATTGTACTTTTACCGTTACAAAAAATGATTCTGCCATAGATTTTAGCTTGGGTCATTATTATATTGATCTTTCTTTGGTTATTGTTTCATTTGATCTTATGTATACTTGGAGAGAAGATATCCTCCTCGACAGAGGGTGGCATTCTTGTACTGGGTGGTAGTTAAGATTAGCACTGTTACTTACAGAGGTCTTACTGTAGTCAACAAGGACAGTGTTATTACTTCTAAAACTAAAAGTGACATACTTAATGGTATACTCCTACTTTTTGATACAAAGGAATAAAGAAGGGGGAAAAAAGGACCATTTAAGAATACCTCCCATTATTATAGTACCCTCCCCCCATATATATTTGTTTTAGTAATTAATTATTAATTAGGGATTTCTCTTCTGAAAAATGAGTTTTGTTTTGTTTTGTTTTTTATCAGTGGCAAATCCCTTCTACCAAAAAGATAAAATTAGTACTGGTATGTTATTTTTTCCTTTCAAAAAACATGACTGCCTCTGTGGCTTTACTATATTCCTATAGCAGAGTAAGCATTATTATTTCCATCACTGAGGTCAGGCTATTCAATTAAGAGCATCATACAATCAGGAAAAAGACCCTCCTATGCACATTTTGGGTTGGAATTTATTAGTTGTGCCAATGACCGTAGCAGTTATCTGTGTATTTTGTAAAACATAAATGCATAATAAATAAAATCCCCTTATTAATAATAGTACTGCTACACTTGCTTTTGCTTCAAATTAGCCAATCTGCACTCTTTCTAAGGAATGGTCAAATTCAAATGCTTACCTGGCCAAATGTAGACAAATATTTTAGAAGATTCTACAGAATGATAAATTCCCTCCCATTCTTCTTCCATAAAAAGTCTCTTTTTCGGGGCGCCTGGTGGCTCGGTGGTTTGGGCTGCTGCCTTCGGCTCGGGTCATGATCTCAGGGTCCTGGGATCGAGCCCCGCATCGGGCTCTCTGCTCCGCAGGAAGCCTGCTTCCCTCTCTCTCTCTCTCTGCCTGCCTCTCTGCCTACTTGTGTTCTCTGTCAAATAAATAAATAAAATCTTAAAAAAAAAAAAAAAAAAAAAAAAAAAAAGTCTCTTTTTCTCTATCATGCAAGATGTTTCATTATTGAAAGTTATTTGGGCTAAAAACAAATGTAGTCCTTGTTTGGTCACTCAAGTTTATACTGTGAATGTGCATGCTGGAATTTGGTGTTTTTTCAAATTTTCATTCCCTAATTGACCTCATATATTGTTATTCTCATTATAGAACCTTATTGCAGAACACAAGGGGATTAACGTAAATTCTGAAGTTGCCTGGTTTCCTTTAGGACATGCCTAGAAAGATTTATCACTCTGACAAATGTAGTAACTGAAAACATTTCAGTTCAAGGGACAGTGGAGAGTTTAAATGCCTTGAATCCATTTGTCATGGAGCATTTTGGATAGAATCATCTATGGAGAATTATCCATTTTTATTGAAGACTGATTTATTATTATTTATTTGAGAGAGAGTGCATGGTGGGGGGAGAAGCAGAGGGAGAGAGAGAGAGAATCTTAAGCAGACTCCTCCATGCTGAGCATGGACCCCATTGTGGGGCTCAATCTCACAGCCCTGAGTTCATGACCTGAGCTGAAACCAAGAGACAGTTAACTGACCGCCACCCAGGTGCTCCTGGAGAACTACCATTTTGAAGGAAGACTTAAGAAAAATAATTATATAAATTTATTAGCCCAGTATGTAAGCCCAGGGAAAAGGGAAAGGATAAACTGGACTCAGCATCCTGGTGTCTCATTTATACTTTCAGTGTTCACTGAGCATTTGCTTTTGCTGCCTCTGATCCACTTTAGAATATAATAAGTGGGTAAGAGGTGATCTTATGCCTCTGTCTCATGGATTTTTCTTTCCACTGCAAAAAGACATGTTAAGAGCTAGTTTTGGCTCTTTTCCTCTGCTACAATTCTGAAAACATTGTTCCTTTGATATAACCATGTCTGTTAATTTAACATGATAGAGTCAAAAGAAAAGGACCAGAAAGCTCTAATACCTGGTTTAATATCTGTATTTAAGTACTCAAGAATTAAAGTGATATTTGCCTGGTGAGTTGACTTTAGAATGCTTTTCCACATAGTATCTTGAGCTTATGTAGATGACACCTTGTGACTCTTGAGTGGTAATGATTCAAAATATAATTCAC
This sequence comes from Mustela nigripes, assembly GCF_022355385.1. Lineage (NCBI taxonomy): Eukaryota > Metazoa > Chordata > Mammalia > Carnivora > Mustelidae > Mustela > Mustela nigripes. Next base: position 33,759,355 of record NC_081560.1, on the reverse strand, counting down.
ATAAGGGAGTTAAACACACACTTATAATAAGCCTACACGAGCTGTCCATTACAAGGGTTTCCTTCATTTTCTATGCCAGAGTCACAAACTAACCTCAAAATTTGTCCCAGAGATGAAATCAAAAGTCCACCTCACATACATGAAAAGGACATCTCTACAGATTTAAACCAAGTTTTGATTATTCAGGAGCAGCTTATTTGGCTTGTGGCTAAGTCAAAGTTTGCTATATCTGGGCATGTTTGACTATAGGGAACTTGCCCTCATTTTCATCCCTTAGCCTGTTCTGAAGTATGTGAAAAACATAAAACTTCATTTTTACTCATGTGGTTTTGAATGGGCTCTTATTTGACTCATCTTCTTTAAAGGTGGAAAAAAAGTAAGAAAGCTTGTCCATGTGCAGGAACTTGGGGATTTAGTCTCCTTCTCGTTTCCATTTCTTCTTCCCCTTGACAGAAGTTTTGGTCTTCAGGCATTTGTTAAGGTCTCTGCTTCATTCTTTCAAACCAGTCCCTGACATATGGATGGGGAGATGGGGGATACTGGAAGCAAGAAATGGATTCCTATCCACAGGACAACTCAAACACTTGGGGACTTCAGGTCATCAGCCCAGGCAGAATACTTCAGGTGAAAGTGTCTCAACACAGTTTAGGCCAGTGGGATGGAAGCAATCCAAGGAACAAGAAGACAAGCGTCTTCTGGATTCGGTCACTGCAGGGCACAACCCTATCCTGGCACACTGCCATACACTGCATATACTCTTAAATCCTATCTCCCCCCCACCCCTTTTTAGGTTCTTGCACCTGAAACAGCTCCAGTAGATTTGCTATGTAAGTTTTTAATTTTAGTACTACTCTAGCCATGCAAATGAGACCTTTTTTGGGAAAACAACAAATAAAAAGAGATGTATTCATCTCACCAAAGATCCAGATAATGTCAGAGGAACCACTCTCCTTAAAAGGGAACACAGCGTGTAAGAAAAATCCAGTGCTGGGAGCCTGGGTGGTTCAGTTGGTTGGGCCTTCAGCTCGGGTCATGATCCCAGGATTGAGTCCTGCATCAGGCTCACAGCTCCACAAAGGAGTCTGCTTCTCTGACCTTCTCCCCGCTCATGCTCTCTCTCACTGTCTCTCTCTCAAATAGAAGAAAGAAAGAAAGAAAGAAAGAAAGAAAGAAAGAAAGAAAGAAAGAAAGAAAGAAAGA
>NC_081560.1:33720307-33758145 GCF_022355385.1 Mustela nigripes | reverse complement strand
TCGAGATCCAGTGCTATGGCACTTGCTAGTGAAATTAGGAATGACTGCAAAATGGTTTCTTCAAAGGATAAAATATATGTGCCAGCAGAAAAGGTGTGTGAAAACTCTGAAACCACTTTTGACTTGTGATTGAATTCACGCAAAAAGAGCCAATTTGAACTTCATTTATCAATCAGTTTGATTCATAGTAAGATAATATTATAAAATAGAGGGTCATGCTTTCCGTTGTTAAAGTTTTCTACATTAGTACATGTGGTACTTTATTTTTGGTGTCAAATAACTGAGCTGACACTTTGAATCAGAGTCAATTTATTTCAGCAAATATTATAAATTGATACCTGGTTTATATTTCTGTTGTTTTGAAAATCCATGGCTGAACTGATTTCCCTCACACTATACTCCTATAACTTTAAAGTGTCATTTGAGAACAGAGGGATTTTATGTTCTCATGATCTTAGGCAGTTGAAGAAAAAATTCTTCGAGGTGTTTTTGGAGAGATTTCTTTTTGGCTATGTCTATACAGTGTCCAAATAAACAGTGAAAAGTTTAAAAGTTCAGTCAATTCCCTGTGCTATTGGCTTTGTAGACACCAAATAAGAGTTTAACTCTAAACAATATACTAATGTTTTCAATTAAAGTAACTTATTTAGTCCAATTAGTCCAAACTTTTGTGCACATTGTTAAAGCCTTTTGCCACTCAAAAACTATAGCAAATTTACACATAGTTAGAGCCTCTGAACTTTATAAATATAAGTTCAGTATTACATAGGCCTTAGCCTAGTGTTTTTCCCTTCTTGATTTTCTTAGGTGTTTTTTTCTCATAAAAATCCAAACAAAATACAAAAATACAGAGTACTTAGAATATTTTTTCTACTAATTTCCCATTGAGGTCTAGATTTGGGGCTCTTTTCTCTATGCAAATCACAAATATCCAGAAGCTAATTACTGAGAAATGTAGATAAATGAGAATCTCTGCTTTCAAAGAGCTTTGCATTAGTAGGAGGAGACTGCCTCCAACTGACAAATACCATTTTAAAAGAAATTAATTTGGAGGTACAAGCAACATTTTGAGAAAAATACAAAGACAATGAGGAAAGAATTTTTGGAATAAGCTCTCGTGCCCAGATTTAAGGGATGAGATTTAAAATTTAGGGGAAGGGCATTTAGAATAAAGGAATAAGACAAGTAAAATATTAACTTATATGAGTAAAAGAGTCTCTGTTCTAGTGTAGATTGTGTGGAAAGACATTCAGAGCCTCAAAGGGGACAATTCATAAAATGATCATATCTGAAATTATTTACCATAGGCCCTGAACAAGATATTTTATTACCTTTTTTTAAACAAAAATTCCAAGTTTAAAGCTATTACTGTGTGACAAGTGAATTTAATTTCACTCACGTATAGCAAAGTATTTGTATGCTACTCGCTGGGAAGTCAAATTCATCTTATATAACAATGAAAAAAATTTTAAGAAATTTCTAAAAATTTTAAAGAAAATTTTCTAAAATTATTAAAGAATTTTTTTAATTGAGAAATTTCTAGCTACAGAAAAGTACAGGTGTTCGAACTCACCAGTTTTATATCTTAAGGGAGGAAAAACATTATTGCACCAAAAATAGGTATAGATGTATGACCCATTATTCTTTTTGATAGTAAGGATCAGAAAATGGATTTTCCATGACTAAGAACTTCAGGGAGGAATCATAAAGGGTTCTCAGTTATGATACCCAAAGTGTTTTCCAATTCTGTGGCTCTTCTGGTGTTCTGGGACCATTTTGCTGAACACACTGAAACCACACTTCAGCAAAGCAAAGGCACAGTGCTTCTGGATTCAGTCTACCTTCTGGGATTCAAAGAGGAGAATGAAGGCAACAAATTTAAATCTTGAAACATTAACTAGTTGTAAAGTCTTTGTTGATATGATTCTGGGCATGTAGTCATAGATGTAAATGAAACAGAATCCCTCTCAAAAAGTCCATCAAAGCATTTCTTTCATCTGTGTGTGTTGCTTGTTGAGAAGAAGTTTCCAACCACAAAGTTCATACTACTTATACTCTATGCCAAACTATTTTGAGTAAGCAGCATCCAGCTCATGGGACTCTATGCTAAATTAATACTGAAGTTTCTCAAATTCATCATAATTGTTCTTAGGTTTCAAGTTGGCATTCTTTGGAATCCTTGATGAATGAGAGACCTCCAGTAATGGGGTTCCAAAACACATTGTAGAAATATCACATTCTCCCAGGAGAGAGGACAGAAGTCTTCCATCTGGTTTGGTGACCCAGTTGTATGGTAAGACTGGACTACAGTGCTATCTATACCAGGGATTCCAGGTTGAAAATAGCCTCTGGAGACTACTAGATGTTTCTATGTGCTGGCTATCAGTTTTCCAATTTTATTTTTGTTTATTTTACAGATATAACTTTCTGGTAGTGACTTGAGAACTTGAGTATTCATATATAACAAATTTAAATTTGACTTTTTGAAATCCATTTTCTTAAAAGAAATTTAACCGCATGCCATAAGGAACTTCTCACTTGCCCCTTTCCACATGTTCCAATCTCCAACCATGGTTCTTCCCTTTTTATTCTCTTCTTTGCTTTCTTCATATTTTTTTTCTATCTTGTCTCATATCAACATTTTCATACTCTTAAACATAGAAGTTAAAACAACTATTTTTGCTGTCCCAACCTAGGTAATGACTGCATAAGGTCATTTCGTTCCTTTTCAAATGGGCCCTTCTATCTCACTTCCTTTTTAGAGACTCTTTTTTTTTTTTTTTCTTTTTAGAGACTCTTAAAATGTTTTTGGTGATTTCCCCTGGAAATGAATTGTAAAGAATCACATACCACGTTGGAAATGTTTTTTCATCTGAAACTCTTCATAATTTTCATAAGCTTAAGCAGTTGTAAATATTATAATTTCTAGTATATTCTAAATAGCACAGTTTAAGTAGAGTTTAAATCAATTTAAATTTAGAGTAAACAATCAATGTTAAAAGTACATTGAGAAGCACATTAGAAATGGTGGGAAAAGGACTTCTGAAAAATCTACTCCTTCACAGAAACAGTGAGAAAACTGGAAAAAGTAATCAAAGTCAACTTTTCCAGAACCTAATAAATTTAACCAAAGACTTGCAATAATCCAAGGAGCACTGATCAAGAAAAATGGCTAAATCTCAGTAAGAACATGAGCTTTGTGTCATTTTAGTTTCCCTTTTCCCCTCCAACTCTCCCCAGGTCCACAGCACTTTTGAAAACCAACAGCCTCACAACTCAAGTGGCTGTAAAAACGAGCAACCTAGTAGCCACTGGAAGAAACAAACAGGTTCGGAGATCCTCAAAAATCCCATTCCCAGAAAAATATCAGTTGCCAAGGTTCTCTAAAAAAGCTCCATTCTCAAAGTTTGCCTTTATGTGATCTGACTCAAAGCCTGCTCTGTGTAAACAACCATATACCTAAAACATTTATTGCAAGTGATTAGTGGCAATTATTTAACATTAAAGCAGCCTGAGGTGGTGCACTACTAAGTGCTATTAAGAGGCTGAATAAAAATCTTTAAAGGAAGGGGTGCCTGGCTGGCCCAGTTGGTAGAGCATGTGATTCTTGATCTGGGGGTCTTGAGTTTTAGTCCCATGCGAGCTATATAGATTACTCAAATAAATAAACTTTAAAAAATCTTAAAGGAAAATCTGGAGAAAGAAAATTCCAGCTGCAAGATATATTCCTAAGAATTTAGAATACCAAGCACATGTGCAGAGCTGTGCACATCTGAAGAAAAAATTGAGAATGTCCTAATCATTCATCTCTAGATGACCTAGAGGCTCTTCACAAGCAGGAAGAGAAGGCCAAGGAAGAATAAACTGCCTGACAGAGCACTGAAGTATGCCTTAAAACCCAGAGAACCACTTAGCAAAGACTGGGAGATTAATTAAAGACATATAGGGTAATCTCTGTCCCATCATTAACCAACCACTCAGCTCACTAAGCAGAGATTTCAGTTCCTGCACACACAAAACAACTTTCAGTGACATTACTAAACAATAACAAACAAGAGTGCCAAGTAAAATTCTGTGAGTAAAGAATAGTCTTTTTAACAAGGGGTGCTGAGTAAGTGGATATCTACATGTGAAAGAATGAAACTATACCTCTAAATCACAAATTATACAAAAAATAACTCAAAATATATCATAGACCTAAATATAAGTACTAAACTTCTAAAATTCTTGGAAGAAAACTTAGAAATGAATCTTTATGACCATGGGTTTGGTAATTTCTCCTTAGATGTGACACCAAAAGCCCAAGTGACAAAAATAACAAATTAGATTCCTTAAAAATTAAACCTTCTGTGCTTCATAAGACACCATCAAGAAAATAAAAACACAACTCACAGATTAGGAGAACATATTTGCAAATTGTATATCTAATAAAAAACTTGTACGAAGAGCACAAAAGAACTCTTACAGGCCAGCATTGAAATACAAATAACCCAATTAAAAAATGGACACAGGATTTAAATAGACATTTTCTACAGAAGATATACAAATAGCAATAAGCAGATGAAAAAATACTCAGTATCACCAGTCATTAGGAAAAGGAAAATCAAAACCATAATGAAATACTTTATGCCTACTGGAATAACTAAAATTAAGAAGAGACATTAATTGTGTTAAAAACATGAAGGAATTGGTACACTCCTATATTGCTAGTGAGACTCTCAAAGATACTTCTTTAAAAAAACACTTCAGCAGTTCCTCAAAACATTAAACATATAATTGCTATATAACTCAGCAATTCCAGTCCTGGATATACATCCAAGAGAACTAAAAACAAATGTCCACACAAAAACTGGCTCATGAATGTACACAGTAGCATTATTAATAACAGTACAAAAAGTGGAAACAGAACAAATCTCCATCAACTGATTAACAGAAAAAATGTAGAAGTCCATAAAATGGAATATTATTTGGCCATAATAGGAATGAAACACTGATTCATGCTGTAACACTGTGACCCTTGAAAAAATTATGCTAAATGAAAGAAGCCAATCACAAAGACCACAAATGGTTGATTCCATTCATATGAAATGTTCAGAATAGGCAAATATGAAGAGACAGAAAATGTATTAGTAGTCCCAAGGGGAAAAAACAGAGAATAAGGTTAATAGGTATAGTTTTTCTCTTTGGAATGATAAAAATGTTCTATACTTAGACAGTAGTTAGTATTATATAACCTGTGATGATGCTAAAAACTGAATTATGTACTATTAAAGGAGACATTTTATGATTTGTAAATCCTGTCTCAATAAAGCAGTTACTTAAAAAAATAAATTAACAGATTTTATTTATAGTCATAAATTAGGCATTCAATCAATCTCTTTTGTGAGGGAGGGGATACCATATGATCAATTTAGTGTTTACTGATTAAAAGAAGGCTGAATAATTATATAAGTCTTTATTAGACATGTGTACTTATTTCAAATGTTCATTGATTTTATTTCTTTTAATTTTACTATAATTAATGTACAAAATTTATCTACTTAATAATATCAGGCAGTGACCAAATAAATTGAAAATACTTTCCTAATTTAAGGCTTATTTTTTGTTTCTAGTATTGATTTACATACAAAATTTCAAAATTCTATATACTAAAATCCATTTCTTTTTTATGATTTGTTATTTCATTTCTATAAAGACACTGCTGTTGTGATATCATAAGTATTTGCTTATTTTTTTTTAATTTTTTATTTTTTATAAGCATGTATTTTTATCCCCAGGGGTACAGGTCTGTGAATCACCAGGTTTACACACTTCACAGCACTCACCAAAGCACATACCCTCCCCAATGTCCATAATCCCACCCCCTTCTCCCAAACCCCCTCCCCCCAGCAACCCTCAGTTTGTTTTGTGAGATTAAGAGTCACTTATGGTTTGTCTCCCTCCCAATCCCATCTTGTTTCATTTATTCTTCTCCTACCCACTTAAGCCCCCATGTTGCATCACCACTTCCTCATATCAGGGAGATCATATGATAGTTGTCTTTCTCTGCTTGACTTATTTCGCTAACCATGATACACTCTAGTTCCATCCATGTTGTCGCAAATGGCAAGATTTCATTTCTTTTGATGGCTGCATAGTATGTCTTGCTCTTTTCCAAATTTATGTTGTATTTCATTTTTTAATCAATCTGGATTATATTTTAAAGTATTATATGTTTTGGGGAATGTAAAAGTTGAAATGTAATTGTCCTAGCACTATTAGAAAATATTTCATCAGTTTACACTGATTTAAAACATCATTTTTATCACATATACTAGTTTTTTTTTTTTTAAGATTATTTATTTATTTGACACAGAGAGAGAGAGAGAGGGTAAGTGTATAAGCAGGGGGAGGGCACAGAGGGAGAGGGAAGAGACATATACAAGTTTTATTGATATTTAGGTTTGATTGTAAGTTTTCTCTTCTTCTACTGGTATTTTTCTATTATTTACTGTATTTTTTACAATGTATTTTAACATTTAAAATCCAAGTACATTAAACAAGCTATATTTTTAAAGAATTGTCAGAGCTATTATTATAAATTTAATCTTAAATGAGAACTTTAGATTTACTTGATAAAGTCTCCCAAAACCTTTTATAGGGATTTTGAGTCATGGTATACAGTGTTGAAGTGGAAGTGAAAGTGAAAAGGTAATTATACAGTCTGAGACAATGTTTAATTGTGACATCTAGGTCTCAAAACCTCAGTTTCTTCGTCTGCAAATCATAATAATTGAGTATCTCCGTAACATACTGTAAGTCTCTAAAAAGCACACATACACCTACACATATTACTTAACACAATGTCTACCACAGAGTAAAGCATTTAAGAAAAGCTATATAATGTTATAGAAATTTTAAATGGATTTATAAATTATGTAAGTGAATAACTAGTATCTTAGATTTACTATGTTTCTAATTCAGGAAAACAACTATTGAAGTCTCCTTTTTTTTCCTCCCTTTCTTTCCAAATCTTCACAGATACATTTCAGACAAGTTTTGAACATATTTTCATCTTAAAATCATTTATAGGATTACATATTTTCATGCTTTGTGAATGAAAATATTTGCTATTGTATTAACTAAATTTTTATAGTGATGTATTAGAAACTGATTTTTATAACTAATCAAATTACTGATCCTGCTTATTAGGTCTAACACTCTTTATCAAATAATTTGAGTTGTCTAAACAACTGTGATTTCAAGTAATGATAATTTTATCTCTTTCTTTCCAATATTAACAGCTCACTTTTTCCTTCTTTTATTGCATTCTCTAGAACTTCCAGAACCATCTTGAATAATAGTGATAATAGACATCCTTACATTGTTTTGATTCCTAATTTTAATAAAAATTTATTCAATGTCTCAAAATCAAGTAAAATGCTGGTTATTTCTTAGGTAAATTGAACCATAATTTTTTTTGTTTTTGATAGATTTTTTATAAAGAGATGGTGCATTTCATCTAAATCATTTTTGAAATCTGACAAAATGATGACACCTTTTTCTAAATTATTGATTCACTGATTTACTAGAATAAATTTCTCTATTTTGATCCATCCTTGCATTCCTGGAATAAAAATGTTATAACATAAGCACTGAAATCAAACTCCTTATGTTTCCATACTGGCTCTGAAACTCTTAAATACCTAATTTAGGACCTATTAACCTCTATTTCTCCATCTATAAAAAGGGAAAATTAAGGTTTCTTTCCTTAGGAAATTGTTTTGAAACTTAAAAGTGTTAATACATATCATGGTGGTTTATTTTTAACATTCTTTTGGGTTTTCTCTGAAATTCTTTTGTGATGTTTGTATCTATATTTAAAAGTGCATGGTTGGGACACCTGGGTGGCTCAGTCAATTAAGTATCTGACTTTTGATTTTTGGCTCAGGTCATGATCTCAGGATGGTTAAGTCTGAGCCCCACTTCAGGCTCCCCACTGAGCATGTAGCCTGCGTAAAATCTCCCTCCTCTCTCAGCCCCTCCTCACCTCTGCTTTCTCTCTCTCTCTCACAAAATATAAAGAAAGAAAATTATATTATACCGTATTTTTTTATACTTCACTGGCCACATTGTGAAGTCATTTCAGGAGATCCTTGTACTCTTACACATTTTTAAAGTAATTAGGGTTAAATTGTATTTAGTGATCTACTTCATACATACTGTTTTATGTTCAGCCTTATTTTTTAATTCTCCTTGTAAGTTTTATTCCTTTTATCAGCTGTGTTGGTTTCCTATTGCCACTGTAACAAATTACCACAAATTACTTAGTGCCTTAAAGCAACTCAATTTTATTATATAATAATTTTATTATATATATAAACATGGCTTCCATAAATTATACAATTGTTTTATTATATATAATATATGTCATTCTATATATAATATATATGCATATATAGGAAATATAAGTAAAAAAATGTGTCCATAGGGCTGTGCTCTTTTTGTGAGCTCTAGGAAGATCTACTTCCTTGCTTCCCACTTCAAGACCCTGCTCATATTCCTTGCATCATGTTCCCTTTCTCCATCTTCAAAGCCAGCAGTGTTAACATCTTTTCTCCTGACTTCCACTTCAGTCCTTACATCTCTCAGACTACTCTCTGTCTACTATATCCCTCTTATTAGATAAATTGTGATTACATTGGGCCCACCTAGATAATTCAGAATAATCTTCCCTTTTAAAGATCTTCAACTTAATCACATCTCCAAAGTAATTTTTACCACATATAACATATTCACAGGTTCCTGGGGTGAAAATGTCACATCTTTGGGAGGCCTACCAAATCATATCAGATTATCAAAATCACAGATTTGCATGTTTTGGTCTTCTTCAAAGAACATTATCTTAGAGTGATTTGTTAATTTTGCTATTTTCTTTCTTTTTTTTTTTTTAAGATTTTATTTATTTATTTGACAGACAGAGATCACAAGTAGGCAGAGAGGCAGGCAGAGAGGAGGAAGCAGGCTCCTTGCAGAGCAGAGAGCCCGATGTGGGGCTTGATCCCAGGACCCTGAGATCATGACCTGAGCCGAAGGCAGCGGCTTAACCCACTGAGCCACCCAGGCGCCCCAAATTTTGCTATTTTCTAAATTATTTTTTATTTTATATTTTTCTGCTTTCTTTAACTCTGGTTATTTTCATTTGTTCAACTTTTTAAGTTAATAGTTTTGCTTATTCTTACTTTTAAATTTAAGCATTTACAACATCTTTGAACTTTCATCTGACTAGACTTTTGGATGCACACCACAAACTTTGTTTTGTGATGCTCCATTATTGTCATTTTTAACAATCATAATTTCAGGCTTGACATTCTCCTCGATCTGAGCATTAATCAGGTGAAAAAAATTTTTAATTGCAGGTGACATTTTAAATCTGTACTTAGTTATTAATTTCTAGATTATTGCATGTGTTAAGATAATATCCTAAATACTTTATGCATTTTGAGTCTAATAAGTTTCTTTTGTGGCTTAATAAGCACCAGTTTATATAAATTTGATAGTAACTTTTTGGAAGGATATAGGATATGATATTTAGATATTAGTCAGCATTACTAATTGTATTTTATTTCCACTGTAGTGTTATTTATCTTTGCCTAACTTGCAGGCTTTTAAAAGCCCATTATATCACCCTGGACTGGAAAACATGGTCATACTAGGAACACTAAGATGCTACTCTCAGAATAGTATCTAAAATTTTAGATTAAAAAATTGCAATAGATATAAAAGTAGAAAAAAATAAAAGTATGACTATTAATGGACAGTAATAATTCATTGCTTGCATGTGAATCTAGCTGACTTTTTTGCACATGTGCCTACCAAAGTATATTTAGAGAAAAGCAAGGTTTGAATTTAGAAAAGTAAATAGATATTCTTCTTAAAAATATACCTATTTAATCTGTCCTGCTTTCTATCTCCTGATCTTTTTAAAAAGTTTTTACTTTGCCTATCCATAGTGGCATTTAAAAACACCAAAGATACCAACAGTGGCACTTACAGAATTAAGCATTATAAAAGTATGAGGAACTTACTTTTCAATAGATAGCTGCTGTCCCAGCAAAAGCCCAATGTTGGTTTTAGCTAGTTTTTCTTTAATCTTCTGGACTGCAGCAGAAAGCTGATACTGAAACCATGTCTGCAAGTTCTAAACTAAATGAGTTTGATGGTGTCAGCTTAACTGGAGCCAAAATAAGCCTACAGTATATGTTTATAGTCTCTGTTTTATACATGTCTGGAGTAAAGGAACTATTGAAGTTGAAATACTTCTCACCCCTGGAGAGGGTAGTCCTTCAATGTCATGACAAAGGTCACTGGCAGGTCATCATGGAGAAGACAGCTTCTGGATATCAGAATACAGTTTCTAAAACCTGTCAATTCTTCACTTTTACAAAAAACAAACTGTAAAAGTATTTTCATAAGAAAAAGAACACACACACACTTGTACACACTTACATGTTCAAGTTTAAAATATTTATCTTTGATGTGTGTGTAGAAAAGTATAAATTATAAATTGTACAAATAAAAAATATGTAAATTTTATATTCATTAAATTGTAAATTGTAATTGAACTACTATTCTATTTGGAAGCAATTTTACTCTGAATTGTATGAAATATTACCAGAAATAAGAAAGCTTCACTTATATATCAATGGCAAAAAATCATGGCTTTGCCCAGGTTACTGTTGGGTGCTGAATTAGGCTGCTGAATCAAGTATGAAGTGTATAACACTTATTTCAAATGAACAGAACATTTTCAAATCCTTCAGCATACATAAAACACATTTACTTTTATATAAGGTGGTCATCACTTTAATTTTAAATTTCACTTCTCATAGCATCCCCCACTTTTTTGAGCAGAATGATTTTTCAAACGTTGATTTTCTTCAGTTATAAAGACAAAATACTCAAAAGGTTTTCTATCCTAATTATTACAAATTTCATCTTAACGTTCAACATGCTGGTATGTGTAAGTTAGTATAAGATCTAATAGACCACCCTCAGTATTGATCAATGTATCTATGTGATGTCTTGTTGCTGTTGCTATACTGACCTCTGCAGGCTTCTGAAGTTGGGAATAATTGTTTACTTTTGTGCATAGCGCTGTTGGCCATTGTAGACTTAAATGGAGTTTACTATTATCAAGGACTTGCATACTTCAAATTACTGACAAACAAGATTTGTTTTTATTCTATCTTTGATAAAGAACTTCATATATATATATATGAATGATATCAAATGAATGATTTCAAAAGCAGTACTAGTTAAAACAGTATTTTAATAATAACTAATTTTAATTAGTATTTTTACTAAATATATTTCTTGCCTGTTTAAGCTGTAAAATCTCCTTTAAAAATTAACACTTAAAAATCATTTTCATCTTTAACATAGGAAAAGATTATTGGTGTGTTTGCGGTTGCAACGATTTTAGTTGAAAATTATTCCTTTGCAAATAAAATATGTTGACTCTGATTCTCTCCTGTGTGCAGTTTGGTTCTACTTTTCCATCTGTTACTACTTAATAAACACTTATCACTTGCAAGTTAGGAAACCACTTGCAGACTTATTAAAGCTTAAAGAAGACTGTATATGAATTCTGAACTTTTCTGAAGTATCTATGCTGAATTTAATTTGATAAAGTAGAATTGTACATTACCTATAAAGCACTAGTCTGTTCTTTCTCGCTTAAGTCTTTTTACCCCTCTGTAATGTGTTTCCAACATTTGTTCTTGCCCAACTGTAACTTTCCAATTAGTCTCTGACACTTCTTTTATACATATATATATCATTTGTAACTCATGGTCCACTCTGGTTGGTTTGCAGAGTAGTGCCCCAAACTTTATTTATGTTAACAACAAAAGCATGTTGAACTGAAGCTCTGTGTATGCCCATTTGTGGTTTAACAAATGACAAAATACAGGATACTTAAAAATTTGGTCCTGGAAATTTATTTTTGTCTGGTTTATGTTTTCCTTTGCTTTCTTTGCACTTACTGATTTTAGTAACTATTTCATCCATTTCCTATAGCTGCCCAAACTATTTTCTTAAGTAGATATGAGATATTCAAGCAGTTCCTAACTCTCCATAAAGTAGTGAAATTATTTATGAAATAAACTTTCACTAATGCACCTCTGAAAATTGAACTGTCCTATGTCGTGCCATCTCCTTTCCATTTACAAAACTACAGATGATACTGACTCTAGTAGCTCATCTCATCCTAGCTGATGACAACTGAATCTTGTGTCCCAGTATTTAAATAGTCTAAGAATCATTATAAGACTATCACTTGAAACATATGTTGATGGTAACAATATTTGATTAATTCAGCCAAAAAAGTGCACTTTTATATAAAATATACAGACAAAACCAGGGCAAAAAAAAAAAAAATCCTTAATATATTATCCTTAAGAGCTCTTAGAAGAAAAATTGGGAAAATTTTAATAGTGACTATGTTCTTAGAAATATTAAGGAATTACTGCTGATGTTTTATGTGTGTTCCAGTTATATTTCTGATAAGTCCTATGTCAGAACTGTTTCCTGATGAAATACACAATGTCTGGAATTTGCTTCAAAATATTTCAGTGGTAATGTTGGGGGGGGCAAGGAGTAGTTGATGAATACACAGATGAAACAGCAATGTCTTTAATAAACTAGGGGGTGAATACCTGGAGGTATACTATAATATTCTCTCTACATAACTTTTTCCAATAAAAACTTGAAAATAATAGTAGTTAATTCATACTTTATCTTCACATCATTCAACTGAATGAACCATCATCTCAAACCTGGGTCACTGAGATTCTTCTCTATCCATACTTATCTAATACAAAAAGTCACACACTGTAAACCTGGTCAGTTTCATGCTCACCAATGACCCTAACTGTCCTTCTACTTTATGACTAGTAGCATATGACTTCCCAAATAAACTGCTCTGTTCTATACTATGATACTTCATGCCTATATGACTTTGCATGTATTATTCCATCCCATTCTCCTTGTGTCTACTCTACCTCTTGTTCCTTTGTTAAGTGTCATTTCTTCCAAAAATCTCTGATTTAGCTAAAACCTCAAAAAAATGGCTAGTTATGCAATCCATCTTTTCTCTTACAGCTCTATTTTGCAGTTTTTATCGTTATACTTAATCACACATTGTGATCTTTGTCAGTTTATATGTATTTGACCTAAAGTATTTAAAATTTCATCCAACATAATTTCACTGAATATAACGCATGAATCTTATTTCTAATTACATTTTACTTCTCTACTCTTATTTATTCTCCCCTTTCTTATTCTCCCTGACCTGTTCTTTATTCATGTTTTACTGCTACAACATGTTTTTTCAGGACTGCCTTAAAATATTTGGGGTACATTTTGGAGCAAGTATAAACAAACCAACAATCTTCCTTACTAATTGCGAAACTCTTCAAGGCAGCTAATGCCTCTTGTTGACTTGTGTATACCCAGCATAAAGCAATCATCAACTGAACTGAGAAAACAAAATTTAAAAGTATGCTTGGTAAATCATTTACTGCAGAAGGAAAAGGACAGTGAGAGCTTCCTGGAAGGATCCAATTCACAAAGTGCTCTAAAATAAATACCTAAACTTTATTTATTATTATTTTTTAAATTTTAATGTATAAATTACTACTTTATGTTACATAAAACTGGATGTACTTTAATGATTTGGAGCACTGTTACTACCACCATTCATTAAAATCATGTAGTAATCTTTTCGTTGCTGTTTTGCCTTAGAAAAACAAACATATAATAGTTACAATGTGAGATCAAAGTACAGATTCCTTCACAGGTTGGTCAGTTTGTTTTTGAAAAAGCATAAATTATCATGAGGACAGATTTGTACATATACTAATTTACAAACAGATTTTCAAAGCTAAGTGTAAGTTTTTATCTTAAAGTATTCATTTATTATACTGAAATCAATAATCAACATATAAAAAGTAATGGGAAAATGGAAGATATAATTCTGCTCTTAAGTGTTTTCATGTAATTTCAGTCCCCTTTAAATAATACTCCTGGATTACGAATAATTATAACTATGGGCTATAAAATCTAAGAAACTTTATTAAAATTCATAAATTTTCAGAATAGGAAAATGCCATATGCAAATATTTTTAATATAGTAGACCTTTATAGTAGCATTCAGTCTAAAATTCAATAGAACTACTAGGTCATATTTAGGATGTTAAATTGTCAGATATACTTATATAAATACCAACAGGAATAGACAGAAACTTAGTTGTTTTAGAAAAGAATGAAGATATTACTATAATCCTCCCATCCATGGAATTTACTTTTATATTAACAGTTTTAACCATGATTGTAAACAGAAGCAAAGGGCTGGCTTTACCACAGGATAAGTTCAGGAACCTTAGGGCTTATAAGATGTGTGTGTCCATGAGCTGCCTCTCCTCCCCCCCCCACCCCCGCCCCACCACTACTGCAAACGGATTATGCTGTGGCTTTCAGATCAGCAGTCAACAAGGGAATCAGAAACTCCAGTATAAGAGATCATTGGCAAGTTTAAATTATGCTCTCAAAACCTGCTTCCAACTTTTCCTATAACATTATCATGGGACGGAGGGGGGGGGGCAGGGGGTGGTGAGAATCGGTGAGACAAAAGAGCTTCCCCTAAATGCTATGCTTCCCTCCTAAACTGGTTAGGAGTGTGGGGTCATAACAATAATAAAGAAAATCATAACATTTGCTACCAGCTCATTATTGCCATACAATCTTCTAAATTCGAGGTTCATAGTCCCTTGCTATAAATTGTGTGATTTCAGATTACACCACTTTATCTGAATCTTTGTCTCTTGACTTATTCAAAATAAGTATTATTTAGATTAAAAACCCAGAGCTGGACAATAAACAAAAAAATAATTTACTTGTTTTAACTTGCTAGGACAAATAAGAGGTTCAGACAGGATAATATTCTTCTTCCACACTGAATCCAAAATATAAACCAAGACACTTTGAGAGTGAGAGAATTCTTTAAGAATTTCTTTTAAATTTTTTATATCAGAGACAAGGTATGATTTTATAATCACAGTCTCAGATGTGCAAAATTATATTATTCTTTATTTTTCTGTAACTTAACTAAGCTTATGACCCTCCATTTTCATATAATCCTGTCCTTTTTAGGTACACTCAGCCACTTTCAGCTTAAATTGGACAATTTGAGATTATACTGTCTTTTCCCTTATTTCATCCTATCTCTCTATGAGCAGTCAAAATTCAGGGAGGTTGGGAGAAGCTAACTAGTCCATCACCATCCTCCAACTTCCCATAACTTGTACAATTCCCTTAGAAGCATTCATTTGTGGCACCCAATCCCACTGCATCAATGACCTCCAGTAACCAGGGTCATGAATTCTAAATCTCAATCTGAAATCCCTTCAGGTTCACTGGCCAGTGCTCAGCTACTTCTTGGTCCTTCCTCACGTAATGAGAGGCCTAGAATCTTTAACATAACCTCCCATGTACTATATTGAATCCAAGAGATTTTGTATGGCTACCTAAGGCCGATTTAAAGTAAAAAAAAAAAAAAAAAAAAAATTAAGAAGTAAAAGAGACAGGTAAAGTTAATCACTTATATATTGCATTTAACTCATATATTTAAATATTAATAAAACATCTGCTTTAATTTTGGAGGAAAATCCCAGATCCAAGAGAAGTTTTATCAAATCCCAAAGAAATTTTTTTAGTATATTTTTATTCCCAGCTTTAAAAATGACCTCTATAAGGCTTCAGAGACTTAAAAAAAAAATACATGGTCTGGCAATTTATTAGCGTTTCAATCATCCCTTCTATCCATTGCCTACTAAAAAAAGAAAACTCTGCTAATGTTTTCATCTTGAGGCAGCACATGCTACTTATTTACAGACACAGTTAAAGTAAAAAGAAACCATATCCTAAGGTCTTTATAAAGGCTATATGATTAGGGATATAATTCAGAAATAATATTTATAAAAATTATGATAACCTTACTGTGATGTTTGACTGATTTCTAGTATATCCTACTACTTTAAACATCTTGAGGAGTAAATAAGTAATTTTTATTTTATAATTGTATTTGTTCAGACTCACTTGATAAGTTAAACATTTTATAATTCCATTTATTCTATTTATGCCAAATCTGAATATTAGTCCACTTCTAAGGCTAATGTTCAATAACAAGCTAAAGCAGAGCAAGATATCATTCTGTTATAACTAGCTAATGGTATAGAAAGAACACCAACAGAAGCAACTTCTTTATTCCCTTTTAAAAGGTGTGGGTATTTACCCCAAAGATATCGATGTAGTGAAAAGAAGGGCCATCTGTACCCCAATGTTCATAGAAGCAATGGCCACAGTTGCCAAACTGTGGGAAGAACCAAGATGCCCTTCAATGGACAAATGGATAAAGAAGATATGGTCCATTTATACAATGGAGTATTATGCCTCCTTCAGAAAGGATGAATACCCAACTTTTGTATCAACATGGACAGGACTGGAGGAGATTATGCTGAGTGCAATAAGTCAAGCAGAGAGAGTCAATTATCACATGGTTTCACTTACTTGTGGAGCATAAAGAATAACATGGAAGACACTGGGTGATGGAGAAGAGAGGTGAGTTGGGGGAAATCGGAGGGGGAACCATGAAAGAAACCATGAAGGACTGTGGACTCTGAGAAACAAACTGAGGGTTTTGGGGCTTGGGGTGGGGTGAGCCTGCTGGTGGGTATTATGGAGGGCACATATTGCGTGGAGCTCTCGGTGTGGTGCATAAACAATGAGTCTTGGAACACTGAAAATAAAATAAAATTCCAAAAAAAGGTGTGGTGGGATTCATCTTTAATCTTACTCCCACCAACATGACCACCACTATATATACAGTGAACGTCACTATATACACAGTGAACCACAAATGGTAAGGGACAAGGATCTCAGATATGCTATTTATTCTAAATACAATGTAACTCTTTGTCCAATAAGAGTTCAGAGCATCATCCTGCTGATTCAATCTTATTGGAAATTTTACCCTACCAACACATGTAACCACTTAATTCTTTACCTTATTTTGACTAGGGTCAGAACAGCTTTACTCAGTGATCAAGTTTCTCTATGCTTTGGTCTAAAATGTAAGGAAGAAGAAAAAATAAAGATGGTCAAATGGCACACATCCAAAGCATTTTAAAATGTTGATAACTGTGCTTTATAAATTGGATAATTTTATAAGTGAAAGGTTCTGTATTATTAAAACTAGAACATCTTTATCTAGGGGAAAAAAACCACCCATTTTCTGTTATACCCATTAGACCATTTCAGTCAGGACAATATGTCTAAAGGTTGTGTTTTTACTTTTTATTTTATTTTATATTTAGCTGATTTGAAACAATTCAGCTGTGTCAGATGGAAAGGTCACAAAAGTTTCAAATATGACTATGTGATTGGTAAATTAAAAGACAGATGTGTTAGACTGACATTCACAATATGTTTTCACATTTATATTTTTGCCTTTTTCATAGTTCCTTTTTCTGTCACTTGTGCTTTATGATAAAATGCAGAATGGGAAGAAAAATGACTATGAATCACCAGCCATGTGTTCTACCAACATCATTAACTAGTTGTCAAATTTGTGATAAGCCTATTAACTTCTCTGAGCTTCATTTTTCTTTGTGTTTCATTTAAAACATTAATAATATGCATATTCCTTTCCTTTATTTAATATAGTTGACATAGTTGAGGTCCTGAATAAAAGGAAGGGACCATATTGAAGGGGTAGTCTCAGGTTTAGAAAACTGTTCAGAGTTCCTGGACCTGGTATGTATATCACAGGAGCAGATGAACAATAATAATAAGTAAGCCTGATTTCTTAGCTGACTGAGTGATGGATTCAGCTCAGTGGAATGGTTCCCAACTTAAGTAGAACTGTGTACCACCAGAAACAACGGGATTCAGAAGATAACTAAATGTTTATTTAGACGCAGTAGGCACTAGATCTTAATAAACAATGCTGTTCCTATAATTGGAAAAATTACAAAAGGCATATTTGAAGTCAAATAGTTTGAATTACATGTTATTTATACATTGGGTCAATTTTTTTTTTTGTTATAAATCTAGGAAAAAATATGTCATTACCTGTCCAAAGTTGTGTTTGATTAAACTCTAATCCATCCTGTCTCTAATTTTAAAGGGGAAACTCTCCTCCTCCCAACTAGAATATCATCAAAAGATGCAAATGTCAAAGGATAGGAGGAGAAGCAGCAGGAGAAATACTAGTTCGATCTAAAACAGAATAGTAGAAAACAGTATATCTTACTTAGGTGGGGATTATATTGGGTAGAGCTTGAGGAAAAAAGCTCTACATAAGAGCTTATATGAAACTTACTACACTTTAGGCACTGTTGTAAGCAATATATATATACATATATATATGTATATATATATAAAATAAGCACTACTTATAAATAAGCTATATATATATATATATATATATATATATATATCCTCAGTTAGTTCCCATACTCTGTAAGAGGTTAGATTCCTACTCCACACAAGGCACAGGGGCACAGAAGGGTTAGGTATTGAGCTCCAAATTAGGTATAATCTTTTTAATTGGTTATTCATCCCAAAACTACTACATCTATACTTTCTAATGTTTCCCATTTTCCCCTTCATAGCCACACAGTAGCTGCTTATTTAATGTTCATAATACAAAATTAATTTTGTAAATCATTGTATTTTAATTTCTCCATATATTACATATATATTCTTAGAATTTCAGAGCATTTTTCTATTGAATGATGACAATTGTTCCATCTCAATCATATGGACTGAAGTTCTTTTAATGAACCTCAATCACTAACTTCTAAAATGGACATCACATTTATAAGAATTTATGAAAAAGAACAGACTGGTGTAGAATGCTGTAATTAGGTGTATAATAAGAGCATCACAATTTGCCGAGCATTCTACAGAGGAATAGCCGCCTACTATGATTTAACTAGGATTGGGCAAATGTGCAGCCCTCAGCGCCATTTATGAATTAATCAGGTGCACAAGCACCTCTTAGGAGCCTTCACACCAACTGAGGAAATCTCCTAAGGGACATCATATTAAAACAGCCCTACAAAACTCATTAGTAGAAACTACATCTTCCTATTTTTAATTTAAATATATAATAGAAAAAGAAACAACCTCTTTCAATCTATCACTGGACTTGAATTAGGGTCATTGTAATGCAAAAATTACTAAAGTTTTTTGTTTAGTTTCTGAATAAATGCATATTTTATATCCATGCAATTCCAGAACTAAAAGAACTGATATATATTTGAAATAGTTAATAATGTATCTAAAACACATATATCTTACAAACTTGCAAACAGACACACATATATGCTTTATTTCATCCTCAAGGCAATATAAAATGTTTGTGGTTAAAATAATTCCTTTGTGGGCCACATGTGGCTCAGTTAAGCATCTGCCTTGCACTCAGGTCATAATCCAAGGGTCCTGGGATCTAGTCCTTGCCCAGCAGGGAACCTGCTTCTCCCTCTGCCTGTTGCTCCCCCTGCTTGCGCACGCTCTCTCTCTCTCCCTCTTACAGAATTAATAAATAAAATCTTTAAAAAAAAAAAAATCCGGGCGCCTGGGTGGTTCAGTGGGTTAAGCCGCTGCCTTTGGCTCAGGTCATGATCTCAAGGTCCTGGGATCGAGCCCCGCATCGGGCTCTCCGCTCAGCGGGGAGCCTGCTTCCTCCTCTCTCTCTCTGCCTGCCTCTCTGCCTGCTTGTGATCTCTCTGTCAAATAAATAAATAAAATCTTTAAAAAAAAAAAAAATCCCTTTGCTTAGCTTGGGTCAATGCTAATGTCATATGACTTAACTATTATCAGCTTTGAAACTGAACCAAAAATTAGGCAAAGTTGTAAAAAGTCACTTTTTTTTTTTTTTGGCCTAGCTATTACAGAAATACTATTTAATGTTTTCAGGCAGAGCAGGTAATATAAAATTTCCAATACTGACTTCAACTTGAGACAAGGATACACTTTAGGAGTTATTAGCACTCTGCAACTTGTGTTAAGTTTGACATTCATGATGTCTCCGTTATTAAATAGATACTAGTACGTACTGATTTTCTTATAAAACTTAATAATGATAATGACCTTTCCTTTAGGAACTGGGTTTCCACACTGAAAACACAGGTAGATATATAGAATTTGAGGCCAGACACAGTCTGTAGCAGGCTATTGAGTTCTTATAAAAAGAAGTTGAAATGCATATTTCACCTTGGGCTTTGAACACTGGTGTGCCATCATGGTCATCAAATGTATATATTTCAGTTCATAGTGAATATAATTAGTGTTACACTCAATTTATCACCTGATTCATTGTCCGTATGCTCCATTGCATCATTCCGCTATAGTGATCTGCACACCAGAGAATCCTATTAAGGGAAGAGCAGCTGATAGTACACATTTTTTTTTCTCATGTCACTTTGTTCTATTTAAAAAGCAGTATTCAGCCAAATTTTTATGACCACACAGAGGCTAGTAACTTATAGATATATTGCCACAATCCTTAACCTATTCACAAACTAAGATTAAAGTTTATTCAAATATGGCATAACTAATGATGCAATGGTCCTATTAGTATTGTTTTGTTTTTCTCCAACTTTAGAAATTCTAGTAATTAAAAATTCACCATATCATTAAATATCTCACTTAATATTAAATGTATGAAATAGCTATTGTGACCACCATATTTTTCTTGACCCTGAGACTGTTGTGTGATACATTAAGTTGTATGAGGCCCAACGAGGAGAAGTATATTAAAAAATAATCTTAACTGTACTTATCAAGAATAAGAAATATTTAGCCATCTCTTTGCATTCAAAAACACTTTCTCAGTACCATAAAATTTAGGTTCTTCTCTACGACTTAATACTGGCCTGTGCTATAACTAATATTTTACCTTATCTCCAATCATTTATACAAGCTGATTTTTATATAATTACTAAGCAATCAAAAACAGACACAGAGACATCAATTGTTAAAGCCTTTAAAAAGGACTAGTGATAATGAGCTCAACTAGATCTGAAACCTAACTCAAATCTTGGCACTTACCTGCTTGCTTCCTATATTGACTCCCACAATCTTTGGAAGCCTCTGTTCCCTTAACTAGAATATTTGAGTCCTATTATTGTGACTGTGCAGACATTCTGTACAGCATGAAATGCTGTGTAGATATAAGCTATAATCTGAATGTCCATCCCTTTCCTAAATGCTAGCATCATCCTCTATCCCTAGTAAAATTGACATTTAGTCACTGTTGACTTGGTCTTAATTAGTTTGCACATGAAAAGCCTTACTCAAGTGACAAGCAAACAAGGAAAGTAAAAAAATTTTTTTTCCTTTCATATGGGCCATAACGATAGACTGGGAGAGACAGGCATTTAGCTGTAGCAATATGTCAGAAGACATATCTCTAAAGTAAGACACTGGGATCACCTAGCAATTAAAGAGTAAAATGTGATTTCATTTTGCCCAGTAAGGGCTCAAACCATCTAGGGCTTTGAGAGAGCCATTGGACTGACTGAGTGTGCTATGGACAAAAATATCCTTGGTTTTTAATGTTTGCCTAAGACCAATAAGCAAAAGTGAACTATTGAAAGTGAACTCTTTACCAAATTCAAGCCCCAATTACTTCATCTATAAAAGGTAGCTATAATGAAAAATCAGGGATCTTTAAATTTTCATCCTTAGAAACTCAGGAGTCTATGGCGTAACTCAGAGACCTGTAAGAAAAGTAACCAATAGCAGCATAGACAAAGACACAAGCCTCTGCTCCCATTTCAATAATTTCTATTTGTTTTCTATTTTGCACTTCCCCATATGATTTCATTTACAAATTAAAAAAAAAAAAGGTGGGGGAGTGGTAATGCTGTTTAAAAAATCAAAACCACTGTTTCTACATCATCTCTGAGCTTCACTGACAGTTTTTTAACATTCCAATAAGCATGTCTTATCTGAAGAGTTGTAAATACTTTCATTCAGTAATTTATTCACTTAACCACATATATAGAGATCTAGGTCACCCAGTTCTGTTTTGACTACTTTTAAATACTAACTCATTTACTCTTCATAACAACCTTGGAAAACAGATACCCTATAATGATCCCTATTTTGCAAAGGAGTTAAACTAAGAAATAGGTTAAGATCTGTCCAAGATCACGGAGATAGTGACTTGTGGAACTGGGACTTGAACCCAAGCTGCTGGCTCTAGAATCCATGTTTAATCCCAACGTTGTGTGCCTCTCATATATTTCATATGTATTACTGATACATTAGTGATACAAATGTGGATTGCTGATTAATATTCTTTAACAAGTCTTTAATAATAAAAAAGAGCTTTTTATCTCTTCCCCAAAATGGTAAAACTAGATTTTTCTAATATGATATAATGAAACTAGGCCTTTGTAGAACTGTCAACTTACAAGAATATAATCATCATTACAGTCTGATACTCTCATGGTCATGTTAACATACATGAGTAAATATGCATATTACTTATATGAATTACTTTTAAAGAAGATTTCTACTTTAAGCATGGATCAGAGCTGCTGCTAATAACCAGAAATTATTCTTGTAATTAACCCAAAATATACTTTTCATTAGCACAGATAATGAGATTCACTGGTTATAAGTAATGTTTATCAATTCCTATTCCAGTTTTTCAAACCAGAATTCACTATATTTGATTCTTAAGGCATTATATAGTATATGCTTATGATCTGTAAGTGGGTTTTTCATATACAAATATAACTACAGAAGGAGGTAAATGGATATATAATGATGAACCATCCTCTTGCTAGTAAATATGATTACGTATTTTGTCTTTGGACAATTCACTAACAGACTGATAAAAAAACACAAGGTACTCATCAAAGTGATGTTTACCAAGTTTTCCAAAAATGTTGAAGATTAAATTTTGAGAAATATTGATATATGACTTAAAAAACAGACCTAAATTACTAAGGAATTTACTAATTCCTTAGTAAATTAAAATTTTTAAAAATCCAATTCCATTATTAAAAAAACAAACTAGAGGTAAACTACAAAAAGATTTTGAGAGTCCCTTTTAAATTGTGGATCTCTTAGGAGATATATCCTTTAGCAGATTTTAAACACTGCCAATTACTATTTTTTTACAATAAAAACTATAAAGTTTTATTGAAAGACATAAGGTTATAACACAACAAACTAAAGTTACAGTATCAGAAGACATGCCAATTATTTTTAACAGTAGAGTTTCCCTCAATTGTGAGATTAAATACATGTTAGGAGACTGTACTCACACAGCATGTCCTATATCACTTTTTCCCACAAATCATTATAACTTTTTTTTTTACTAAATCTGTAATCTTAGGATTTTAGGATTACTGAATCTATTATCCTTTTTTTTTAACTGAAAAAAATCCACAAAACACATTAAATTTGGTTAAGTGATAAAAGTACACAAACTTTCACTTAGTTTGAAATTTGGTACAGTAATTCTTGATTATTTAGGATTATCTTTATTAATAGACAGAGACTTAAGAAGGAAGGATGAACAACTCCAGTGAATAAGTTAGGCAAAAAAATTAAAATTACTGGTTATGTATGCTCACTATTGATGACTGAATTATCCATACTACCCTGGCTTTGCTATTACTAAGGAATAGCAAAAAAAATTTTATAGCATCTATATTGGTGACTATTCACACAATAATGAAAAGACAGATGATCCTAGAAAGGAGCATGTTAACATACATTTGTAATTTTCTTACACTGTTATCATAAGTTGTTAAGCTTTACTTAATTATCCTGACATTTCAGAAAACCCTCTATTTCATCTTCACAAAGAACATTTTTAAGTTAACACACAACATATTTAAAAAATCAACTTAATAAGGAGAACATACACTATCAAAGCATTTGACGATAATGTTATATTTTAAAGCCTCTACTAAAAAGATAACCTCTTATCTCTAGATCTTTGTTCCAGGATTACTTGTTTCAATTATTTACTTATTCATTAGTTCTTTTATTCATTTCTATCTTTTCCCCAAGAGGTTTCAAGACTCTATACAAAAAGGATAAATCAAACAAAAATAATGTAGTAGAAATAAGGAAAGAAACCAGGGGTAAAACAGAAAAGCATGCATTACAACATCAAGAATACTACTGCTATAACTGGGCATAAAATCCTCATTAAGTTTCCTAGCAGGCAAGGTAAAAAGTACAAAGCAGCAAGTTACAAATTTCCAGAGAAGAAAACAGAGTTACAGTTTGCCCCTGAAAAATAAAGCTGTCCCTACTAGTAAACTTTGAGAGAAATGACTCATGTGTTTTACAAATTGTAGGTCACCTCATGAAATAACTTCCCTGGCCAGAATTTTTTACTTTGAAATACAATACAGTCAATTTTTTGTTATTCACAGTAGTTATGTTCTACATAGTCCCTGCAAGCAAGGAATTAG
Source organism: Mustela nigripes (assembly GCF_022355385.1). Taxonomy (NCBI): domain Eukaryota; kingdom Metazoa; phylum Chordata; class Mammalia; order Carnivora; family Mustelidae; genus Mustela; species Mustela nigripes. The sequence continues at coordinate 33,733,594 of NC_081560.1, read as the reverse complement.
CAAATACTGAATCACTGCTCCTAGGGGACACACAGGATTAGATACCTATGAGCCCCTGACCACATTTTCATAAACCTATCAATACATAACCTTGTTTTATGTGTGCTTCTCTTTTAATTTTTTTTTAAGATTTTATTTATTTATTTGACAGAAAGAGATCACAAGTAGGCAGAAAGGCAGGCAGGGAGAGAGAGGAAGGGAAGCAGGCTCCCTGCTGAGCAGAGAGCCTGATGCCTGCTTTATCCCAGGACCCTGAGACCATGGCAGAGGCTTAATCCACTGAGCCACCCAGGTGCCCCGTGCTTCTCTTTTAAACGTACCTTATTTAAAACATATTGCTGATTCATTAATATTGAACTCATGGCCATCAGAACTACAACTCACGCCTGTTCTCACATCACAGTAAGGCACTTCAGTGTCTTCTTGTGCTTAGGAACACTAAACAGTGCTTCACAACTATGCTGGGGGCCATTTAAAACAGCAAAATAAAAGACACAGCATAGGGAATACTCAATGATACTGTAATAGTGTTGTACAGTGACAGATGGTAGCTAGTACTTATGGTAAGCATAGCGTAATGTACAGAGAAGTTCAATCACTGTGTTCTACAACTGAAACTAATGTAATGGTGTTTCAACTATACACAAATGAAATAAACAGGTAAGAAAACAGCAAAACCAGTGACAAATAGCACAAAAGTGTAAACAACTATTATAGTATGAGACTTAAAATAAGATGGCAGTACATCTCACTTTAACCTCAGCTGATATGTGCCTACCTGGTGACTCAAATTTTTCACGCTGCTGTGCATATACATGCCCACAAAGGATTATGAAAGCACTACGAGTATTAATTTGGGACTTACAAACAAATTTTAGGGTTTAAGCAAATCTGCAAGTACAGAGTCCACCAATAATGAAGATTAATTATATATAAGAAGAGAATGGAGAGGAATAAAACAGAAAACAAAACAGAGTTCATCCTGGGCAGTAAGAATAAATATTATTTCATGAATTATTTTTCACAGATAGCATATTAATACAGGTAGCAATATAGATACAAGCTTAAAAATCTATATGCATAGTACAGCAAATCACAATGAGAAAATCCTTACTATCACTTTTTTTAAATGTTTAGAAATCACTGGAATGGATGATATACAGTGATGCAAGAGACAATTCAATAGGAAATTCTGAAATAATTCACTGACCAGTTTTTTGTTTTGTTTTGTTTTTGTGTTTCTTTTGGCAGAAGGGCGTTACTTGTAAAGACGCATTAGGAAACATTTGGAAAATGCCTAGGAGAATTAATGTGGGGCTCTCAGGCAGTGAAGTAGAAAGTAAAAGAACAATACAGAGATGTGAGACTCTACTAATGAAACAGAAGAGTTCTTGCTGACTGATTGTACGTGGATGGAGGAAGAGTGAAGAAGGGGCAGTAATCATTTAGAAAAGAAAATCCAAGCTACCTGGGCATTGTGGTTCCATTTTTGAAGAAAGGAAACATAAATAAGAGCCACAGGTTTTTGTTGTGTTTTTAAAGAAAAAGGTAAGAAAATTAAAGCAGAAGGTTAAGAAAAGATTAAATTAATAGAGCTAAGGTGTGTTTATGTCTTTCACCCTCTCAAAAGAGCAAATAAAAATTAAATAGTAATGTAATTTAAAAATATTCTAAACATTCTCATAGAAATGTTATTACTGTAACATGTCTAGCATGCTGCAAAGACCCAGAGATGTGAATTATCTGTAAAGTGGGGCACCAGCCATGTCAGATCATTTCAGGGTGTACGTTTGGAGAGAGAGTATCACAAAAGAAAAAAAAATTATGTTGGGATTTAAAAGAAGAGAGCAAAAATAGTATTTCTCTTTTTTAGCTCAGAAGTGAGGTTCTATGAGGAATGGTGAGAAACCTATAGAAATTAAGTAGGGATAACATGGAGCTATAAAGATCAGGTCACAGTTATAGTTACATGGAGAATTACCAATGATTCACCCATCTGTCCAAGGTTGAAACGCATTACTGCCTTCCCCAGAACATCCCAAGATGTTTCCTGAGACTTTTAGAAATCATAAACCTCCAATGTAAGAAATTCCACACCAATCTATGCATTTTTTTCTCTTCCTTTCTTTTTTCCTCCCTTCCTCCCTCCAAGGCCAACTTGCTAACAGAAAATGTGTAAGAACAACATACTGCTTTTCATTGTCTAAACTCCCCACATGTGTTATTTCATCATTCCATAACTCAGTTTGAAAATCAGCTATACCCCTTTTCCAAGAATAAAGATTCTCACTATTTTTATTTTCCTTTAGTCATTATGAGACTTTAGTCCTACCAGGTATCTCTGTTCTTTGGTATATAACTAGCCTCAAAAAAGCAAACATATTCCCCCTGGTTACCAGAACCATATTGATAACAAATATTGAATGGGTAAATCACAGTTCTCCTGTGAGGATTTCAATGTATGTTGGGATATAAATATCAATCTCATATAATTTCAGTTTGCAAGGCTTTCAAAATTAGAATTTTGGTTTCGATTAAATGTACCTAAAGCATTTTTTGGTAGAAGAGAGCTATTATTAATAATGTGTTTAAAACTAAATTATGTTACTATTATTATTTTAGAGCTACTGAATAGAAAAAGGTGCTGTGGAGATAATATTAATAAGATTTCAAATGTTTTCTCTCACGATGAAGAATTTTATCAAATAAAGTAAATACATAAAAGCTCTAGGATTTAGTGGGTTTCTCCATCGTTGTGAATTTTAGATCAATTAAAAAGATAACAATTTGTTCACTAGCTTATGATAATTTAAAAAAATAGATATAAATTTACTTAATCATTTCAAAATCTACATTAGAATTTCCTGACATACTAAATTATAGTAATTATTATCCCGTTTTTACCTTTATAACTTTTATTATCAATCTTCACTAACTTATTAAAAACAAAGTCTTATTTTCATATCTCTCTAAAGAAAATCTGTTTCCATCCCATACTAGAAATATATTCAAATTACATACCTCACTTTGTTGAAAACTCATTAAAGCAAAGGGGTATTTAAACAACAAAATAAAAAAAATCCTCCAGTGTGGAATTAGAGGGGAGCTTTATTTTTCATTTTTTCCTGTGCTCAGTGTTAGCCTTAACCAGTGCCCAACTCCTTCCCCTCATGACCCCAACCTTCTGCCCCCAGCTCTTAGTACCTATGATTGGCTTTGTCTGTTCTTAACATTGAAATAGCACCTTAATATTATTAGACAGATTTATTTAATAAAAACCACATTATTTCTAAATGGCATTCACTCTCTCAGAAGTTAAAATAATATGCCAGAAATTCACCCCAGCACTGACCTTGCTGTCTTTAGTAAAGTACAAGCTTTCAATAAAACACTCTGACAGTCAACAGCAAAAAGCTGTTTGTGTCACCTGAATATGTAATAACAAGAATAAGTATCCTTGTGCTACTCTATATGAACATAATATTCATATAAGCACACAGACTTGGGGGATTGTTGGTGAGTACAAAAACACATATTCCTAACGTTCCTCACATTCCAATCCAAATAGTTACAGTTTGTTTTGATCTTTAAAAACGTGCTTAAAAGTCTAAATGCAATTGTGGGCTTACTTCATGTATTATATCCAGTTAAACTTTAATACAAACTGACTTTTCCCCTCTATGTAGCCACTCTAGGAGCTCTGGATATACAGACTCACATGAACAGCGGCCTCTAGAAGGATCTGATCTCAAGCCCATTCAATTGGCTACAGAAAAGCCCAGATTGTATTTCAAACCAAAATAAAAGCTTCTTTGGTGGTGATGCTTTATTCCCCACCTTTACTACTTACTAGCACAAGTAATCAATCAAAAAGGGAAATGGATAATTCAGCTTTAGATTCCCAACCAAAGTGTGAATATTCCAACAAAGAATACATACGCTTGTGGGGCACCTGGGTGGCTCAGTGGGTAAAGCCTCTACCTTCGGCTAAGGTCATGATCCCAGGGTTCTGGAATCAAACCCTGCATCCGGCTCTCTGCTCAGCGGGGAGCCTGCTTCCCTTCCTCTCTCTCTGCCTGCCTCTCTGCCTACTTGTGATTTCTGGCTGTCAAATAAATAAATAAAATCTTAAAAAAAAAAAAAAGAATACATATGCTTGTATTCTGGAGAATATAGGAATGGGTGGGTGGGCATTTATGAAATCTCCTTCAAAGAAAGCCTATGAAAGTAAGAGAGGACCTTAACATTTTTCCCTCCAGTGAATAGATTATCTAAGTTTCTCCTGAGCATATGTTTAGTTCATGAACTTAGTCTATTTTATTGATGTCAGAGTAGCTTAACATGGTTTTGCATTCTTGCCCATTTGCTAAAGGCCTCCCAACCTTTCAAGACTCAGCACAAACAACATTTTACTTTGACACTTCACTGACTCACCAATCACATTTAGGTATTCTTCTATAATTCTCTATGTTCTCAAAGCAGTGTTTCCTAAACTTCAATACTGAAATTTTGTGGTCATGCACAGCATACAGTATGTACTTCTGAACATACTGAGCATACAAATTAGAAATGTTTACTAATTATTTTAAAATGAAAATTTCCACTTATTGAAAGCCAAGTTCTATCTTATGCCATCCCCCCATGAAACTTACCTTACAACCCAAGCCAAAATGTCTTTTCTTCTCTGAGTTCTGTGTTACACATTTAACTCATCTGTTCCCACTGTTTTATACCATAGTTCTCTAGGCCCTCATATTTTCTACCAACAAGAATAAAAAAGTTTGAAAGGCAGGATGAGTCTAGCACAATTTAGGATCTAGTCCATTGCTTGCAATGATGGTACTGCACAAAGAGTAGAGATTCACCAAATTTCTTGAGTAAATTCTAGCTATCCTGGCCTGATACTACATGGCTTTAAATTTTCTTAATTTAATTCTGGTGTCAGACTAAAGTTTTTATTACCTCTGATTACTAGTAACCACCTTAGTACATCAACGACCCAAACACTCTTCAGCTAGGGGGGAGAATCTTCTTTCCAATTCTCATCTCTAAAAAAGCACAATATCCCTATTGTATTAATTTAATAGGTGCTTCCAATATGAAGTTTAAGTTATGCCCTCTTCAACATGTCAAAACTTTAATAAACTAGCCAAAACCTTAAACAGAATAACAAGGAAATATAGGTTGTGGTTTATTTTGGAGGAATTGCTATTAGCTTCACTACAAGGCTAATCTTCAAACATGACTCTAGAGAAAAGGTCAGCAGCTTGAACTCAAACAGGAATGGTTGTTAATAGATGAATGCAATGATGAGGGCTCTCAGGGGTGGGTCAGCTCAGTGACTTTTGACCACCTCAAAAATACAAGCTGTGAAAACACAAGCATTCCTTCATTTTACTTATCATTTGGATCCTAAGCTCCGATTCACTTTTTTCAAAACTTATTTTGGAGCCAACAGCGATTGGTAAGTGAAAGGCTACCTGGGGCTGATTGTCATCAGCAGCAGGGCCCCACATCGAGGAGAATTATTGCTCTTGTTCACAAGAGTATGTTTATAATACATCTGAAATTGCCTGGCAGAGGGTCTTTGAGGAGACTGTGGAGCAAGGGTCGAAAGAGGTAAGAATATGGCTTGAAAAAGATACTTTAGTGATTTAGAAAGTTCTCTGGGGGAATATTTTCCCTCTCTATTCAGTCTTTCCATTCTTTATCAACTCGGTTTTATTTAGTATCGGTGTATGAAGTTTAAAACTTGCTTTCTAGTTTGTTTTTTTTTTTTAATTTTCCTATCCAAATAACCAAGTGCAAAGTCTAGATGGTTATTAAAAGTAGATCACACACTTTGCATTTAATACCCATTTAGTCACCTATGAACAACCTGACTCAGACGCTGGGACTTCACTGTAGTCCATCACAACCCACTGTCTGACAAGGACTGAGTAGGGAGAGGCAGTGGGCACAGGCAGACCTGGTTTGCTATTCCTCAGTTACTAACTGTGTGACCTTGGGAAGAATGTTTATCTTCTCTGAGCTTGAGGGGTAGAACTAGAAAAGGATGGGAAGAGATGAGTGTGACAAATATTTAAATACAGATGTCACAAATTACATTTCACAACTACTTTTAAAATATTCTCATCAAACAGCATCTTCACAATAGACAATTTTTTGATTCTCATGATGTGGACACTTACAAATGATTCTGGAGGAAAATTCTGTGGTTTTACTTAACAAAAGTGAAGATTACATATCACTCAACATATCATCACAAAGCTCTTTCTATTTGAAGGGACCAAAGTCTAGATATAACTTGTAACCCCATGGAATTCTATGCCTGAGAACAAAGGGTAATTTCTGCTCAGCAATCCTCAGTGGGTATGTAAATGAATGCTGCTGAAATATTCAGAAGCTGATACCAATACAAAGTGAAGTGTAATAATCTAAATGTGCCATTGCCTTCCCCTGCTACTAATTACTTGCTTTAGGCTTTTTTCAACAATATTTTGTCTCCTTGCCTTTTCTGTACAGACTGAATGGACACCCAACTATACAGGATCACCGTAATTTTTTACCACAACTTTCAAGCATGGCCTTTATTTTACTGACTGGGTTGCTGCGTTGGCTGTGACCACTTCGTCAGCAGAGTTGGTTCAAGTGCAAAAAGGCTGGAGTCACAATTTGTATGGGCTAAGTTACTCTTTGTTCCATGGCAACAGAAATCACTCTGACAATGGGGAAAACATTAGCTGGTTAAAAGATCCAAACTAGTGCATATCAGAAGATACATCCACCCAAACACTAACAGGTAGGGCCATTTTTTATATAACAACAGCTCACTGATGATAATATGCCACTCTCTTAAACAAAGCTCCCAATAAAACCTGTGTTTTATTTATGTTTCCTATCTAGTCCCTTGAGAAAGTGTCACCTTCCTTAAGGATGGTATCTCAAGAGAATCTCTCCAACAGAATCTGTTCCGGAGCACACCCTCACATTCAGCATGTGACATATTCAGCACTTTGCTCTTCTAATTCTCAGTTCCCATCAGCCACAGCCTGCCACTTTTATCTAGCAGCCCAACGGCTATTGATTGATCTGATGAAAAGTTCTGAGAACACAAAATGAAACTGAATTGTCTCAAGCCAATGCAATGAAGCTTGGTGGTGTTTTCACTTTACATGAAACAATTCCTTCTGTTGTTCATTACAGCTACTCTACCTCCATCCCAGTTTCCTCAGAAGGACTCAGACTTATTGATTAATTTGAAAGGCAATTCCGAAGAACATTTACAATGCTTACTCAAAGACAGCCTCTCCTTTTGGACACAACAGCATTGTTCCTGGCAAAAGCTTGCTGGCTAGCCTTCCCTTCCATCAGAACAAGTTCTGCCCTTCAGACCCTCTTCAGGCTCTCTTGAAAACTGGTTCCTTAATATGCCCATTCCTCTAACACTAATTTAATAGGCATAAACGCAGAAGTTTCTTCAGCTCACGCATGACCCGTACTTAGAGCTACCAATCATTAATCCTAGAAGTAACTGACAATAATTTTCCTGTTATTTATTTTATAGCATTTAATACTATTTCTACTTCAAAATAATCCTTTTTAAAATTTCTCACTACATAAAACTGATGATAGCAGAGATGGAGATGTATGAAAAACCCAGAGCTATCAACCCAATTTATTCTTTCCCTTAGAACCACCCTCCCTTTAATTCAAGGAAAACGACTTAAAACTGAACTGAATCATTCTACTCATAGAGTCACATACCCTAAGTTATGCATGCATGTCAGGACATAGGAGAATTATGAGAATAAATACAGTTCAGGAAGGTACCTAGCTATTATTATTAATTTATAATTTTTGTAACTAATGACATATTAGAGAATAGAACAGAATTATACTAATATTATTAATTAACATTGTACCCTGACCACTTACTATGTTTGCCACTGTTCTAAGCACATTACTTTATCTCATTTAATCCTCACAACTAATAACTGAGAGGTATGATTATTATCTTCATTTTATAGTAAAGAAAAGCAAGTCTTAGCAAGGTTAAATACCTCAAAGAGAAACAACCAGTAAATGGAATAGCTGGGTCTTGGATACACTCAATTCCAAAGCTTTTTACCTCTATTCTCTGTTGCCATTTTTATTCATTCATTCATTCCTTTATTCTTTCAAAAAAATGTTTATTGAATATCACTAGGTGAAGAGTTTTGGAACTGATCTTATGTTTATCAGAAATTTACAAAAACAGCTCTTGTCTTTCGACCGTTTATGGTTATTTGGAGAGGATATGGTCTTTAAAGGACTCAGAGTATGTGAGAAGTATATCTAAATAATTATATGATTATTCTGGGTTTTATAATAATTCAGATTTTTTTTCCACTTTCCCAATACATCTTGACAGAGATCCAGGGATTAACTTGGAATCAAACTGTAAATGCCCCGAATGGCTAAGTGCTCAATATTTTATGGAGTAGCCTGTTTTTGAGATGGAAAATTCAGCATTTAATAACTCATGCAAAAGTATAAAATTATTCAAACTTAGACTATTTTCTCTTTCCATAGACCTTTGTGGGAATTACCTAGGGGATAGTGTCAGAGAAAGAACATTAACTGTGGAGTCAAAAACATTTGTTTGAATACTAGCTCATCCATGTTGCAGGAAAACACTTAAATTCTCTAAAACTGTGCTCACATCACTAAACTAGATATGATAATAATGGTAGCCATCTTATTGGGCCTTTTAAAAATAATTCAGATTATATATGAAACACTTTACATGAAGGACATACTCAGTACACAGTATAGTTTAGCACTGATTAATCTTATATCCTATTATCTTCAGGAATATCAGCACATATAGGTAGGCATCCTTGACTTCCTTCATTACTGTAGGTGAATTCCTCCTAAAACTACACACTAACTCAAACAAAACAACTTTTTTATGATAAAAATGAAATAGAAATAGTATCAGGATACATGAGATATTATTCTCCCAACAGACATTTCAACTTAAAACTAACTCCAAAACACCTGATTACTGTATTTGGAAAATAGCTTTTCTTTTTTTTATATTTTTTAAAATGGGTTTTTTTGAGGTATAATTTATTATACAATTAAATTTACCTTTTTTTAGTGTATAATGCTATGAATGTTGACAAACACATACAGTCATGTAACCATCACTATAACCAAAATAAAAATAGTTTCATCACTCTCCCAAATTTCCCATACCTATTTATCCCTCAACATATCCAAAGCTCCTGACAATTCTGGTATGTTTTTTGTGCCCATAATTTTGTCTTCTCAGAATGTCAGAACAGAAATACCACATATTATAAAGCAACTTTTCGAATCTAGCTTCTCTCACTAAGCATAATGCACTGAGATTCATCCATGAAGTTGTATGTACCAGTAGTTCTTTTTTTATTTTATATTTCATTGCATAGATGGATCAGAGTTCATCAAATTAAAGGAAATTTTGATTTTTACAATTTGGGACACTTACAAAGCCACATACGCTTTAACTTACAAGAATCTGTGTGACAGCCACTCTGGAAAACAGTACAGAGGCTACACAAGAAGTTAAAAATAGAGCTTACCCTACAACCTAGCAATTACACTACTGGGTACTTACCCCAAAGATACAGATGTAGTGAAAAGAAGGGGTACATGGACTCCAATGTTCATAGCAGCAATGTCCACAATAGCCAAACTGTGGAAGGAGCTGAGATGTCCTTCACAAATGAATAAAGAAGATGTAGTTCATATATACAATGGAATATTAGTCATTAGAAAGGATGTATACATACCATTTACATCAGCATGAATGGAACTAGAGGGTTTTATGCTAAGTGAAATGAATCAGAAAAAGACAATCACCACATGGTTTCATTCACATGTGGAAAATAAGGAATAGTGCAGAAGATCATAGGGGGAGGGAAGGAAAATTGAATGGGAAGAAATCAGAGAGGAAGGCAAACCATGAGAGACTCTTGACTCCAGGAAACAAACTAAGGGTTGCAGAATGGAAGGTTCGGGGGGAATGGGGTAACTGAGTAATGGGCATTAAGAAGGTGTGATAAGCACTAGGTGTTATATGCAACTAATGAATCACTGACCATTACATCAAAAACTAAGGATGTACTATATGTTGGCTAACTGAATTTAAAATTAAAAAAAAATAATTTGCATAAATATAAGTTTTAATCTTTTAGGTAAATATCTAGGACTGGAACCGCCAGACTGTATAGTAAATGTAGATTTAACTTTATGAGAAACTGTCAAACTGGTTTCTATAGTGGCTGCACAATTTTGCATTTGTACCAGCAATATATGAGAATTTCAGTTGTTTCACATCCTCAACAGTGTCTTTTTAAAAAGAGACACTCTAATAGGTGGGGAGTCATATCACACAATGGCATTAATTTGCATTTCATTAATTACACCGACCATAAATGAGCCTGATTGGTCAGCCCCCCTGCCTCACCTGTTTTATGTTTTTCATATCACAACATCATGCCTTCTTATAACTGGAGGTAATGGAAAATATATTAAGATTATGTAGAACTTTGTTAGATAAATATCTCATTGTAGGACTCAGTAACAACTCAGTATTTGTGTGTATAGCTTTAAAATTTTGCCATTATTTCCAAATTGCCATGTAATTTTCCTGTTTTTTTCCCACTTAGAAACATTATGTTTTCCCAAGTAGACGTGAGTCCTCAAAAAGACAGTAAATTCATGATCTCTGTATTAAATGCATATTATACTGAGAGCCTCATTCCACAAATGCTTGTAGAGTGAATGGAGAGCTTTAAGTCACAACTCTATCCTGCCCTTCTCCAAACTAAATGTCACCACTTCCTGAAGGTTGAAATAGAACAGAAAAGAAGACAGAAGAGGAAGTGTTAAGGGCATGGAAACATTTGAAAGCCTAAGTGGGAATTGGATTGAACTCTAAAGAAACTTGAAGGGAAAATGTAAAAAGAATTATTATACAAATAAAGATACACATGTAAAAGTAAGGAACACTAGAAAAAATAAGGAAAGGGAATACTGAAAAATACAGAAAAGGAAATGTTTCATCATAAAATACAGTAAGACTAAAGAGCAAAAATTTATGCCAAAAAATACACATAAATATATCTATTATGTTGATAACATTTAATTCTCTTGGTCTGTAAGCTAAATATTTTTAATTTAAATCAACCCTTTTGATTGAGATGTAGAATGTTGGATGAGTAATACATTATTTGATATATTTCTGAGAATAATATTTGAACAAATATTTATTTTCCTACTAATAAATATCCTGAAATTTTATTATGATTGGAAACATCAGTTTAGACTCTGAAATAGTCAAGGTCCTACCATGTAAGAAAGACTAGGGAGAAAAATGGGGAGGACCTAATATGACCCTGATGATCATCACCCAGTACTATAGTGTTCAATACTACTAAACACTGACAACCCAACCACTACTCTGAACTCTGGATGTATTCAACAACTCACTACTGAATAGCATGTCAAATTTTGTCATGGTCAAAACACAATGACATACAAGTTCTTCACATCTGCTCTCCCTCCAGTTTCCTCCAACCCAGTAAATGACCATTCTTCCATTTTCCAAAATCATAAACCTTAGAGTCATTCTCACTCTTTTTTCTTATACGCCACTTCAATGCATCAACAAATACAAATAGCTGCACCTTTTTCTTTTTAAGATTTTATTTATTCACTTAAAAGAGAGAGAGAGAGAAAGAGAGCAGGGGGTGGGGAGGGGGCAGAGGGAGAAAGAGAGAAACTCAAACAGACTCCATACTGAATGGTATGCCCAATGCACGGCCCAATCTCCTACAACCCTGAGATCATGACCTGAGCCGAAATCAAGAGTTGGACACTTAATTGGCTGAGCCACCCAAGCACCTCAGAAGCTGCACCTTTAAAATGTACCCAGAATCCTACTACTTTTTTTGAGTTATAGGTATGTATGACATTGAGTATAACACAATTTTATATGAGTTTCTGGTATATAACATAGAGATTCAACTTCTCTATACCTTAAGCTACACTCACAAGTATAGCTACCACCTGTCCACTTCTTATTACAATACTTATTACAACATTCAAAACTACTATCCTCTCTTACCTGAATTATTGTAATCACCTCCGAACTTGTCTCTCTAGTCCCACCCTTGTTTAGCTGAGCTTACCTCTTACCAATCCCTGCCTGGCTCATTATTTTCTAGACATCTTGCCTTCTTTCTCTCCATGCAGGACACCAAACAAGCTCCCCACATAGGGCCTTGGTACCTTTTCCTCACTCTCTCTGAAATTTCTTTATATATATATCTAGAAGTATATATATATATATATATATATATATATATATATATATATTCTTGTATCTTGTCCATACTTCTTCTCTGTCCATACTTTTTGTCCATACTCTTGTCCATACTTCTTTTCAATATCTGCTCAAAGGACACCTTCCATCTCTGAAAGGCTTTTCTTGACCATTCTGAAGAAATAACACCCTTCCTTCTGCTTTTCTTCATCCAAATTATTGTGATTTACTTCTCTTAAGCTCACCTGCCACCATCAAACATTTTATGTATTTGTATACTGTTTATCAACCTCTGGGTCCAACCACGAGAACCTAAGCTCCATGAGGGATTTAGCCAACTTTCTTCACTACCGAATCCCCTTTTCATAGAATAATGAGTGGCTCATAAAATGTGGCAATAAGCTTCATTTTATGAATCAGTGAATTATCTAGGAGCCTAATATAAGGTCACATCAAGCAGTAGAGTAGGCATACAAACCCAGAACTTTGATTCCAGATCAGTACTCTTAACCACTCTGTTCTACTGATCCCAAGAAAGCTACTGTAATGATAGAAAGACATAATTTAGATCAATTTCCCATCATTGCATTTGATACACAGTAATTACTAAATAAATGACAAACATCTTTTTATCACCAAGATTTTCAACTTCCACACCCTCATTTAAAAAAAGATGAAATCATGGGACGCCTGGGTGGCTCAGTTGGTTAAGCAGCTGCCTTCGGCTCAGGTCATGATCCCAGCGTCCTGGGATCGAGTCCCACATCGGGCTCCTTGCTCAGCGGGGAGCCTGCTTCTCCCTCTGCCTCTGCCTGCCTCTCTGTCTGCCTGTGCTCGCTTTCGCTCGCGTTCTCTCTGACAAATAAATAAATAAAATCTTTTAAAAAAAAAAAAAAAAAAGATGAAATCCTTCAGCAGTCACTGATTGC
>NC_081560.1:33477867-33720207 GCF_022355385.1 Mustela nigripes | reverse complement strand
GTCCTGGGATCGATTCCCACATCGGGCTCCTTGCTCAGCGGGGAGCCTGCTTCTCCCTCTGCCTCTGCCTGCCTCTCTGTCTGCCTGTGCTCGCTTTCGCTCGCGTTCTCTCTGACAAATAAATAAATAAAATCTTTTAAAAAAAAAAAAAAAAAAGATGAAATCCTTCAGCAGTCACTGATTGCCTAAACATTTAACTTAAAACCTACCTGGTATTTGGCATTGTAGAGGATAAATGATGTGACTGTCCCCCAAATTTGAGTGAAACTGGTCCTCTACCAGCTGTTATCTCAACATAAATACAGTGTCCCCCCCCTCCTGACTCTGGCCAAGTGGACTTCCCTTCTAAAATTCAGAATAAAAAAAGACAGAATGAGAGGGAATAAAAGATACAGAACACACCAAAACAAAATACAGATAGAATGTCCCACATATAAATATCCCATATATCCCACATATACATACAATATAAATAGAATCTGCCAAGTGTAAGTTGCTATTATTTGAATAGGCAAACTTCAGATTCCCTTGGCCTGACTTAAAGTTTAAACAAAATTATATGCCCAAATCCAGGACAATGTTTCTAGTTCTGCCCTCTTCCTCAATATACCACTTCCTTCATCCACTCTGAGTGTTTAGTGGGGTCTAATCAAGTTCAGCAACTGATGGACATGTGGAACTTTATAGGAATATTAACAATATGTGGTTTTAATACACAGGAATTTTGTAAAGTAAAACCAAATTTGTTTTGTACTAGTACTGATCTATAACCTTATAAACTCCAGATTAAAGCAACAGATTTCTAACGTGTATGCATAACTCCTAACTTTGGTATAGGTAATACCTGGGTAGACAAGAAGAAAATATATAAACTACTATGTTTTTTTTAATTTTTGTCTAATAAAAAACTAAGTGTCAGTGGTAATTAATCATGGTTTTATAGGAGTGTATATAATTTATAAACATACATATATCAAAGGGCAAGGTAAAATTATTTTACTTATAGCATTCCAGGATTAAAACAGATTCAACTATATTCCCTTTTTCTGGATAAAAGATTATTACAAACTCATCAGCTTAAAACAACACATATTTACTATTATACAGCTTCTATGGGTCATGAATATTGACATGGGTAAAGCTGTGTCCTCATCTGGAGCTTCAACGGGAAAAGAATCTGCTTCCAAGCTCATTTAAAGCTATTAGAAGAATTTGCTTCCTTACAATTTTAAGACTGAGGGTCTTCAGATCCTAGAAAACTTCTTGACATGTAGCCCTTTCCACAGGTAGTTCACAATATGGCTGTTTGCTTCTTCATAGCTTTAGGGAAGCAAAATTAACCACCGTAAAATGTGTCTCTTAGGCATGTAGATTATTTTAAGCTGACTTTTTTTTTTTTAATGTAGGTTCTACATCCTATGTGAGCCTTGAACTCATGACCCCAAGGTCAAGACTTGCATGCTCTACCAACTAAGCCAACCAAGCAACCAGGCTGTTTTCAAAGAAAGAGAAGACAAGAAGTTTTTCTCTGTCTTTCCCCTAACTGCCTAGAAGAATTTAGAGAAAGGGCCTGTTCCAGGATGGGAGCTATCACCGTAGGTAGTATAATATGAATAAGGTATGGGTGTCAAAAGGAACTTAGCAGTCTGTCAAAATTACACTCTATGTCCTATTATTTCTATGGGCCCAGCAAACATTTGTTTACCAAGCATTTACTCATTTTTATTTTCCCATGAACTACTTTGCTTTCTTTTGAAGTCCCCTACATCCTTATCCTCTTCTCCTTGGTCCAGAATGACCTATACATTTCATTTGCCTGTCTTTGGAATCTCTCATGTTTATGTGGATTCCCTGTATGTACATAAATAAATTTGATTTTCTCCTGTTAATCTCTCATGTCAATTTCTTAAACCAGCCAAAAGAAACTTAAAAAATGAAGAAAAATTTTTTCCTTCCCAACATAGCCAAAAGGAGAAATTTCTCTGGCTCCACACTACAAAGGCAAAGTCTTACATGATAAAATGTTATCACAACAGTGATATCCCATCATCTTTGTTATATTCTATTGTTTAGGAGCAAAAGTTACAGATTCTAAGGGCACTCCAGGGAAGAAAACTATATAAGGGTATGGCTCACTAGACATCTACTAAGGTATGTCTCCCACAAAGACCATTCTTCCGAAAGAAATGTAAAGGTCTTTTTAGCTTCAAAACACTAAGATTAATTTTAACATTTTTAAAAACCAAGTTAAATATGTATTTCCCCCTGGAAAATTTTTTTCATCAACCCAACTCAACTCATCATATCCTACATTAGACTTCTTCAACAATTATGTCCTATGTTCAAATTATATTACATTGAACTAGTTAATGAATGCCAACAAGTGTGCTTATGAAATTCTGGGTCTCTAACATATACAAAGCTTAAACACATGAATGTCTATTTCTCTTATAAATAATATCGTCAGAGAGGGAAACATTTTTCATCCTCCCTTCCTGTGCTCACTAACATACTCCAAGTCTAAAAAAATGGCAGTTCCACATCTTGCATTATAAGACCAAACTGAGACAAAGGGGCAATGTAATATGGTTGAAACACAAAGCAGTAGTCACTGACAGAGTAAGGATTAGCCCTCAACATTTGCAATCCTTTATCCTTTGTTCATTCCATTAGGTCTCACTGTTTCCAATTAACTAGAAGAAATCTTTAAAGGAAGAAATGATCTTCAAAATAAAAATGAAAGCCTTAAGAATGCAGTCAGCACTAAAAGCTTCCAATGTACCATCTGGATGAATAATTCCATCTGGAGAGGTGGGGCTTTTTCCATTTTTAAATTTTCAGGGCAGGTCATTAGATCACTTGCCTTTGTACAACTGTGCATTAAAGAGGCAAGCTCCCCTGGCCCAGAATTCTCAAGAGAATAGGAAATCAAGCTCAGTTTACAAGTCATTTCTACATAGTTGCCTAAGCCTCAGAAGCAACTCTTTCAAGTTGATTCATTATTTGTTTTCAATATACTCTCAACAAGTTAAAAAATAAATTTTAGTTATCTATTAATGCAATTTGATCTATAATTGATCCAATATGACTCAATTTGTTTGACAATAAAAGCCAATGAATTAATTCTATTCCATCAATTTCTTGACCTTCTTCCTTAATATACTTGGGGAGAAAAAAACATGATGAGAAAATAATAAACTATATGCCACAGACAGGCATGGCTTATAACATGCCAAGGCAAAGAATGCAAGAACAATTAACTAATGTGATCTCTTTCCCGGGACAAAAATAGATTACTCCAAATGGTATGAGAACATATTTCTGAGGCTTCAGTAAAATGTCCACATTACTCAAGAAAAATGGTTCAAGTTCTATAGTTGCCTCTGTAGAAGATTCTAGGTCCCCAGTCACTGAACTCTGATATCCACAAACATCTGCCTCTACTCCAGCAGGTGGTCTCTCTGCTGTATGCAAGCAAGATGATAAAAGGTAGGTTGTGGGAACATAGGAATAGTACGAATACTAGTAGGTGCTGATCGGTAAGAAAACAGTAAAATTCTTTACCTCCTCCCTCTTGTGTAGATAACAGCTATACAAAGATAATGGCAATATTAGCTTTTGTTACAGGCAAATCTCTGACCTACTGTTGCCACTTTTGGGTTTGTTTTAAAACTTTTCATCATTTCAATTCATATAAAGCAAAGAATAAAAAAGGAAGTTTGCCATTTCTCATTTGATCAGTTATCCGAGAACAAAGTGAATTTCTTCAATATTGTAAGGTTCACATGGTGAAGGCTAAGAGATCTTTACAGGAAAACAGTGTTGGTTAAGTCCTTTGTTATATTATGAGCACATTTTAAACATTTTAAAATAATAAAAGTGACCTTTAATCCTGATTTAACATAATTTCTAATAAATTCAAATATATATTTGTTCCTCATTGAATTTTAATGTCAGTATTTTATAAATGAACTAACAGTATTTTTCTAATTGGTTCTCAGCTGATTTTTTTAATCATAAACTCTATGATACATTTTGGGAGTTCAGTGCAGGGAGTACACACACATTGCATTCTTTTTTTTCTTAAGTCCTCCTTAATGAATTCTTAATTACATTATTCAAAAGACCCATTATTCAGCATTCATCTCACTGCTAAATGAAAGTCTTTACCTGACATGTGAATGAAATGAGTCTAAATGCTTTCCATGCCACCTAGGGATTCTGAATAGACTTTTAGCTTCACGCAGCAATAGGCTTCATTTCTGTTTTAAATTTGTATGGATTGTTTTTAGAGATGGGAAGCTATGCAAGTCTACCAATCTGAGCAGCACTTGACTTCCATTGTATTCTCAGACTTACTTTGGGTGAGAAAAACTGCAAACAAGGTCAAATGATAGCTAAAAGTGAAAGAAATGCTATACAAGATGAGATAAGCCTTATAAAGATTTTAGGTATGTATGTATGTATTTTAAACCTGTAAAGATTTTAGATGAATGTTTGCATTACCTAAAACATTAATGTTTCAGATGAGAAAAGTGAATTTCCTAAGAGCGCCTTGTAAGTTTCCCTCATCATTTCTTATTATGGGGGAAAAAATGTGCTTAATAGCAGAGGAATTAAAGGACCCTTTAACAGATAACAAGATCTTTTTTTTTAACATACTTATATTTCTTTCAACAGACTAATGCATAATGGTGGGGTTAAGAAACAGTCTCGGGCTTGGGGACCTGGGTGGCTCAATCAGTTAAGCACCTGCTTTTGGCTCAAGTCATGATCTGAGTCCTGGAATGAAGCCCTGCGTTGGGCTTCCTGCTTAGTAGGAAATCTGCTTTTCCCTCTCCCCTGGCACCAGCTCTCTCTCTCTCAAATAAATAAAATCTTGAAAGGAAGGAAGGAAAGAATAAAAAGAGGAAAAAAGAAAGAGAGGGAGTGAGTGAGTGAGCCTGAGGCTTTATGTGCCTCGTACAGTCATATTTAAAAACTGAACCACAAGGCACCTGGGTGGCTCAGTGGGTTAAGCCTCTGCCTTCGGCTCAAGTCATGATCTCAGGGTCCTGGAATCGAGTCCCGCATCAGGCTCTCTGTTCTCTCTCTCTCTCTCTCTCTCTGCGTGCCTCCCAAGTAGATCCCAAGTAGGCATCTCTCTCTGTCAAATAAATAAATAAAATCTTTTTTAAAAAATAAAAACTGAACCATAGTTACTTGTCTACTTATCAAGCAGTCCTCTTATTTCCAAATGATACACCCAAGAAGGTATCTATCAAAAGTTAAGCTGGATATGCAATAGTTCTGATTGGGCTCTAAAACGCCCTCTAGTTCTATAGAATATAAGCAAAACCTGTTGGAGATTGTAGGCTCAGCAAAAGCAAAGTTCATACTCTAAAGATTTGAAAGCACAAATTCAAAATCTTTACTCTCTCTGTCCCCAGCTTCAGAAAAGAAAATTAGCAAGAGCATTTTATAAGACAAGCTTAGTTTAGTTTTGTTTGGCTAGACTTGGTTTTGTTTTGATTTTCTGAAGACACCATTACTTGCTTTGCTAGGGTTGGACTGTGTCTGTGTACAATGTGCATACAAATTTAAGCCCTATGTCACACTCAGCTATGCATAGCTAATTGACTAACTGACTTCATATCCTTGCATCTAATTTTAATTTGATAGAAACATTAATGAAATCTTTTGGATCCACAAGGTCATCTAAAAATACCATTCTTAGGAGCACCTGGGTGGCTCAGTCAGTTGAGCATCTGCCTTCAGCTCGTCATGATATCAGGATCCTGGGATCTAGCCCTGCATTGGGATCCCTGCTCAGTGGAGAGCCTGCTTCTCCCTCTACCTGCTGCTCCCCCTGCTTGTGCTCTCTCTCTCTCTCTCTCTCTCTTCCTCTCTCTCACTCTCACTCTCTATCTCAAATAAATAAATAAAATCTAAAAAAAAAAAAATCATTCTTAGAGAACACATAAGTTAACAGTTTATGATTCAAGACTTTCTTTGTAGATAGGAGAATGTCTGGGCAGAAAAGCACTACATTTCTCTTCCACAACTTCTTTTATAATAACTACCACCATAGTCAAAGCTGAAGAACAAATTGCTCTGCAATTGCTGCATGGAGTTAAGAAAATACATAGAGAAGAAACTGTTCAACATAAAATTACTCCAAACACAAGAGGGTTGCCATATCTTGAGGAGAAAATGTATTTTAATGGTGCCATATTGATATTAACTGAGAATCTTAAAAATCAATAATAAATATAAACATTATTATTTTTTTAAGATTTTATTTATTTGTTTGACAGACAAAGAGTCCAAGCAGGGGGAGCAGCAGTGGGAGAGGGAGAAGCAGACTCTTTGCTGAGCAGGGAGCCCTATGCAGGGCTCGATCCCAGGACCCTGGAATCATGACCTGAGCCAAAGGCAGACGCTTAATAACTAAGCCACCCAGGTGCCCCTAAGTATACATATTTTTAAAATCTATGTCTGTACATATTTAAAGAACAGAAAAAATGGCAGTCCATAACAAAATTATGAGATATGTCAAAAGAAATGGAACATCACTAATTCTGTAGAAGCCATAAGCGAAAAAGACTTACCTCTTTGCCATTTTTGATTAAAATCAAAGTTTAAGATTTTGACCAAGATAATCAAAGTTCAAGACTACTACATCAATGAGGAGTCCAATCTTAAAACATATTTCTGATTGGCCAGAGGTGACACTAAAGGTATAGCTTTGGAACTGCTCAGATTCCAATCCATGTCTGATTGGAATGAGGAGTGAAAAGGTTAAGATCCCCTTCAGAATCAACCTCATTGTACCTCTGGCTAGAGAAGAATGCCCACTTCCAACTGGTCAGGAATTAGTTAATGAAACACCTGGTGTTTTCTAACAGGAATTCAATACATCCTAGTTACAGGAAAAAAAAAAAAAATCCAGCCTTTAGAATACATATAAACTATGAGAGGAAAGCCCACATTAATCCTCTCCTCTGATGGCCAGTTGAAAGTGCAGCCCATGGGGACTACAGTCCCCATGCTCACTCAGTAAGATGCACCAATTGGGCGTCCTCTACTGAGGACCTCAACCCACTCTAGCTCCTCAGGTTAGGAACCTTCAATGGACAAATGGACAAGTCAATGGAAGACTTCTCACGTGATTAAAGCTAGAGAATTTTAAAATTAATCAAATGCGTCTAACCATTACCAACAAATTTATGTAAGGATGCAACCAGCAGGTAACTTAATAAAGCAATGAGGTGCTCTCAGCGACCAAGCCAATGAAATAAAGATCAGCACAAATCCTGTTTTCAGAGTAGGTGCTACATCTGTTAGGAAATAAGTTCCACGGTAAAAGATGTGCTTCTCTGTCAAGAGAGCCCCTTTCATTTTACAGAAGAAAACACAAATCAGACTTCTCTCCCAGGGAGGGCATGTCCCCACAGCCTGGCTAGACTGTTTTATGTCTTGCTGCCCCCATTCCAGTGCAGGTGGAAAATAGACCTTAAAAGGAGCAGACAAAGAACTTGCCAAGCTTCCGCCCATGACATATGCACGTTTGTAGAAAATAAAAGGTGTGTTTAGGGGGAAAACTGAGACTGTTTAAGTTAAGAGTGCTGTGGGAATGAGTAAGCCCTGGCTTGGTGCCTGACAGTTTACAAGGCCCTGCACAATTATGTTTTCATCCGAAGTGCAAAAATCCACACTCTTCTCTGCTACTGGCAGGAAAAAATATCCTAGTAAAGCTTATGAATAATATTTAAAAATGAAAGTAGCGACAACTGTTTAATCATCTTGTTTCTTCTTATAAAGGCTAATGTTCCTTAAAATCCCACTCAGAGCCACTGTAAACATCAACAGTTGTTTATCAGGTATAACTTATTACTTTAGAAATGTTACTATATTTAAATGAGATAATTTGCAATTCCCTGCATCATTTTATGTGTCCCTTTAAAAAGGAAATTCATTAAATAGAAACACAGTGCTTTTTATATGATATTTATTTTTAAGCAATCTATGCTGCACTTTAACCTTCTGAGTGTTTACCTTTTAAGTATCTATTAGAGAGAGCAACTTCATGGAAGGATATTTTAACTCTCATACTAATACCAATAAACAGGATTAAGAAAATGAGACTCCTTTCATAAAGGCATTCCTTCACAATATGACTAACATTTTTCTCCCCTCATTAAAAATAACAGTCATTTCCTGTTTGTCCTTTTCATTTCAATTAAGTAATCTTTAGTATTTTATAGAGAGAAAGGTGGTGTTTTGGATTTCTTTGTTTGTTGGTTTGGTTTGCCACTAGTGAGCTAGCATTTGAACTTCATCCTAATTTGATAATACTGACTTATAAATCGCTAATATAGTACAAACCAATATTGAAGCTTGCTTCCTATTTTTGGTGGCACTTATTCTATATTATCATGCTCTTATATCTGGGAGAGTTAAAAAACTTTTTTTTCAAATAGGCTAAGTATATTTAATTAAATGATTTTCCAGATTGTTTCTCAACCCTAATCCCACCACTCAGGGGTATTTACAATCCTTAAAACATTTCTGCAATTTATTCTGAAGCTTCTGCGAAGTCATAAGGTAGGAGTGTGAGTTTCTCAGAATCATTAATGTGTTAAAGGAGATGTACACTAGAGGTGATCCTTAAAATTTAAACTTGGAATTATCGATAGCTATAAAAGCACTCACTCAAAACCACCTAACCTTCTTAGCTGGTTAAAAGAGTATAATCCTCTCAGTTAGAAGACCTTTGAAGTGAAACAGAGAAACTCAGCCCTTCTGCCTGTTTTTAAAATTCTCCTTGACTACAGACTAAATCATAGGGCAGCGTGGGCTTAGCCCCATCTGCATGGTGAGCAGCGAATTACTTTACTTGAACTTTGCTCCAGTCAGGACATTTTCGGGCTTATAAATCTTGAATCCATCTAAATTCACCTTAAATTAGCCTTGCAAAAACATACTCCAAACTCCAGTTGTCAGCCTGGTGGCTTCTGGCCAGTTGCCACTCAGCAGCTGAAACACTGATTAATTGTCATCTTCTCTTTCTCGCTCTTTTTTTATTTTTTTCTTTTTTTGTCTTAGACACAATTTTTAAGGAGAAAGAAAGGATATGCAAGCTAATATGATGTGGAGAAGAATTACAGCTGAATAATGGTACTGTTATCAGGTACATTTTATATTCAAAATATATGTGATGAAAACAGAGGGCTAGGCAGCCTAACCATGTATACAATAATGCCATCTACTGAACCAGGGATCTAGGGTAGGCCAGGGGTTTGGCTAAGTCATGCCAAGATATAACAGATTTTTTAATTTTCCAGCAAATAGAAACAAAATACTAGTTTTAGAAGGTGTACTCAACAAACACTTCCCAATGTGTTTCTGATTTGTGGTCAGAATGTTTTTACTGCTGGTACCCTGCACTTTTGAGACATTTATTTCCTAAAAGAAAGATTCCTTTCTATAAACCTCAACTGTCTGTTTTTCAAAGCAATTTAAAATCAAACACACAAATAAAATTCTTAACATATGGAAACCTTCATATAGGGCCTTACGTATTCAGAGTTAAAATTGTTTTATAAACTGTAATGCTTTACAGATGAAAATACAGAGAAGATGACTGTTTTTAGCACTAATGCTTTCTGACAGCGTTAAACCTTGTTTTAGTAATTGACATCAAAATGTTTGGTGGTTTTAAATGGACCATTAATAAAAATGGCATGTTTTAAGTTTTTTAGAAATTGTGCTTAATACTGTGAAGTGGGATAAAACTGCAAATGTAATACTGCGTTTTTATTATTTAAAAAAAATTCTCATAACAGAACAACTCTCATTCTTTCCCATCATTTCTCTAGAAGACTTCTGAAACTCAAACGGAGGAAACATATCTTCTTCATCCATCCTCAGAATCTGTATAGAAATGGACCTTTTGACATTTTCATGTTTGGAAAAAGACAAAATAAAAGAAGAGAAAACAAAATTGGCATTTTCTGCTACCAGAAGTGTAGAAGGCTGCTGAATCCAAATGGATACCACGAAAACAAGAAAATATAATTAAAAGTCACTATAATGAACTGGGAGGTATATATCAGAAGACATGAATTTTGTACCACCTCTGCCACAAATCTTATTGCATCCAAGAAACCACTAAAACTTCCCTGAGACTTAACAAACTTATCTGTAAAGTGGAAACAGTACTATTTACTCTGCCAAAGTAGAAAGACTATTGGGACAAACTCATAAAATACTGCATGTGAAAAATCTTCATATTGGAAGGCAAAATTACTCCATTCCATTTAATTCAACAAGCATCTACTGAGTACTGATTAGTTCTCATCCACAATGCATGGGCAAGAATAAATAAGTATGAAAGTTATGAATCTTGTCCTTGTGAAAATTTTAAAGACTGAATTGGTGGAAAGTAGAAAATGGGATGAAGTTGGGCTAGAGAGCCATTTAGCTCAGAGAGAACAATTTGAAAGACAAAATGAGGGCAGGAAATAGCAGTATTTCTAGAACTTCAAATGATCTAGCACTGCAGTATAAGGATCAGTCGGTAAACAGAAACGAGTATGTTTGGCTTTCAGTGTGTAAAGGAATAATGTAAAAGGTTGTCATTCATTTGTTCACTCAACAAGTATTTATGCCTGTCATGAACTAGGAACTATACTGGTCACTAAGTAAACAGAGGTGACACAGAGAGACCTATAGGATAGGCTCTAACTTCACTATATTAATAGTCCAGAGTAAGAGATTTTGGATCTGACTAAGTGGGAAACCGGCAAGGTATAATTCACATTATATAGAGACTACTCTGCCATCACTATACCGGGTAGGTTCCAGGGAGTAAAAAATGGAGATTTACACTAGGACATGGGTCTTTCTTTCCAGTGCCTCTAGCTTCTCCTTGCCCGTTTCCTACTTGGTTCCTAAGCCTTTGGTTATGTTATCTTTTTTTTTTTTTAATTTTTTATTTTTTATAAACATATATTTTTATCCCCAGGGGTACAGGTCTGTGAATCACCAGGTTTACACACTTCACAGCACTCACCAAAGCACATACCCTCCCCAATGTCCATAATCCCACCCCCTTCTCCCAAACCCCCTCCCCCCAGCAACCCTCAGTTTGTTTTGTGAGATTAAGAGTCACTTATGGTTTGTCTCCCTCCCAATCCCATCTTGTTTCATTTATTCTTCTCCTACCCACTTAAGCCCCCATGTTGCATCACCACTTCCTCATATCAGGGAGATCATATGATAGTTGTCTTTCTCTGCTTGACTAGCCTTTGGTTATCTTAACAAGAATACTAAGGAGACAAATCTGCCATGGTGGATATAATGATGACAACAAAGGGGATTTACTTAGGAAATGGGTAAAACTTTTGGGTGGTTCTACAGGAGTCAGGGGAAAAGCACAGGAGTTAAGAACCACTGGGTGATATTTTGAAAAGTTTAAGTAAGAAATTGAGAGATTGGGAAGGCAGAAGTTTGGGGATGAATAGCTGCCATCCGTACAAAGAATACTGAGAATAGAAGAGTTGAAAAATAAATATTTAAATGGTTTAAAGAAATGAAAACAGTAGTCCTGAATATCTTGAAACTCTTACCAGAAAAACAAAGCATGGTGGAGATGATGTTGAAATTGAAAATGTGGTTTATGGGAGAATGCACAGCTCAGAAATTGGGGGTTCAGGCTGAGACCCAGACATGTGTGTTCACTATAATGAAAAAAAGTATAAAAAAAAAAATCCTTGGGAATTTACATTAGTCAATAAATACTGAGGTACTTTAGAGATACAAAAAGAGATCCTACATTCAAGGAGCCTACTTTTTTTTTTTATTAAAGATTTTCATTTATTTATTTGAGAGAATGCAAGAGCATGAGTTGGGCGTAGGCAGAGGGAGAGGGAGAAGCTGACTCCTGCTGAGCAGGGAGCTGGACACTGGGCTCAATCCCAGGACCTGATATTATAACCTGAGGTGAAGGCAGATGCTTAATCGACTGAACCACCCAAAGCCCCAAGGAGCCTAAATTTTAATAGGACTGACAGATGTAACATTTTTGTAAAAATATAAAATAGTTTCAGGTACTATTAAGTAAATAAATCAGAAAAATATGGAGTCTCCTCTAGCTAAAGTAGTTGGAGAAGAGTTCTCTAAAGGCACTTTCTGAACTGAGTATTGAATAATGAGATGACCGCACATCATCCCACACAGAAAAGCAGAAGGACACAAGGCTAAGATATAAAAACCCTAGGACAGTGAGTATTTGAGGAACACAAGGAAGGCCTGTGAAGCCAGAATGTACTGAATAAAGGAAATGAGGTCGAAGACTTAGGCAAAAGCCAGATAGTACAATCTTAGAGGTCAAAGGAAAGAGTTTAGATTTCCTTCTGGTTATAATGTGAAGTACTAGTAGGTTTTAGGTGAGAAATGACATCTATTTTGTTTTAGAAAGATAACTCTGGCTGTTATGTGGATAAGCTTCAGGCAGTGGCAGTCGAGGTTGGGGGTACGGGTTGTAAAAACAGAGCAAATTGTTTAGAGGCCATTTGGACAGGACAAGCTAGTGACTCAGGGGAAGAACATGTCGGGAAGTAGAGGTGTGAAATGGGAAATCAAGAGTTTTGTGTTGGCCATGATAAACAAATATGCCTATTAGACATCTCCATGAGGAAATCACAACTAAAAGGAAAGGTCTAGGAGAGAGAAATAAATCTGAACATCATCATCAGCACAAAGATGTTCATTGAAGTGAGCCTGTATAAAGAGGAAAAGGTGAAGAACAGAGCCCTGAACAATTTTAACATTTAAAAGTCTGGCAAAGAAAGAGAAACAAGAAAAGAAAACTGAGGATAAGCAACCTTGAACAGATAATGTATTAACAGTCAAATAGTTAATATACTGATGAGAGGTCAATATAAATTTTTAAAAATATATTGTTAGTTTTGCAAGGTAAGGAAAACTGGTGACTTTGATAAAATTCATTTAGTATTATAATGAGAATCACTGAGGAGGGCTGAATGAGCAGCAGGAGAAATGACTGCATACAGGCTCCCTGCCTGCTATTCTCTCTATAAAAGGGGTTTGACTCCAATGAAAGAGAAATTCTTCCACTCATGTGCCCTGGATGCCATCTGTTTCATCTTCTCTTGTACTTTACCCCTCTAATAATCCCCTTCTACTCCTGAAATCTTGGCTTCTCACTGTTGTAATTAAATACTCTTATTAGCATAATATGGCTTGATTTTCACCAGTCTGAAAATATTTCCCTTAATCCTACCTCCCTATTACAGTCACTGCCCAAACTTTCTGTTTTCCTTCATATCCAAATTATAAGATGAAAATTGTTTTTTAATCTACATCAAATGTATCAAAATGTCTCAAAAGACTACCATTATCCTTAGAAGGAGGGCAGTAACATGATCCCCTGAGACTCTGTATCCACTATGGGGGTCAGACAGGATGCAGAAGTACATAAGTCCTAACATAAACAGGGGTTAGGAATTCACAAGGATCACCATGATAAAGACCAGAGAAAAAATAAACTACTTCATGATTAGAATGTACTCTTGTAAGTCCATAGAAACCACAGTCATCTGAGGAAGAGGAAATGTTGGTACCTGAAGTAAGCACCCAAAGGACCCAGGACTGGAGTATATTCATGGACTCAAGGCCACCACAATCTCCACTATGGTGGCTGACCATCATGTGGTAATTATAAATCAGAGTAGAGAATGCCTAAAACTCCTGTGCTAAATTCTTAACCAGTCACAAATCAGCAAGAAAAAAAATGCTTAAATTTCTTTTTAAAAAATCAGTTTGACAGACCACACACCAGGAAATCAAAATAGTTTGGAGGAAGTCCCTCTGCGAGGATCTGTAGTAAAAACCTTAAGAGTCTTGTCCTTCATCTTAAATTTGAGCAATCTCTACTTTGCACGACTAGTAAAGTTCATTAATCAGCATTAAGTTGGATAAAAGACAACCACTGCTGCCCTCAATGAAAATGGGAATGATGAAAAGCTTCAGGTATGCTGCAGCCACTTAGATAAGCCCCTCAGCAGGAGAGTTTACAGGAGATATAATCAAGTATCCTACTCCTTTTAGGCTACTATAACAAAGTTCAATCAACTAAGTAAGCTCACAAACAACATAAAATTATTTCTCACAGTTCTGGAAGTCTAAGATCAGCATGCCAGCATGGTCCAGTTCTAGTGAGAAGCTTCCAGACTACAGACTGCTGACTTCTTATATCTTCACATGAAAGAAAGACAGCAATGGAGCTTTCTGAAGTCCTTTTATAAGGGCACTCACAACATTCATGAGGGTTCCACCCTAATTACCCTAATTCCACCCTCCCTAATCACCCTAATTGCCCTAATTCCGCCCTCCCTAATTACCTCCCAAAGGGCTCATCTCCTAATACCATCACTGGGGATTAAGATTTCAATTTGTGAATTTCTATAAACATTCAGTCCATTGTATCAGATTAATATTTTCTGCCAGAAACAACCCCAAAACCAAACTATACCAGGTTTGAGAATAGGCCTAGCAATTTGCTTTTATTGTGGCAGCTTAGGTCATATGCAGGATGACATTCACTATGGATCTAACTCTGGTCCTTCCCACAAATGAGAAGGCCCACAAAATGCCCCACATTTATATTAGTTGCAGCAGAGGCACATTTCACGGCTAACTGAAGCTTTGGGGTGGGGGGACAACTTAATGAATGAGCTATCATCTTATCCCTAGC
This sequence comes from Mustela nigripes, assembly GCF_022355385.1. Taxonomy (NCBI): domain Eukaryota; kingdom Metazoa; phylum Chordata; class Mammalia; order Carnivora; family Mustelidae; genus Mustela; species Mustela nigripes. The sequence continues at coordinate 33,705,446 of NC_081560.1, read as the reverse complement.
AGAGATTTATTAAATCAAAACACTGGATGTCTGCTGACCATGTACTGACAGGAATTTGGAAAAAACAAACAGGTAGATTTAGGCAGTACTCCCACAGAGAGCAAAAGTAATGCCATTTGACCCATTAGAAAGGAGTAAATGGGGTTTATGTGGGGAATGACAGAATGCTGATGGTTGGAAAATAAAAGGAGTTTCCAAATAGCAGGAATAGTGTGCAGCCCTTAATTAGTTCTCTAGAGGAAAATGTAAGGGTCTTAACAAACTAACACCTTCTTTGTTCTGCTCCACTTCCCTTATTTCCTCTTTCTCCAACTTCTAAGAAAGGGTCTTCTTGCATAGTACTAAGGCCTTCCAAAGGACATTCAGGTTAACTGGGAGAAGGACTTCCTCAATAAAAGAAAACAGAAGTTTACATTGGGAAAAAAAAGAAATCACAAGCAGGGGAAAAAGATATACTAGGTTGAGCTTTGCAAACAGATGCACTGTCTGGGAGAAGCAGCTGTCATCCATATGGAGGGTGAAGCAAAGAGGCAATAAGGGGATGGGGAGGTTTAAAGTGCAACTGCCATTTATTACCAACGTACTTCCTCCTTCTGGATATTTTCTAAGAGACAGATTACATCAGAAACTAGAATTTCTTTTGATTATAGCTTTCCTTAGGACTACTGTTTCTTCAAATGTGATTCATGTGGGGGTTAAGGCCCCAATTTTATGTGGGTTATATTTTTGATAATATAAGTAAGATAAAATATGGGCCTAAACTAGGCTGTAGCCTTGGTGATTTTGAGACTAGGACAGGATGAAGAAATATTTAGAATATAGAATCAACAGAAAAATCGCCTTAGGTATTAAAAGGAGAAGGGGGAGAAATAGTCTAGGATGTTTACCAGGCTTAGTTGATTGGTTCAGGGACAACGAAGGGGAGTGGGGAAGAAAAACAATAAACTAAAGAAAACCAATAGGCAATGAGATATCAATGTTCAGAGCTCATGGCAGAGTGATAGCCAGAGATTTCCTTGCATGGAGGTAAAAAATAAACTCATGGGATGAGATGAGATTCTCTAAGGTAGATAAATCAATCAGGATCCCAACAGGAATCCAAGGCCATCCTGAGATTGTTAACTGGCCAATTGTTAACTGAAAATCTAAAATGTTAGCTGCAACTAATGTTGTTCAGATAATGTAGCAGTAAAAAATGGAAGGAAAAAAATCACCTAATGATATAAATTGTAACTGCTACATTCTTCATTTCTGTAGCAGGTCACAAGGCCCATGCTAATAATCATAGCAAACGTGCTATCATTCTGTGCTCTCCTTACTCTCTGCCAGCTTCTTTAACTAAACAGGGTTTGGATCTGGCAGTGTGGTATCTTCATTCCCATAAATTCTAAGCCATTGGTGGTCATGTCTTCCTTGGGTCAGCACAATTTCCTGAGGACTGCTAGGTAAGGAAGTATCTAGGTAAGGAAGTATCAAGTGGTACCAATGATTTGACAGTTTTGAACATAGTCCCTTTTCCTCTATTCCATAACAGCAATCTAATTTCTGCCTAGTAATTGTGATAAATCATCTAGGGTAGAATTGTGACCTTCACTCTCTCCACCTGATGTTTTAGCAGCATGAAAAACTCAAAATGTCCAGGGAACAGTCCCAGCTTCCAATTTATTGGAAACATGCTTATGTCTCCTCATGAAACATACCTTTCTTAAGTACTATACCCTTCAAACTCTTTGTATTATATACTCTCCGAAGCAGAAAGCATAAATTCTTCTAATGTATAATTACGAGTAACTGCAAGAGGGGTCACTCCCACTCCTATGCCTTAACTCTCAGTTTTATATATTCCCTGTATGGAGCCTAACCTGACATTGGCTACTGGTTTAGGACCTACATCTCATCCTGTAAGAATATCATCCTCCTCTCCCATTGTATTTCCTTGTTTGCACTATAACTTGAGGCTTTAGCAGGTCATCTGCTTCTAGATGAGACATGGAGTAAACACTGGTGAATTCTGGAGTTGTGGACCAATTGCCAAGAAATGTGATGCTAGTCATATAAGATTCATATGGAAGGGGCATCTGGGTGGCTCAGTCATTAAGCATCTGCCTTCAGCTCAGGTCATGATCCCAGGGTCCTGGGGTTGGGCTGTCTACTTAGCGGGAAGCCTGCTTCTCCCTCTCCTACTTCCCCTGCTTGTGTTCCCTCTTTCTCTGTGTCAAATAAATAAATAAAATCTTTAAAAAAAAAAAAAAGGTTAAAAAAAGCTATATATGCAAGAAAATTACAGTTGATAAAAGCCATTTTACAAATTCATGAATGGTGCTGCTAGTAGAAGCACGGCAGGCAAGCTGCCTGAATAAGCTGGACACAGCAATGGTAAGAGCCAAAATCAGTCTTGGCAGAAAAGCCATACATGCTATAGTCATTCTATACAAATGTTGTCAGATACCACACCTCTTCAAACTTGTCAGCCCACACACCTGTCCCCCAAATCTACTTTTTTTTTTAAATTTTTCAATTTTTCATTGAAAATTTTTCTTCCCATGTCCCTGATAAGCCAACTAATTTGTTAAACACTACCAACACTACCACTGTAGATCTGCTTCTCAAGTAATCTCTCTTCATACATTCAGTGGACAACTAGATGGCCACATTAAGATGCTTTCATTTCACTTCCAGTAAGACTAGAGTTCAATATCCAGCCATTTCCTTGCATTTTTCTTGCTCTGGAAGATGGTGTCCCTGTGCATCAGAACAAGAAAGAAAGAAAGACAGACACAAAGGAAAGATAGAAAGAATCTGGTTCCTCGATAATAGTGTTGAGCCACTGAATTGAGCTTCCTTGGAAATGTTTTGCCTATTTGCAAGATAAATATGGAAGGGCTTCTTTGCAAGGTAACAGATTAAAAAAATATGGAAATGACTGAATGAAAGAGGTAGGGCAAGGGCAGAGAGGATCTCACCTTTCTAATCTACAAATCTGAGAACCCTGAAGCGGCAGGGAAGGGGAAGGTAATTAGAATTTAAAATTAATAAATTTGGAGCCTCTTACTGAATATTTTCTAAAAGATTAAAGGAGTGAAGTTGGGACAAATATAGGATTATGGGTGGTTCTTTTTACCCAAGTATATGCTTTAAGTTTTTACGTAGAGGCCGTTAAAACCAAGAATCGTGGGGTTAAGCAGAACATAAACTCCAAACACCAAGTATTATCTAAATGTAAGAGTAACACTATAGACTCTTTGCCACCACTGCAGCATTGGCATCGTCTGGGAGTTTACTAGAATTACAAAATCTCATACTCCACCACTAAGTTCAGCTTAATCAGAATCTTGCTTTTTAACAAGATTCCCAAGTGATTCATAAGCACATTAAATTTGGAGAAACATTTTTTAAGACAAAATTTTGGATGTAGTTATTAACACATGGAATTGACAAGAAGAAAATAGACTTAAAGCTTATTAAGTTCTTTTTTTTTTTTTTAATTTATTTATTTGACAGACAGAAATCACAAGTAGGCGGAGAGGCAGGCAGAGAGAGAGAGGAGGAAGCAGGCTCCTCGCTGAGCAAAGAGCCCGATGCGGGGCTCGATCCCAGGACCCTGGGATCATGACCTGAGCCGAAGACAGAGGCTTTAACCCACTGAGCCACCCAGGTGCCCCAGCTTATTAAGTTCTTAAGGAAAATGTATTCCCATTGGGTTTTTTATTACTTGCTGCTTCATGTAAACTCATTGATACAGAAGGGATAGGTTTTGAATAGAAGAGGCTTAAACTTATTTATAACCACCTTTCTATTAGTATAGTAAATTTATTTGGATTTTAAAGTATGAAAACTATAAGGAGCATTAGCATTTGAATTCTGAGCATCTTAATTCTGTAAAATGAGGAAACAAGTATAGAGGCTTCAGAACATACAATGTTTAAATAACTGCTTAAGAAGACAATAAAGTAAATATCACATGAAAGGTACATTATTAACAAAAGAAAGCAATTCACTGTTATAGTCAGGCACTATCCATGTACTAGGAATAAAAATACGAATGGCTTAATCCTTGCCTTAAGGAAACACACAGTCTAATCCAACTGTAAATCAGGTTTCAGAACAAAATGAGTAGGAACAAACAAAGAATATACCTTTGATAGTCTGTGGCATGCAGATCCCCAAACCTAGGAAGAAGCCTCACAGTGGGCTTTTTTTAAATTTTACTTTAACTTTCTGGCATACATTTTCCTTCTGTTGACAGCACCACAAATTTCCCCCATTTTCCACATATATAGTTCAAGTTAAGCTATACCAATGTTCCAGGGTAAGCATGAAATACAGGCCCAAACAAAGCACATGTAACAGACTATACTATTGCTTCTGGCCATCATGTTCACCCTTCTCCCAACTCTGGAAAAAGAATATACATGCCTTTTGTCATAGAACCTGAAGTGTCACCCTGTAGGTCAAATATACTGGAAGGGGAAGAAAACACTATCTATAGTTAAAGTTTGGGAAACCAGAAAAAAATGATTCCATTTGTAGTAATAGAAATGTCAGTAAGTGAAGAGCATTGGGAAAGAAGATGAAGAATTCAATTTTAGATAATGAGATTTAATTTAAAATAATACTTATTATTTCTTTTTTATTGTAAAAGTAAGGCCTGGCTTTGTAGATAATTTTGAATACAGGAGGAAATGGAAGGAAGACATTTACAGTAACCCTGTTAACATTTTGATATACTTCCTTCCAAGCTTTTCTCCCCCCAACACATAAATATATAAAACCAAAGTGGGATTTAAATATATGCACATTCTTATGTCCTGCCATTTCTATTTAACATTATACGTAAGTATTCTAATGTTAAAAAAAAAGTGAATATAGGATTTATAATGTCTACATACACAAATACGTATTTTAAAATTTACGTAACTTCTTAATTGGCAGATTTCTTACTACTTTTATAATTACAAATATAACTACAATAAGAATATTTATATTGAAACCTGGATATGCCTCTAATAATTTCTTAGGACAAAAGTCTAGAAATGGAATTATCAGGCGACATAAGACGAAGTACTTTAAGGCAATGTAGAGATTCACAGTGCTTTCTCAAGAAGGTCTTTGAGGTAAAATGTCAACAAGAATGAAGTTATGTAACTCTTTTATTCGCTTACACCAAATACTTTCACAAAAATTACATATTCTACATAGACACATATGTATGTATCAAATTATTAAGGAAAACTCTATTAAATAGTGTCTAACATAATATGTAAGGGTAGGCTTTCCGTCAGGAGACACGCTAAACAGACTTTTCTTCCTAGGTGGTCCCTGTAAGCAAAAAGCCAGCCAGCACAGAGGAGTTTTACATTGTACCAAGCAACAAAACAGAAATAGTACCCAATAAACGCAGAGAAAAGGCAGCCAGAAAAGGGGGACGCTGCTCTGAAGACTCACACTAACCCTACTCTCAGGGAGGAAAAAAAAGAAAAGAAAAGAAAAAAAAATTCTTAAAAACTAGAAGATTAATTAAATATTCTCGAGCAATTCTCAAGAGGATATTGCATCTGTAAAATGACAGCATGTACTTACAAAACCAGAAAGAAGTTAAGTTCTGTGGAGGCTCGATAGAGATTTTTAAAACGCAAGACTATGATCTGCTCAATTAAAAAAGTACAATGGAAGGACCGAGACTCACGGTCCTTCAGATGAAGAAAACCCCAAGATAGCCATTTCAGATGGGGAAAGAAGTAAAAGTGAAGAAAGTAAGTATTAAGAGAGACTCACCCAGGGCTCGGAGCGAGCGTAGCTCCCACCACACAGGTTTTCGTCCGTGGCTGCCAAGCCGGCGCCACCCCAGAGCATGCCGGGACGCTGGAGGGCGGACGGCCTGGCTCCACCTTGGCCCACAGTCGGCCCCTGGCTTCCCCCGGCTTCGGGCTCCGGGCTGCCCCACTTGGCGCCTGCCGCTGGCGTCTGCAATGACGGAGTGGGAAACCTTGGAGATAGTGGTGTGTTAGGAAACTCAAGTTGTTTACATCGGGTGTTACAGCTCTCGAGGCATTCTCGTGTTTTTTATATTTGGGTTTTGCCTCTTTATTCGATTTGTGAAAGATTGCTTGATTCTTGGCTTTTCCAAATATTCTTATCTGGGGTGCCTGGGTAGCTCAATTGATTTAAGGATCTGACTTGATTTTGGCTCAGGTCAAGATTTCAGGTTCCTGGTATCAAGCCCCACCTCGGATTCTCCTTTTGAGTATGAACCTTGCTTGGGAGTCTCTCCCCCGACCCCCAAATACTCCTGTATCTAGTATTTGTTGAATAAATGGTGATAGTGAACATCCGTTATCTTTTTGTGAACATCAAACTTAATTCTGCAACATTGGAACATTAAGTATAGTGTTTAACATAAAGTTTTCTATACAAGTTTTCGCCAATTTAGTTATTAGGGCTCCTCTGTGAGATGAATGTTTAAGTTTGTTCCTCCCTTTTCTACTGAATTGTTTCTCTTGTTCTTATTAATTTATAAGGATTATATGAAATTCTGGGTACTAATCATTTCTCAGGGATATAGATTAGAAATATCTTCTCCCTCATTGTAGCTTGTCTTTTTACTCTCTTCATTGTATAATCTGATGAAAATAACCAGAATTTTAATATAATTTGATGTCTTTTCTTTAATGGTTCATGCTTTTTAGATCTTACTTAAGCAATGCTTCTGTATCCTAAGATCATCAGTTATTTTGCCCTACTGTCATAATTTTTATATATTTATCACCTATACTTTAGTATTTAATTCACTTGAAATTTATTTGCATATATCAGTGAGGTAATGGTCAGATATTATTCTTTCCAGGTGAATAAACCAGTTATCACAGAATCATTAATTGAAAACTCATCCTTTCCCCATTGATCTGAAAGATAATTCTGCCATATTGGAACAATAAAATACAGTGTTTAACATTAAAGTGGGATGTTTGCAGTAGGAATCTACCAGGAATTTATATTCTTTTTTTTTTTTAAGATTTTTATTTATTTATTTGAGAGAGATCCCAAGTAGGGAGAGAGGCAGGCAGAGAGAGAGGGGGGAAGTAGGCTCCCTGCCAAGCAGAGAGCCAGATGCCAGGCTTGATCGCAGAACCCTGAGATCATGACCTGAGCTGAAGGCAGAGGTTCAACCCACTGAGCCACCCAGGCAACCCAGGAATATACATTCTTTATCATAGCAAGGAAATTCCCTTTTATTTCTTTCATGAAAATACTTATAAAATACTTATTTTACATCTTCTGAGGTTAAAATGTCTTCCCTCCTTTTAATGTGATATATTACAAAAATTGATTTTTTAAAAATATTAAAGCAACCATCCATTGCTTGGACACACTCAGCTTTGTCTTTCTCTACCTCTGTCTCTCTCTTTTCTCTCTCTCTTTCTTTGCCCTTCCTCCCTCCCTCCTGCTGTTTGGTTACACTTGAGTTTAATGCTTAATATTTTCTTTAGGAGTCTTGCATTTATGTTTATGTGTGAAATCAGCTTATACCTTTCTTTCTCATCTTCATTGAACTATGCTATCAAGGTTAAGTCAGCCTTGTAAAATGAATTAGGAAATAAACTCTTTTTTAACTTGAAAGAGTTGGTATAAAATGACTAACTCAAATCATTCCAGTTTTGGAAAAACTTATTAGTAAAATTGTTTAGGCTGAAGTTTTCTTTGTGGAATAATTTTAAACTACAGATTTAATCCTGTTAAGGCCACAAAACTTCAAATATCCATTTCTATCCATTCTCATATACACTTTCACCATTTACTTTGGTGAACTATATTTGTATAGAAATATGTGCTCTAAGTTTTCAAGTTTTTTGTCATGAAGATGTTTTTACTATTTTCTATTATCTTTTTATCACCTTTTATTTTGTATGTACATCCCTTTTTACATTAGTTGTTTTTGCTTCCTTCTTTTTATCTGAGATTATCCTGAGATATGCGAATTTTATCAGTTTGTTTATTTGGTTGCTTTGTTTTTTGTTTGTTTTGGAGGGGTTTGGGGAGGCAATATATGGTTTGGTTCATCCTTTCTGTGTTTGTTTGATTTTATTAATTTTTCTCCTATATTTATTTTTTTCCTTCCTTGATATTTTTCTTCCTTTAGGTTTATTTTGCTCTTCCTTGTCTAACTTAAGTGGTTAATTTGCTCCTTAATTATCAACCCTTATCTTTTTTCTAATTTAAGTATTTTAAAGCTATGAATGTCCCTCTGATTACTGCTTACCTGCACTCTATAAGCTTTGATAATTGGTATTTCCGAAATATTTTCTAATTTCTAATATAATATCACCTTTGATCTATGATTTATTTTGATATGTAATTTTTACTTTCATAATATTATCCCAACTATTAAATTATCTTTTTCAATACACACAAAGACAGTTTCCATGCTTTTCCTAACTTTCTAGTTTTCTACCTTCCCTCAATTGTTGACCTGATTTTTTTTCCTTTCTTCCTTGCCAGCTTATTAAAACACTGAAGATAATCCTTCAAAATATGTATATGTACATGCATATCTATATCTATATCTATATCTATATCTATATCTATATGTGTGGGTTAGAGAGGAGGGGGCAGAGGGCGGGAGAAAGAGAGAATCTTAGTCAGTCTCCATGCCCTGCAAGGAGCCAACACATAGCTCAATTTCACAACCCTGAGATCTTAACCCAGTCCAAAATCAAGAGTCAGGTACTCAACCAATTAAGCCACCCAGGCACACTTCACAATATTTTTTACCCATACTTTAGGTTGTTTTTAAAGGAATGGCCAATCAGATTATACATTTCTTAGTTTGTGGTTACAGATACTTTAAAGTTTTTAAATTATTTTGTGTGTAAGATGTGTATTTTGTGATAAGGTACTGGCATAGTTTGTTAGTGCTGTTGCTTTATGTTATTATTTTTCCATGAAAATAAGACATTTAGTTTGAAGAAAATAAGAAAAAAATTTTTAAATGCTCATTGTCTAATTAATGATAGACATTTTCAGGATCCCCTTTGATTGGTTATTTCATTGACATGTTAGTTTTAAACAAAAGGTTGTCCATTATAATAGAAAAATAAATGTCTACCAAAAAATAAAAAATAAATTTGCTTATATATAAAATCTTTATGAGGAATATAGGTCTTAAAGCTTCAGAAAATGGATTTTTAGGAATGTTTGGGATCATTTTTAAGATCAGTGGTATGCCTTATATTAAAAACAAATCCTAGGAGACTCTGTAACTCAGAGGTTAGAGCACTAGTCTTGTAAAAACAAATCCCTCTTAAACTAAAAAAAAAAAAAAAAAGAAGGAGAAAAATAAGAAATAATGAATTTTTGTTTCATTTAAAATTAGCATTCAGAAAAGTGACAAAATATTCATATTAATTACACTAATGTATGAGAGAAAATATTTTGAAAAATTGATATTCTAACATTATGTATTTCTCTTTTATGACATAATAAATTCCAACCTTACCAGATAAGATATAACAAATGAAATGGAATTGAATAGTGTCCAACCTGCAAATGTCATGAGTAATACTTCACATTTCCAAATTATAAGTATCGAGATCTTTAGGGTCATAAGCCCTTTTTAATGACATAAAATATTTAAGAAAGATTTTAAAAGATAAGAAAAAAGGTTTTTAGAAAAGATTAAAAACTGTTCAACATTAACTGTAAAACTTTTTCTGCAATAAAGTTTGCACATTTCTTAAATATTCCTGTGGTAGGCAAAATAATTGTCCCCCAAAGATGCCTACATCTTAATCTATGGAAACTGTGACTATGTTAGGTTACGTGGCAAAGATGAATTAAGATTACAAATGGCATTAAGGTTTCTAATCAAATGACCTTTAGAGAGAGAGATTACTCTGGATAATCTGGGTGGAGCTATTATAACTGAGGTCTTAAAAACACAGTAGATGAAATCAGAAAAGGAGCCAAAGTCAGAGAAGGACTTGAAAATGTAAAGCTGCTGGCTTTGAAAATGGAGAAAGGGGCCAGGAGCCAAGGAAAGCTGGTAGGCTCTGAAATCTGGGAATGTGAAGAAAATGGATCTCCCCTATAGCCTCCTGAAGCAAAGCAGCCTTGCTTATATCTTGACTTTAGCCTAGTGATACCCATTTCAGACATCTGATCTAACTATATAACAATAAATTTATATTTTGTAAGCTACCAGATTGTGATCAATTATTACAGTAGCCATAGGAAACCAATATAATTCAACTTCTTTAAATGCATTAAGATAATTTATAAAAAAACAGCTGGTATATTCTATCTGAAATGGTTATAATTAAAGACACTTAAAACTGATAAATGTATATATATAATGAGTGCACCAACTTTCTGCACTCCTACCAAATTTAATTGACATTAGATATTATTTTAATGTTTGATCCATAAATTGCTACCGACACTGTCTTTCCATATGAAAATCTAGTCAGTGGGACGCCTGGTTGGCTCAGTGGGTTAAAGCCTCTGTCTTTGGCTCAGGTCATGATCCCAGGGTCCTGGGATCGAGCCCTGCATCAGGCTCTCTGCTCAGCAGAGAGCCTGCTTCCTCCTCTCTCTCTCTGCCTGCCTCTCTGCCTACTTGTGATCTCTGTCTGTCAAATAAATAAATAAAATCTTTAAAAAAAAAAAAAAAGAAAAAGAAAAAATCTAGTTGGGAAAATATAATGTATCAAGCTAATTCTCATGGGAACACCTTAAATTTAAGTTGCTGCTGGTTAAATTGGACATGAGCCTTTTAAAACAAGCTAAAAATGGTTCATCTAAAGAGCTATAATTTTGAGAATTCACTATGGAATTTGTTGTCACCAAGGATTCAAATAACAATTTTTGAACAACAACAAAAAAATTCCCTTCATTTTTAAATTTCTGAACCAGAGACTTCATTATCCTGCCAGGTTAATACTTTCAGAGGTCTATAATTCTCTTAGAAAAGAGAGTAAATGCTCAAATTTGTATTTTAGAAAGATAAGATGTAGCAATATAGGAAATATAGGAAACAATTAGGACTTCGGTCAAGATAACTCTGTAAGTTCATGCTTTTGGGTAACTCCATGGTTCCAACCACATACTGATGATATACAAAGGTAAAAAAAATATAATTATTTAAATAAAAAATTAATGGGCATGATTAACAGCAATTTAGGCATAGATAGATACAAAGAAAATTACTGTATTGAAGACACAAATGAAGAAATTATTCAGAATATGGCACAGACATACAGATGTAGAAAATGTTAAGGAGGGACACGTGGGTGGCTCAGTCAGTTGGCTCAGGTCATGAGGATCAAGTCCCACATCGGGATCCCTACTCAGTGGGGAGTCTGCTTCTCCCTCTTCCTCTGCCTACTGCTCCCCCTGCTTGTGCATGCTCTCACTCTCTCTCTCTTAAATAAATAAATAAAATCTTAGAAAAAAAGAAAGAAAAGAAGAAAGAAAGATAATGCTAAGGAATGGTTAGGAGACACAATGAAGTGAAAAATAGGTGTGTGTTTATTTACATATATAAAATATATATAAAATTGGCATATATAAATATTAAATACCATATATATGTGCAGACATACAGAAATGCAGATAGCCCAGCAAATCCCAAGGAGAGTGAATAGGAAAAAAAAATACAAATTATAACTCATAATAGTGAAATGGCAGACAATTACCTTCAAAGGAATGACAAAACCATGGAGAGCAGTGTATATTAAAGTCTTGGGAAAACATATGCCAGCACTAACTAAAACACTAACCAAATAAATTGGTTTAATAACTTACTATCAGGCAAAACGGAATTTAAGGAAAAAGAGGATATATAATGTCAACTCCTAACAATAATTTTTTAAAATCCACCAGGAAGTTAAAAAATCTCAAAACTATAGGATTCTCTAAGTGGATTTTGGGCATGGACTGGGGATGAAAAGACTGCAGTGTGAAGTCTGATGAGGAAGTTAAGGAAAGAAGATTGTCAGTTGGGTGTGGTGTTAGGAAATTCAGTAGTGGTCTTCAAGAGCTAATGTTCCTGAGCTGACTGAAGAGTAAACCAGATTGCATAGGAGGAAGAGTGAAGAGGTACAGAAGTGGGAACTTCAGCACTAGGTCTGGGACAGAAGGAGAGTTATTACAGAAGTTGGAAAGGTACATGGGGCCAAGAGCCTTACTTATGTATTTTTAACTTGGACATATTTTGGACAAAAGCTTAGATTTTGTGATCTTTGCTTGGCATGTATAACATTAAAATGATACTTTTAAGAAAAAGAAACTCTTTAGAGTCAAGTCTTGGGTCATGTGCTGCTTTGTTAGTGGGAATGCAGGGAAGAAAGTCAAGAAGATGTTGGAGAACCACGCTTACACACTATGGCCTCCTACTGCCCTGTGGTACTATCTAGCAAACTGGCTCCATGGGTGTCCAGGTACTGAGCAGCGAGACGAGCAACTTCTCTTTCAAAGAAACAGGTGGTAAAGCCGGAAGCAAGAGATTATTAAGGGATTATTGTGTCCTTTCAAAATCCATATGTTGAAGTCCTAACCCCTGGTATCTCAGAATGTGACCGTATGGAGAGAGGGTCATCTAAAATGGAAGTTAAAATAAGGTCATTCGTATGGGACAGAGTCTAATTTGCCTGGTGTTTTTATAAGAAGAGATTAGGAGACCAACATACACAAAGGGAAGACCATGTGAAGACACAGGGAGATGTGAATCTGTAAGGCAAGGAGAGAAGCCACTGTAGAAAATAACCATGAGAACAACTTGTCTCAGGTTTCCAGTTTCTAGAATTGTGAGGACAAAAATTTTGTTCTGTTGTTTAAGCTACTCAGGTTGTGGTACTTTGTTACCACAGTTCTAGCAAATGAATACGGAAGTGTAGGATGAAAAGATGGAGTCCTGAACTCATTCCCTTCCTAAATCCCCAAGCATGATTATTTATTATTTTTTTCAATTTATGATGTGATAGGACATTGCAACCAAGCTTATGGTCAGTCTACAGATCAGAACCAGAGATTTAGATCAGTAGATCATGGAGGCTGACCTTGGAAGTCCCAGAAAGATGTAAATTCAGAGTCACTCTTTCCACCGTATTGGAGATTAACTTTTACTCTATTTCTTAGTCTTGAGTTGTATTCAGAAATGTTGTGTACAACCCAGTGCATCAGATGGAGTTATGTTTAGATCATAATGTTGCCCAAATAACACAAACAATTTTAAATTCTCAGGTCAAAGAATAATGTCCCCATTCTACTTAAGAACTCAGAGATAATAACTGATGCTTTCAAAGAAATTGAATTCCAAAGAATGTAAACCTTCCCTCCTAGTTGTCACAGAGAAATAAAAATACTGTGTAAGTAAAAACCATTAGAAAAGTAAAGTCAAAATCCAAAAAGCTGTTTATTTGCTCAGAAACATTCAAGTCTAAAAATAGTTGTTTACCTTTTACACAAGCCTTGTGAGATTTCCAATAATTTCAGATACTCTTGAGGATAACTTTCATAATTAAAATAAATGTAAATGGCACTTTTTTGATACTTACTAAACTATCCTAGGCTTTGAAATTAAATCTCATTATGTTTGAATCATGAACTTGTAACTTATCAATGGTGTAACGTTTTATAAAATATTTTACTTCTCTGACTTCCAGTGTTCTCGATGTGCAAGAATAATAATGCAAACCATCCATGATGTTATAAAAATCAAATACAATAGCTTATGAGGAAACCATTTTGTTAACTGTCAGGCATACAAATATGAATACTACCCTCATTATTATTTCCTTAAATTTATGTTTGAGTAAGCAAAAAAGTGGCCTTAAGGAATTTTTCTTTCTGAAAGGGATGAAACACCTCTTTATTATCTAGAATCTAGTCTCATCTAGAATCTTATGGTTGGCCACTATGAACTTTACCACATTATGTTTTAACACAGTTTATACAAAATTGTCATGAAACCTAATGTTCTTCATTTCCAACAACCCAGACTGTCCATGTTTTACCTCTCACTGTGTCTTTCTTAAATGAATGGAATAAGAAACAACAGCCATTTTCTCTTGCTTCAGCCAGGAACTGTACTGTAGGGGTAGATGTTTAACATACCCATCCCTCACAGGACAAATCAAGGGAGCTCTGAGATGCCTTCTCAAGGTGTGTCCAATTAAACATCCCAAGAGGTCAGCAGAACACAAAATGTTCATTCTTAAACAGAAAAAGAAAAAAAGTTCACCCAGTTTATCTTTGAACCCAAGAATGGTAGTATGTTATAAATTATAGTTAAGGTAGGGGATTTTAAAATTGAAACTCCAAGTATTCCACCCCCCAATTCGAAGACTCTGCCATTTTCAGTGTTAAATAGTTATGACTTACTATTTCTCTGGAAATTAATGATCTAAGTTTTCTACCCTTTAATATTTATGATGCTATAGAAAGGCTGTATGTACTTGACATTTCCAGAGCCAATTTTTGCAAATGGTCTTAACCCAGCCTCTAAATTTGCAAACACAAATTATTTGGACAAATACTTCTGGTAGTTAGATAAAAATGCAATGTTTGAGGATATTATTTGATGAACACCATTTTAGAGGTCATGCTGAAGGAAGGTAGAATAGCCTCCCCCCACACTAAAAAAAAAATATCCTTGAAAACCTGGATGTTTAGTCCTATCCACAAAGTTTTATCTAAAAAAGTGAAAAAGCAGGATACAGTTTAGAAATAGTTTATAGTATACATCAGATGGTCTCAAATCTTTCCTCAAGTTATTGTTATTTTGTGATTGGTTTCATGAAAGAAGGAAGTTATCATGTTATTTTCTGTCTTATTCCTGGGGATTTGATTTCCTGATGTCATCTTCCCCATTACAGATAATACAGTAAAATACCAAAACAAACCAAGAGACTTACAAGGATGAAATAAGTAGAAGGTGATACTCTTCTCCTCCCAGGTGCTTGAATGGAGAGCTCAGGGGAACGTTTATTCCATGACCACTGGTCAGGGTTCTACTTGTCTCTTTCAATGTACCCATTTCAACATTGGATTAGTACAGTCACCCAGGCCTTTCTCCAAATTTTAGTTATAAAGTCAATATAAAATGGAGTTTTCCAATCTGTATATAATTTAATTGCAATTTTCCTTTATTTGTGTTTTTAAAAAATCTTTTCTGATGCTCCATGAGTGGTCTACCCAAAGTATAATTAATTGCCTGATTGATTGACAGATTATTTTACAACTAGTACTCATTATTCTTTTTCATTAAGAGCTGAATGACTTTTGGAGTAAAAATAATAGGGTGAAGAAAAGGTCTTTGATTCACTTATATCAAATAGAAAATTGGAGATAAAAAAAGTTTAAAAGTCAGTGATTTTGACAATACCTGCATTTCCTGCATCACATATTTATTGGTAGTCATAAATTGTAACAAGTGGACACACAATGTAAAAGGGAAAAGGTAAAGATGTGTGGAAGGTTTTTAAAAGTATTATGCAATAGATGATAATTGATTTTTTTCTTAGTTCTTACGTAAGTGAGTTTTTATAAAACTCAAATAAATAGTACATGGGGATTGTGACACCATTGTTATGAGGCTGTGAGAATTAGTTCATATGTAAAAGGCAGGTGCTGCTTTTTCCTTTATAGTTTTAATGTTTTTATTTTTCCTTTAAGAATGGTTGGATATTTTTTTAAAACTTAAAAAAATTTAGGTAAGTTTTTCAAAAGTTTGTTGAGATCCTTTGTCATATAATCACATTCCACATATAGCTTTCCTAGATTACTTTCTGTCTTATTTACCCAAGGTTGATATTTGAAAAAGAAAAAAACAAGACAAAACAAAAAAATGAACAGTAAATTTCTTATTTTAAATCCCCATGGAACCAGTAAACCTGTCAGAGGCATTGTATTCCTATTGGGTTAACTTTAAGTAATTAAAGCTAATTTTTAAAAATGATTTTATTTATTTATTTGACAGAAAGAGAGAGAGATCACAAGTAGGCAGAGAGGCAGGTTGGGGGGGGGGAGCAGACTCCCTGCTGAGCAGAGCATGATGTGCAGCTTGATCCCAGGACCCTGAGATCATGACCTGAGCCAAAGGCAGAGAGGCTTAACCCACTGAGCCACCCAATGCCCCAAATTAAAACTAATTTTAAACAAAGAATTTTAAACTTTAAACTTCTATCTAAGAAGATAGAAACTCTGTATTACCTTTAATGAAAATAAACAAGACAACAATTTAGCAACTTTGAGCAAGATAAGCTTCTGGGTGGGACACCTGGCTGGCTCAGTGGGTTGAATCAGCCTCTGCCTTCGGCTCTGGTCAAGATCCCTGGGTCCTGGGATGGAGTCCTGCATCGGGCTCTCTGCTCAGTGCCTGCCTGCCTCTCTGCCTGTTTCTGATCTTTGTCTGTCAAATAAATAAATAAATAAATGATCTTTAAAAAAAAAAAAAAAAAAAGATAAGCTTCTGGGTTAAACATATTTTTCAAAAATAAATCCTTCGAGAAAATTTTAATTACCTCATGTGGATGGCAACCTAGAACTAAATAATCAATATAATCTGGGCCATTGGTTTATAATGCTTCACGTATTTAGTATATTCACCTGAAGTTTGCTAGTCAGCAATGTATGAAACATAAGAGAGTTGAGCAAGTTAAATAAATAATGCTGCTGCTATTTGCAGATCCTATGAATTTCTTGGTCATGCATCACCAAATGGTAACTACACCAAGAAGATTATTGAGTTGGCAAGGACTATTTTCTATGTACCTTTGAGTGAATGATGACGTCTAATGTGGTGATAATTAGAGAAAAGTTTAACATACTGCTTCCTGATACGCTCCAGCCTCATCGATGGCTTGTAAGAAATTCCCTGGGCAAGTGGCATAGCTGATCCTAACAAGCTGTGTCTAAATTCCATATCACCACAGAAGGCAAACTCTCCAGAAGCATAAAATAACATCCATGAGCAAATTGAGCCAATGGGTAAGAATAGGAAGTCAGTAACTGCTTCTGAGTTTTATTTATTTTTTAGTTGTTCAAAGAGTCTTTTAAGCTCCTGCTGTGAGTGTCTTTAAAATGCTTTTTTGGGGGGAGATTTGTGATTAATTTTAGCCTGGGGAGACTGATTTAGAGCTCCAGATTTAGGTGATACTGCTGAGCTCTTGAAATTGACTGAAGGAAGTTGTTGAATATTTGGCCTAGAAAGAGAATCGTGTTATATAAAGAGAGGCCAGAGCACGGAGGTAGTCTTGCAGAGGGCGAAACCAAAATGAGTCCGCCTTTGAGGAGCTCAGCATGCTTGGGAGGAAAGAACCAAGGAAATTATGCACCTGGACAAAACCAGGTTGATGCGTGGGAGTGGCTGGTAAACAAAAGTGGGGGCTGAAAAATCACATTAGTCTATTAGCAAGCAAGGGGGTAAAAGTTCGTTTGCGAAATAGTTGTGTAAAAGTATGATTCCCTGCTTGCTTTAGAAACAGAACCCATTGAGAGAAGGCAATTCCCACCCACTCCCTGGCTGCCACTCATCCTTTGTCCAGGGTGTGCCCTGCCTGTCAAGGCTCTCTGGGCATTCACTTGTTGTGGATCCCAGTGACCTTGCAATGTGTCTGCCTTGCTATACCCATGTTTGTATTTGTCTCTGATACCTCCTATTTCCCCATGCCTAGCCTTCCTTTTCTTTCTAAGGTATCTTGTTTGTCCATATTCCTTTTTATCTTTTCCTTATCAATAGTTGCATTTAGCCCTTAATATGGGTTCCATGATGACCATTTCATCAAGTGTTTATTTCTTTGGTTTGACAAATCACCCTATTAAAATTGGGTAGGGTGGGCACCCATCCAGTTGTTAGGGGAATTTTTTTTTTCAATAATTTTGCACACTATTCCAAGATAGTCTCTTAGAAGGGTTACACTCAACCTTTTATTGATTTTGCATAGCTCGAATGAAATGGATAATATGAGGGCCTATTTAGCCAGAGCGATTCCATCTAGTTAAACAGTAATTTTGTTGTTTATGCAGTAAAGCTTAAACTGACCCTACCCCCCCACCCCAGGGGAACCTACTTAAAAGCAAGTCTGCGAAACCAGTAAAATATGGTCGACCAGTCCCTGATAACAGAGCCCAAATACAAGGGTGGGTCAGGTCAGGAGGATATAACAGAGCCCGAATGCAGGGATGAGTCCAGCCAGGTGGAGACATCCAATTAGTGGAGCTCGCATACTGTCTCCCTAGCTACCAAGTAGTGTGGGCCCCGCCTTTTGGGTGCCTTTTGGGCACCAATTCTGACCAAGGTGATAGGCTAGTTCAAATAGCTACTATGGGGCGAATTGTAATTCAATTGGCCAACATTTGTGACCTAAGCATGACTGTGCAGCTTACTCTGTGTGTTGCAATCTCATTGGCCACCTATGTGTGGCCAGGCTCAACCACATGGCCTTTGCTCTATAAAAGTTAGTCTGTAAGGCTGGGAGTCGCTCCCTCTCTCTGTAAGAGGCAGCCCTGAATGGTCGGTTTGATTCTTGATGCTTGGCGCAAAATAAAGCTTTGCTTGACCTTCGCTTTGTATCAGTCTCACTCCTTTGACCACGGACCTAACAGATAAAAAGTTGAGAATTAAAAGGTGATGTTACCAGACAGAGGACCGATTCCAAATTCAGGTTTGGCCGCTCACTATTTGAAAGCCAACACTTGAGAGATAAGTTTTGGTGGGAAATGTGGTTACTTTCTTCAAGAGGATGTCATCTTGAGGAAATGGCAGACTAACATCTCAAAGACCATCTTTCCATTCAGGTGAAGTGGGAGGTTTTTAAGAGGAAAGCACAGGAAGTGGGGGCAGGGTGGGGGGCAGGGGTATGTGCTGGAGAAGCTGGCGCTCAGCAGTTTATTTGCCCTTCCAAGGCTTCTAGATTTCTCTGCTCTGCCAATGATCAAGACTCCCAGGCATCTCTTAGTAAAGGATAGCATGGTCAGTGGTGACCATTATTGGAGTATGTTCAGCCTTATCTAATAGGAAAGTCTGGTCCTTTGTTCTTCAAGGCCAGTGGTCTTCAAAATCTGAACAGAAGTCTACAAAGGATGAGGTTTAGATCAGCAAACAAGGTGGGATGCCTGGGTGGCTCAGTCGGTTAAGGTCAGCAAGCAAGGAGTGCATAAGCTTGAAGCAAACAGGCCCTTATAAGAGTGGGGTGAAGTTCAGTTCCGGGAAGAAAAATGGAATAACTGGAGCTGCCATTCATTGCGATGGTACAAAGACTTTGTAAAATGATACTACAACTTTGGAAAAATGCTCAAAATGTTTTAATGAAGTTCAATGTATGCCCACTCTGTGATATAGCAATTCCACTGCTAGGTATTTTTCCCAAAGGAATGAGTGCTTATGTCTCCAAAAAATGATTTGTACAAGAATATTCATAAAAGATTGATTCATTATAGGCAAAAGACTAGCAACAATCTGAATATCTACCAATAAGAGAATGAATAAACAAACCACAGATACACACAATATGGATGGATCTCAAAATAATTGTGCTGTATTAAGTGAAAGAAATCAGATGTGAATGAGTAAAGTATATTTCCATTTGTATGAAGTTCTGGAATAGGCAAAAACTAATCAATGGTGCTAGAAATCAGAATACAGCCTACTCTTGGAGGCCAATTATTGTCTGGGGAGGAATATGAAGGAATTTCCTGGACAATGGAAAGATAGTAGTTTGCTCTAAGTGATGGATACTTGAGTGTAAGCATCCATTAAAATTTTCTAAGCTATACCTCTCAGACTTATGCATTTTGCTGTAGGAAAAGTTTACCCTATTTAAAAGGCAAAAGGGAATGAATAGAAGAAGATACAGTGAAAAGAGCTCAGGTCTTGAAATAAAAATTCTAGATTTATAATCTTAGCTGTCATTTATTTAATCTCTTTCAACCTCAGTTTTCTCTTCTTTAAAATAGGGAAATATCACCTACCTCATAGGTATATTAACAAGATTATGCTACTTAATGATAATTAATCCATAAATATTAATTCCTTTCACGTCCCCTTCTTCCCTGTTTTGATTGATTATTAGCAGCATTATTCCTAGTTAGTATTTTTCAACTTACTGTGCTACCAAATGAATGCTGTTAAAGTTTGAGGAGCACTATTCTAGAAGATTTCCAGTGTACATCAGCACATTCAAGGCTTGATAAATTATGCATTAAATACATCGATTTAGCACTGCTTGAAGCTACATCTTCCAATCTTATTAGATCAAAGAACTTCTCTCCCAAATATATATATTTGGGGGAAGGGCAAGACATAATTATTATCTTACTGTAAGACTTCGTTCAAAGAAAGCACCTTGAGAAACATAAGTGTAGCAAATCTCCTCATTTCTGAATAAAAAATTTGGGTATTATCTGACACATTCCAGAAATTTTAAGTTCAGGATGAGTGTACAGGATATGACTACAGTTCTTACAAACAATTTGATGTGTTGACCCAATTATACGTATATATCTGGACAAATAACCCAAGTAAATAATTCTTAGATGTGAGTGAAGGGCATAGCAGAAACACATGGTGAGCTTTGTAAAAATACGTATTGATTTGTCATTCAGATTCCTTAGAGAAACAAGAATGGTAATATAAACTCTAGGACCTTTCAGAAATACTGTCCCTAGCCCGTACTTCATCATATTCTGTGCATTCTGAAAAATACCTTCTAGTGATTACAATAGCCACCCCCAACCAGGTGAAATCTCTTGGTTTAAGTAAATGCGTCTCAACTCAGATCGCACAATAGTATCACTCAGACTTAAAAACATCAATTTCCAAAGCCCACCCTTGAAGACTGATTTAATTGGCCTGAGGTTAGACATGGGCATTGGCATTTTGTATCATTTCCCAGGTGATATTAATGTGTAGCATGAGTGGAGACCCACTCTTCTAAGAGAAATAATAGTGTTCCCTTGACCCCTTGCCAAAACTACCCATCATTTTGTTCTCAAGTAAAAAATAAAGTCATCTCAGTGGTGGGTATTAGTCAAAAGAATGTCTATGCTGAAATTTCTTATTTAGGGGCCTTTGTCTCTATATAGCGTACCAGTGTACATCAAAGTGGTATTTCAGAAAAGTAGAGGCCAGTGAGTTGGTTGAGAATTGCAGCTCTGAGTCATTAAGATAATATGAGGATCTGGGCAGTTTGCACACTGCCCTCCATCCATATTCATTCGGAGATCTAAAACTGGATATTACATACAAGCAATTTGTAGAAAAACCTCTAAAAGGTGTAGAAAAACCTCTAAAAGGCTTTTTTCATTGTCTTTAAAAATAATCATTTTATAATTTAACTTCATTTGAACAATTTTTAAGTAAGTGCAGTTATCAGAGAACTAGTTTTTCCCAAGTCACCTAATTCATATAAGTAAAGGTCATAGCAAGGCTTTTAGAAATAAGCATTATTCTTCTTCTTGAAAAAGAATCCACCATTAATGAAGATGTTTTTAAAGCTTCCGTTATCTAATACCTTGAAGACTTCATTTCAATATTTATTATAAATCAAAACTGGTTTTCAATTAAATGTGTAAGTAGTAAATGATTAAAAAAAATAGGAATTCCTTATCTAAAGTATAGCCTTTTAAGGGCATATTTCACGTTTATTTAGCTGCCTAGTGCATAAATATCCCACTTTTTTAATCACTTAAAATAAAAAGACTCATAGGCGGGAGGTTTTGTGGAAAAAGAAGTATATATTTACTTAAAATGCACAAGTACTAAAAATAAAATAAAAGGTACCACTACTATATTCAAGCAGGGGAAGCTTGAATAAACCCCCTGTGAGATGGTTTTGATTAAAAAAGAAAAGTCCTCCAAACTATGTTGGAATGAACCTAATGGAAATCTGAACATTGGTGTGCTTTGTAAAGAAAAGGTATGTCTTTACCTGGCTTGACTGGATTATTAAAAGACATGCACACACACACACACCAATCATCTGATTGTCAAATGATCGATAATAAATGTTTATTGAGTATGTAATGCAATTATTTTTTCAGTAATGGCAAATTTAAACTGCGGCAGTCAGTTCCTTTATCAATTGACGGCATGGTAGTATTGCTATTGTTAGAACTTTTCTAGACCTCATCTTATATAATTTAAACAGTGCTGGTCACCAAACCTTTACAAGGTTTAATTGCTCTTTAGGGGGACAGTGAAGAGCAATTATATGAATGATACCAGATCTCAACGATTAAGTTATGTGAAAAGACGGGGAAAGTTGAGCAAATCCTCAGGGGAAAAGAAAAGACTTCCTGTAACCCAATTGAAGTTTTAAAAATTATAAGGTGGATTGATAAAATTGATCCAAGCAAAGTCTTAACGCTTCAAGACCAGAGAAGTAAGTAGATATGATCTGAAAATTAGAAAGTTGGGAACAAGGCAAAAAAGAAGGCAAAACTCTTTCACACAAAGGATAATAAGCATATGGAATAAATTACTAAAAAGGGCCCCTGAAGCAAGAAGCATCATTGAATACAGGAGGGAATGAAATGAATTTCTAAATGAAAAGGGAAGATAGAGAAGAACAGGAAGAAAATACGCTAGTGGAAATAAAGGAAACTTTGCAAAAGCAGGTGTGATGAGCAGAGAAACCTTTCACTGGGGTCCCTTCACTTCTTTCTGCTAGTGCTGCTAAATGGCTTTTGGCATAGCCTGTAATCTGAAATAATGTCGAAGCTTCGTGCTCCATGCTGTCACATTTCACCAAATGCTACATGGCATATAACGTTCATCTGTCTTCAGGGATGTCCAAATACAAATGTATGTAATGTCATTCTACTCTGCAAATAGGTGATTTGGAAACATTACTCACCTTTGCGACCCATGAAGTCAACTTTTCTAGGGATGTTACATATTCAAGGGAATTTTTTCCTTAGTCTGTTGCTTTAAAAAAATAAATTAAGTATTGCCCAAAAGCACCTATAATCTAGTGCATGTCTTAATAATAGATGAGATGATTTTCAATAGGACATGCAGAAAATATGAAGGCATATTAACCATTTGTAAACTATTCATAATGGGACGGAGTATCTCTCTTTGAGCACACTGTCTTCTGTTGTATGTGAAAAGAAACCCCTTCCTAGCTGGAAGCCTGAATCTTTTTTTAGGAAAGGGCGCTGAGGCTGAATAGAGGATTTCAAGTGATGAATGATTTGAAACATTAATATGTAAGGTATTGCTAGCTAATTATTCAGCGGTTACTTCAGTGGCTTAGATGGGGAATAGGTTACCTTTGGGAGGCAGGATTCTGCTTTCCAGCGGACTAAAGTATTATTACTAGAAGTTATATAGTACATGTTAGCTCTCTCCCAAAAGGTACAGAAACACAGCTTTGTGGTCTAAAATATAAAGAGCTTACTATAGGCACGGTCATCAAGTGCTTAGAAATATCTATTTGGTTAAAACAGACAAGAAAGGGCATTTTCTCTAATTTAGGCTTAATTTTATACTATAAATGTCCCTTTCATAGGTATAGTCTGTTCCAGGCACTTAAACAGGACACTTAAAAAAAAACATTTTAATACCAACAAGGAACACGAGAGGACACAGAACTGGACAATGATTTATTAATGACTAACCCAGAACTTTCTGAACTGCTCAATC
Source organism: Mustela nigripes (assembly GCF_022355385.1). NCBI lineage: Eukaryota > Metazoa > Chordata > Mammalia > Carnivora > Mustelidae > Mustela > Mustela nigripes. The sequence continues at coordinate 33,681,805 of NC_081560.1, read as the reverse complement.
ATAAGGCGGCATTTCCAGATGAGACAGTTCATCAATAACACATCAAGACCATTATCAAAGTCTGTTGGCCTGGACATCTGACTTTGAGATTCAAGTCAGATGTGGGACATGTTCACTATTCACAGGCAAGGTTAGCGTAAGGTAAATTAATAGCAGATCACAATCTGCCAAGATGCCCAAAGAAGATTGTAGTTTTTAGAAATAGACTCTGAAATGCCATAATGAGTTTCTCCCGATAAGTAACCAGGTAGAACAGGCTCCACTAGCTAGATTCCTAGATTTGGGCACGGAGTCTGTAAACTATAAAAGAATGACAGGTAACTGGCACAGTGGGTCAATTAGGTCTAAACATCTAGCACTTCAGTCCAGGGAGAAGTTGACAAAATCATGTTGCTGGTTGCATGACTCCCGATGTTTTCTTTCATCTCTCACCTCAAGCCAACCCAGTGAAATAATCAGGGCATTCTTTCCCACTGAATTAACAGTCTTTCTAAAAACTCTGCTCCCAGGAGATCCTCACAGTCTACTGGCTTTGGCACTGGAGATGAAACCCGTTTAACAATCCTTGCACAGATCCCTACATAGATGTAAATTCAGAATGGGGATCGACAAAACAAGGTCCGTGGAAGGAGTCAGGGAAACTCTGAGCAGCAGGAGAAGCTACTTTCCTAGAAAACCGTGTCTTCAGCTTCTGACCTATTTCATAATGAACAGCAAAGTGTGTGTGGGAGGAGAGGTTTTGAGTGTCTAAAGGCAAAAGAAGTTAGACAGGGCATATTTGTTTTGTGGAGAGATAATCTCAGAAAGGAGTTTTTTTTTTTTAGTTGGGGGTTTTGGTCTCATTTTCTCAAAAGGTAGATATAGTTTGGTGGGCAAGTAGGTAGTTGGGTAGACATACAGGTGCATAAAAAGATAATAGTACTGATTCATTTGGTTGGCAATGCTTTGAGACATTATATTTTGCCAGCTGATTATATGTTGCAGAAATACATAGACAACAATACCACAGAGAAACATTTGCCCTGTGTTTAAATTTTAGGGGCACAGGATTTACAAGGTATAGTTAAAGCAATACATACTAGTATTTTGTGGATGCTGAGATTAATTTTCAATATGCAGTCTCCCTTGGGATATTTATATTCTTCCAATCAGCATGGAACTGTCCATCAAAACTAACATTATAAATTTTTTTTTTTAACTTGGCATTGCGAATGTTTCAGGGCTTTCTTTAAAGAGCTCTAGACAGATTAGCAATCTTTCTGTAAAAATGACCTCTGTCATTTTCCCCAGTGCTGGCTAGTTATTTCAGTGCTGTTGAATTCAGAGAAGGAGAAGGGTTTCCCCTCTTATTCTTCCTCTGCTTTTGGATAATTTTAGGACTATTTATTTGATGTACAGAAACTTTAAGAAAGTACTAATATTTACTTTACAATGTCATGTGCATTATGGTTTAAAGTTTATTTCTAATTAGAGCACAGCAAAATAAATTGTTTTGGAGAAGGAAAAATACATTTCCCCCCACAAATTGCCTCCATCATTTTTGAACCCTGCTAAGCATTTTTAATAGATATGTGCCCTTAGCTCATCTTTTGCATGCTAACAATTTCATCTGAATACCAATATAGACACAAAATAAACGATTGTTTCCTGCCAGAGGTATCTGCAGAAGAAATCTTGGAGTAAAACATTGTCTTTGCAGCTCATTGTGTCTCTAATTAGAGTGGAAGGAGGCAGAAGCTTGCTGGTGTCAGTCCGCGTTTAGCATGCCCTGGAGCCTCAAACTCCTGTGGGTATCAAAGTGCACTAATTAAATGAGGGGTCCACAATACGGCACTAAACATCAGAGTGCGAGAAAGAGTCCAGTGTCCTCAGTGCCTTTGAGAATCCGTGGCCCACGCTAATTACCCATTGTTGAATTGACTTTCCATTCTGTGAGGAATGAATGGTTCCACTCTCCCTCCTCCCTCCCCCCCTCCCCCTTTCTATTTTACCATCTTTGCTTTGGCCGCCTAATTAATCTTATGGAAATCTCCCGAAGCCAGATTCCAGCAAGGTTGCCCCGATGTTTATAATTTGATTTGTGATGATAAAAGTGAAGGCACCCGGTGATGGAACAGTGTCATTTTCAACACTCTTGAGAATCGAAGAGGCTATCAATCTTTCCCACGTGCACGGCAAACTGATATCCTAGAAAATTAACTTCAATTAATAACAGAAATCCCCAGACACATGCGAAAGTGGAGCTGCTTTGAAAGAGAACCTTCAAAGATGTCTCTGGACTGTCTTTTATATGCAGACCTTTTTTATATCAGAGATCCTCAATGAGGAAATATATATGTGTGTGTATTTGTCCTTCCCCCCCCCCCCAATATTATTTTCAGGGAGGTATGGTATCTTTCATACTGGTACAGAAAGAATTTAACCAAAGTTCTTTAGGTTTATATCAAACCATTCCTGTCTTTAAACTCCAACATTTGGTGTCTATTTTTCCTTTGATCTGATGAGCAATGCAATTTTAAACATCATCTGAAAACTTTTCTCCTCATCCATAAAGGCTTTATGTGGGCCCACGTCTTAAATTTAATAACAAAGTACACATGAATGTACAAACATCATAGATAAAACTCACTAAAATTGATGCCAGGAAAGTGTTCTATCAATAGAACCTGTCCCATGTAGTAACAGCTAGGCTGAACAAGGAATAAAAACTCCCCTTTCTGCAAAGTTTTATAACAAATATTATTTGATTTAGCACAACTCTACTCTTTGTATGTTTAATTGTATGCTCTGGTTGTGGATTATACATTAAAAATAAAAAGCAGGTAGTTATTCTTGGACAACACCATTTCAGTTTGTTGATTAAAAGATTTAAAAGATTTGTAATATTTTATCACAACCACCGGAAGGAATACACTATCCAGTATAATCTCACAGATCAGAGCCTAATTCTGTCTACCCCCACCCTCTTCTCCTTTCTTGGCTTCTTTCTCTGTTTGTATTCCTACTTATCTCACTTCTTTATTTTCTCTTTCAAAGACTTTAGGTTACTCAAACATAATTTTCAAATTAAAAGAAACATAATTCTCACCAATAAAGAGCAAGCGCCAGTCTATGTTTTATTTAACTTAACAAGGAGGGAAGCAACAGGACGGCAAAGCTAGTGCAGAAAAGATGAGAGGAACTGGGCGCGTAGAGTTGTTGAAATAAGGACAGTGAAATAAGATTAGGAAGTTACAGAATGAATTAATCCCATGGATCAAGGAATATGTCACCTTGAGAGTTAAATTTTCCACTGGACAGAAAAGAAAATTACCATACTTTAGTTTTCTAAAGTACTTTTCAGAGTTAAAAAATAAATGGCTCTGGTCGAGTGTGAATTCTAAATAAAAACAAAGTTAGATTCCCAGAGAAAAATCAGATGATCCTCACTCAGCCTCAGGCAATCTTGTTGGACAATTCTAGCATGACATTAGGGAAACACAATTATTTTTCTGTTTTATTTCCAAAGCTTTGGATAATTCTCTTTAACAATGTGAATACACTCACCACTTGGTCAAAGGATGATGCAGAGATTCCTAAATTTGATTCTAAACCACCCCCCCAAAAGAAAAGAAAAGAAAAGAAAAAGAATAAAAGAAAAGGCGAGGAAAGAAAAAAAGAAAAGAAAAGAAAAAAAGATTTGCTGTTTGTTGTAGAATTTAAAATTATTATTGGAATTATACATGATTGCATTTATTATACACTATTTCATATTCTTATTAATGGTCATGGGAATGTGGAATTAACAGGGGAATCTCATGGAGTCTATGAACTGCATTATTGAACCATACTACCTTGACTATTTATGTGTGCTGTATTTGGATTGGCTGAAATCCTATTTCTTCCCTTGATAACCAGGAACACTTGTTTAAAAAAAAAGAAATTTGATCTAAGTAAAAATCCCACATATTAAAGTAGGGAAATGATACATCATGTACACTTTCAATGACATGTTAAAGTTAATATTATGAGTTATCCAGCAAGTAATTAAAAATTACTTTTGCGGGGCATCTGGGTGGCTCAGTGGGTTAAGCCTCTGCCTTCAGCTCAGGTCATGATCTCAGGGTCCTGGAATCTAGCCCTGCATTGGGCTCTCTGCACAGCGGGGAGCCTGCTTTCACAGAGAGAGCCCCCCTCTCTCTGCCTGTCTACTTCTCTGCCTACTTGTGATCTCTCACTCTGTCAGATAAATAAATAAAATCTAAAAAACAAAAAAAATTACTTTTGCAAAAAGAAAGGAGTATCATCAACCTTAATGTTTTGAATTCCATTAATTGTATGTCCCTTAAGTCATCCCTGAATAATAAATTAGGTGTCAGAATTGACCATTCTTATGCTTTTCCTACCAGGAGTCTAGAAATTCTTTGACAAACAAAAACATTCTTTGCTATCATTTTCTTAAACTTGGGTTGTTTTTAGCTTATATAACTCAACAACAATGATTTTCAGAAATGACTTAAGATGATTTTTAATTTACTTCTTGAAAAACATTAGTCATTTTTTGGAAATATTATTTTCTTTTAAACAGATGGAAACATTATTTCCAGAACATTTTTATTGTACACAATTCAATTCAATTGTACTACTTAATCTCAAGCTCTATGGTATGCTAATAAATATAAATAGGATTTTTTCCCTATGAAATAAACATTTTCCTATTATGATAGGTTTTAATAAAGTGGAAAGAACCAAGACTGAAAATAAACTAGAAGTATCATGCAGATTCACGAACACTATTAACTTGATTATGCAAAATCTGTCCATGGACACCCTTTCGTAGAAAAAGACAATGAAATAAAAGTGTTTATATATGTATTGTTAGGATTAATACAAACTTTATCTGAGCAATTGTATCGTGAAAGTCTAAAGGTGATATTGAAATCATCAAAGCATTATACAAAATGTCAAGAATGTGAGAAACAGAATTCGTGAAGAATGTCGAAAGATCCTTTACTCTGGGTGATAGTAGGTCATGTGACATGGCTCTCACATGGTTAAAAAAAAACTCACCTATGAACAGGGTGATGTTTTAAAACATATCTTCAAAAGCTACTTCTTATTATCATCTATAGTTCATTATTTCTAAGATAGATGTTTTGGGCTGCGCTAGTCCTCCCCAAAAGGCAATTAAGAATAGGAAATCTATTTTTACCAAATATAATAAAACTCCCATTAATTCAGTTTTTGTGAAACTGTATAAAAATCCTAATGTCCCAGGTAGGGTTGTATTATTTTACCATATCTCCTGGTTAGTACTAAAAGGATCATTTCCAGATCCAGTGGGTTTCCCATTTTGCCAGCACTAGGCTACCTCCACATGGCACTATTAGCTCTCATCTTAGAAATTGTTTAACACATTTCCAAGTTAAATAAAAAGGAACTGGATGATGTAATAAATGTTTTATATTCAATAAGATAATCATCATATTTCATACATTCATTCTTAGAGAGTGCCTGTTTCCATCCTTCAGAAATGACCTGCGAGTAGTTGAGCAATAATGTTAACTCTATATGGGCTTTATTCTTTGCTCAGTTAATCACACATTCAATTTACCTATCTTCCTGCCCATGTGCATTATAATGCAAATCAATTCAAGTAGAGATGTGAGAGCTTAGGAAGCCTGGCCTGGCGAGCAAGCTTCCTTTATTTCTTGCCTTAGAGCTAGCCAACCTCCGGAGATGAAGATGAGCTTAATTAGAATTATAGAAGGATTTAAAAGTCACTTAAAAAAATAGAAAACCATTCAAACTGAATATTCAGTTTGCAACAAAGTTGAAGAAAGCCTTAGCTCCTTGTGTCCAAACATCTCAACTCTCAAAGGGTCAGAGGACAGTCTTTAAGGGAAAGCTATTCCTGGCATTCACGGCAGTCTTTCCCCAGGAAGAAAAGTATTGAACAAGTTCCATGCTATTTGCCACATGGCAGCAGTCTGGCAAGCAAAGGCGGGGCAGGCGGGGCTGCTTTTCGCCTCTGTCCCAGCCCCAGTTCTATTCCCTTCAGGCCCCACACAACCTAGGGCTGTGGTACATGACACTACAGGTTCTAAAGACCCAGAAGGCCCAGAAGATACAAGGGCAAGTGCAGCAGAGTCAAAAAGTCTTAAATCTAGCTCAACGAAACAGCTTCTGATCTGACAGAAGCTGAAATTTACTCAAGCCCAATACTCCTGAACAATAGGGAAGGTTATGAAATTCCCTCCCTCTTGAGTCCTGGAGACTTAGCTAGGACTTGCCACACCTGAAGAAGTCCCAGAACCTAAGTCAGGTTCGGTGGGGTGAGGAGGTTCGGAGCCGACGACTAAAGAAAGAATTCTTAAGACGTCATTGGTGCAAAATGGTGGTTTATTAAAGCACGGGGACAGGACCCGTGGGCAGGCAGAGATGTGGCTGCCCTGGGTTGTTAGGAGTGGTTGGTTATATACACAGGAGTTGGGTAAGTGAGGACAAAGGGGTGTTCAGAAGGGCTATTGGGGCAAAGAATACTATCAGGATATTGAAGGCTTAGTTGCTATCAAGTAAAGACAATTGGAAGTCTGGTGGAATGTTACATTCCTGCTATCAAGCATCCTTGTTAATGAGATTTAGGTTTAGAAGAAATTTAACTTTATTTACTTTTCCTTCTACCTCCGCCTCCTTCGGTTTTTCATGGAGGGGAGGGTGACATTAGGGCTTGAGGAACTGAGTTCTGTGTCTTTGGAAATTGGGCTATTGATAAGGTAACTTCTTTGTTGTAATCTCAAGGACATTTGCAAACCAAGGGAGACTCCTATCCTGCAGGATTGTGATCTCAGCAAGTTAACTATTTATCATTTTATGGCAGTCAGGGGTGCCTGAGCAATGCTACACCTATGGAGGGGAGCGGATGAAGGGGGGGGTTGCAAGGCGCCAGCTCTTGCTTTGTCCTCAGCCAGCCTCCTGCTCCCTCATCACACCCATCCCTACCCCTTGTTTACTTACAATGAGGTCAAACACCAACCCTCCAAATTTTTTAATTTTTTAATTCTTTTTTTTTTTCCCATACACCATTAGCTGAGCTGCCTCTTCCCATGGACCAATTGGGGGAAAAAATGATGGTTTAGTCAACATTTGGTTAAGCTTCTCAGGGCCCTGAATTTTGACCCACCCTCATCCTGTGCCAGCATAGCACTCCTCATGAGAACAGATGGACCACGTGGAAAACATTCTCTGATCTATTTTCTCAGCCTGTGCCCCTCTCCCACCTCACTCTGCCCCACCTAGTTGTTTAACTCAATATAAAAGAAAACATTTTTGCCAGAACTGTGAGGATCTCACAGTCACAGTGTTCTCCCTGTTCAATAGCCCCTTTCTCCCCTCTTGCAATAAATGTTTTTAATAAAGTCTTGCCTTAGTAAGTCTGGATTTATTTTTTTATTTGACAGATCCTACCAATGTCCAGGGACATTAAAAACTTTAGGTGTACTCCTCACTCAAGGATTAAATTTTCCTAGATTCTCAGGAGAGAACCCCTAAAAGATCCTCTAGATTTGTGTTTTCAAAACCTGCACACACATTTCTGCAAAGCAAGCTTTATGTGACCTACTATTCTAGAGAACTAATTTTATCAATAACTTGGCAGGAAGGATATTTTTAAAAGTTGTAATCATATTTTCACAAAAGCAAAATCTACAGAATTCTAATCACACAGGCCAGTCCAAAGAATTTTAGTAAAACAATTTAAACATTCTAAAATAATCGTATGAATAAAATGACCTAATAGACCATGATAGGTCTATTAGTGATAGGTCTACTACTATGACTTATCTACTACTATGACCTATAGGTCTAGACCATGATAGGTCTACTACTATTATGTAGTAAATTAAATTATACTATATAATACAAGTATTATATTCATATCAAAGTGAAGGGGGCATCAAAATGGAGGTAAATTCCACCATGCTAATGTAAACTTCTCAAGATCTTCTTCACCCTGGGAGCTGAAAGATGAATCAGGCTGAGAATCTGGTTTTTGATAATTGAGTTTATAACTTAATAAGCTGATGGTTTCATTCATTTTGTTTACACATATGAATGAATGTGCACACCGCACACAATCATTGCCTCCCCTAAATTAGTCTAGCTTCCAGCACAATTGTTCTGAGCATATAAGGATAGAGTATCCAAGCTCTATGTAATTTTAATAGCACCAATAATCCTGTTTATATAAATGTATTTATATCAGTCTTTATTTACCCTATAAATGGTGTGATTATATCTAAATTAAATTTCCAACAGTGAACATATATAAGTTCATAAAAGCAGACCAAATATATGCTATATCTAGTTTATTAAAATATAAAACAAAAGAATAAGAGAAATTCAAAACAACAGGAAATCCAGGATTATGTTAGATCAGACACTCTCTTCTAGGCTCCTAACAATGAACCTGGTAATGAAGATGAGGCCAACTCACCCCAATAATAATTAATTTATCAATGGCAAGGAGCAACTTCTATTTAAAAAGGTATAAGATATACCTAGATGCCTATTTAAAGTGTGCGTCTTATGATTCTGAGGCTAAGAGGTTGAAACTTTGGTCTTTTTCACACAAAACTATCCTGAACAATAACTGCCCTGAAGCATTTCTCTTTTAAGGGTTTTTCAAGTTTGGAAAAAAAAAAATCACTAGAATGCTTTATAACAGCAGAGGGCTTGATGGGAGAAATGACATCACGGCACAATCAAACGTGCAGGGAAAGCATAGCTTGGCAGTTTACGAGGGAAACAGGGCTTTCAGGGTATAGACCAAGAAGACTGGGAGGTACTGCTAGCCCTGAGGAAGGGGTTAGAAGGCAGTGGGGAGGTGGCACGGAGGAAGTGGGGGGAAGACACATCTCTGAGACACAGACCTCTTGTGCAGCCCTATGACTGAGACTTATGAGAAGATTAGAAAATGCCCCCTTCCCCACATCCTGCCACCAACCTAACAAGACCTCAGTAACAATAACAGCAGAGTATAGCCTGGAGACCTGTGAGAAGCAGACTTTTTCTGAGAAGCAGACTTTTTCTGAGAATCAGCACAAAAGGAAGCACCAAAACCAAGACAAGAATAAGGTGACAGGCGATGGAAAGAGTTTAAAGTCTCTGATGCCCACAGTTACAACAAGCATAAAATACAGCCCAACTACTGGCTGGACGAACAGAAACCTTCACACTGAACACATATTTAGCTCAGTTTCAACTGCCCTATACAAGGTGCTTTGCTCTCAACAATAAATTGCAAGGTACACCGAAAGACGAGAAAAAAAAGGCCGAAGAGACAAGGCAATCATCAGAACCATAAGCAGATATGACAGAGATGTTAGACTAATCAGACAGGGATTTAAATTTTATTATGAATAATGTGTTCAAGGTTCTAAAGGAACGTTAAAAGATTAACTGAGGCATATTAAAATGTTTAAGTGTTTATTTGAGCAATGATCAATTCCAATCAGGCAAGTGGTAAGGATTGCTCCACAGCCTGGTGCTCAGGGAGAGATTTTTATACAGAAAAAGTGGCAGCCAAGCACAGAGATTATTTGATTGGCTGTGTTTCCCTTATTCGGAAAAGTCCCCTTGTTTAAGTAATTTAACAGGAAAACGTAGAGAACCAGTAAGACTAGTTGGGTAATTATCAATAAAGAGATGGAAGCTATAACAAAGGGTCAAAAGTAAACACCAGAAAAAAAAAATACAGAAGCAGAAATGAAGAATGCCAGGGCTGGGCACCCAGAGACGTAATACAGATGAGGAAAGAATCAGTGAGTTTTGGGGGTGCTGGGGTGGCTCAATCACTTAAGCATCCAACTCTTGATTTTGGCTCTGGTCATGATCTCAGGGTCATGTTCTCAGGGTCATGAGATCAAACCCCACATTGTGCTCTACCCTGGGTATGGAGCCTGCTTAAGATTCTTTCTCTCCTTCTCCCTCTCTCTCTGCCTTCCAATCCCCATTCCCACAGTCTCTCTCTCTCTCTCTCTCTCTATATATATATATATATATATGAAAAAAAATCAATGAACTTTAATTTCAATGGAAATTACCCAAACAGAAAAACAAAGAGAAAAACAATGAAAATAGAAACAAGAGAACGTATCTTCAAAAAACTGTGGTACAATATCAAATCATGTAACCTCATCAAAGTTGGAACATTAGAAGGAGGAGATAGAGAGAACAGGGCTGAAGAAATATTTGAAGAAATATGGCCAAAGTTTTTCCATTGCAAGGGGAGTTACCTTAACCGAACTTGAAGTTTTCATTATTTGGGTTTCCGGCAGATGCTTGGAAAGGCAGGTGTCACACCCTGTGGTGTGGAGGGACAACCCAGCCTAGGTAAGATGTTAACCATGAGAAAGACACATTTGGAAATCTGAGAAGATACTCAAGGTTTGTATTTTCAAATATTTGTGTAGCTGACTTTTTTAAAAATACCATTGAACATACATCTATATGTATGTTAACATTCAGTAAGCATAGAGTCCACTTTAAAAAACATAAGTACTGTCAAGAACTGTAACAGGTCTGAGATTTGACTTTGTTTGACTTTGTTTGCCTTCGTTTACAAGTGAACAAGTTAGCCTACCATGGCTTCATGGAAGCTGGCAGGAGACACAAGACCCCTGAATCGGAAGATGTTAGTATCTAGGCACAACAAGCAGCCTGAGCATCACCGTATGTGATCAGCTGCCCTCGCCTTCCAATTCTCATGGGGGGTGGGGGAGGTGGGGGGGCAGGCTTCCAAGAGCATGCTGAAGGGCAGAGGGTTTTTGTTCCAGCTGAAGAATCCTGGGTTTAGGGGATCACAACCTTTCACAATAGGCTGCAATGAAACAGGACTGACCTTTTCCCAGAAGGCAGCATTATCTTTATTACACCAGGTTGTAAACAAATCTACCCATTTGCTCCGATAGACACTACTTCTATTCTTCCAAGGTTGTTCATTACACAAACATCCTTGAGAAGATATTCCGGAACAAAGGCCATCGGGAGTCTGCTCACAAGTCTTGCAGAGAGATCACTGGACCACTGTCTCCCAAGAACGAGCTACCCCTGAAAGATATGCGATAGGTCATAATCTCAAAGAAGGATGTGGGTCCCACTAAAGGCATCCCCACCTTGATTCAAAGCATTATTCATATTCATTCTTAGTGTGTTCAATGGAAAGGAAGTGTAAAAAGGCTTCTAAAAAAGTAGTTTAAATTTTTTCAATTAATTAATTAATTTGACAAAGAGAGAGAGAGAGAGCGCACAAGCAGGGGGAGCAGCAAGCAGAGGGAGAGGGAGAAGCAGCCTTTCTGTTGAGCAGGAAGCCAGATACCGGGCTGGATCCTAGAACCCTGGAATCATGATCGGAGCCAAAGGCAGACGCTTAACCAACTAAACCATCCAGGTGACCTACAAAAAGTAGTTTAAATAGTCATTATATTTATAGTTTTAATAAAATGAGAATGATTTTTGAAAGATTGTTCTGGAGTTTTGGAAGTCAGTTTTTTTAATGGGGGAAAAAGTGGGACAATGTGAAAAAAAAAAACCTGGGTAAGGTGAACAAGGCTTTGTTTTCTCTATTGATAAAGATCATCTTTCAAAGTTGCTTATTTCAGTTTATAAAGTCTACACATTTTTAATATGTATCTTAACAGTAGGCAAAACACTTGAGTTTTAGGTTCATAATTCAACTAAGAACACATGGTCAGTTGAATGAGTAGAGTTTACTCAAGTAGAGTCTACTCATGTAGACTGAGTCACTTATAATCCTAGTTAATTTTTGTAGGATAAAAATTACAGGGGTGCCGGCATGACTCAGTGGGTTAAGCCACTGCCTTCAGCTCAGGTCATGATCTCAGGGTCCTGGGATGGATCCCTGCATCGGGCTCTCTGCTCAGCAGGGAGCCTGCTTCCCCCTCCCTCTCTGTCTGCTTCTCTGCCTACTTGTGATCTCTCTGTCAAATAAATAAATAAAATCTTTTTAAAAAATCACAATATTTATAACAACAAAAAATCAGCAGTCATGATGCTTGGTGGAAAATATTCCTTGGTCAGAGGATTGCAGAAATCCCTTTCTTTCTACAGTCTGATGTGAACAACATAATCTAGCAATAAAAATACACGTTTCAAAATGTCCACCAATGGTAACTTGAAATAACTCAGTGTGCCTTTTCAGAGGATCTTCTCTCAGTGATGCCAATTATTATGCTGGGTGTCCACATACTGATGTGAATTCAGGTTCCCCGTGTGTTTGATACCAACACAAGAGAAAAGAAAAAACCTGGCTGCTATATTTGATATATAGTATTAGTTATCTATCCATTTTCCAAAGTAAGAGATTCTACTCTTCAAAATCTATTGAAACCTGAAACCTTTTAAACATAGTTAAAGTGGTTTTAAATTACATTCGGCATTCTACTTATCAAAGAAGGACTCCATAAAAATGGAAACACTGACAGTAACTCATTCAAATGAAAGTATAAATGCTAGCAGCTGAACAATCAATCAATATATATTTAGCAAGAGCTAGTAGGCTGTGGGTACTCTGTAAGGAGCTGAACAAAAACTATTTATCACATAAGAAGGATATTACCTTGTTTCACTTAATATCACTGAAATTCAGTTTCCTTGTATATAGAGTTCAAATCAGAAAAAGGATGCTATGTTTCTTCCAAGTCTTGGTTTCTTTGCCCCCAAGTACCTACTTGGCCAGAGCTTAGGTGCCATATGAGTCAATTCAAATTATATGACGTCATCAATGTTTTTATTTAGTATCCTTCCACAGACCCATTGTTCTCCCCCATATTTGGTACACAGAGCCACTTCTTTTCAGATGCCCAGGACCAACATGCTGTCCAGGATTCTCTTTATTTCCCCAATCCTCTGCAAGTCAAGTCTTGGGACACTTCTGGTTTCTGTACCTTCCTCATTCACACTTGATTTTTAACCAATTTTTAAAAGAGTTTATTTATTTATTTGTCAGAGAAAGAGAGAGCGCGCAAGCAGGGAGAGCAGCAGAGGGAGAGGGAGAAATGGGAGAGGGATGTGGGACTCAATCCCAGGACCCTGGGATCTTGACCTGAGCTGAAGGCAGGCGCTTAACTGATTGAGCTACCCAGGTGCCCCCACACTTGATTATTAAAATTTTAAAGTTCAGGTTTTTCTATATATTGACTATTTTGCCTCCTAATTGCCAAAGTGAAGAAAGATTATGAGAAAAATTAGTCCAATTGTGTTAATACCTAATATGGAATTTATATATTATATTTCCCAGAGGAATTTTGATTTTAATGATGGGTTCTAGGGAATAGACTTTCTAAATCCAAGGGAATATGAGTCCTTTTGTCCATTATTACCAACTATCTGAATGTAGGGGAAATTTTGTTAAATTCCCATTATAACAAGGTGAAGAAAAGACACATGTAGACTTCGCAATGTAAAGGTAGCTGTCTCTATGCCCAGGACTGAGTCATCCTGACATGATGATTCCCTCCACCAAATAGACTTTGCTGGGAGCTGGCATTCATTTTAAGAGAATGAATCCTTTTTAATTATAGGAAACCGCAAATCCAGTTAATGTGCTATAGCAGAACACGGATAGCATGGGATTTAGAACATAACATCAACAGGTGATCAAAAGGCCTTAAATCTTACTTGTTTTGACCCTTCTCTCTCCTGTTTCTCTCAGTAAAATTTAGAAACAAAATTGATTATTACTAAGAGGAAGAGATTTGGAGGATAAAAACAGAGTATGGAGTGGGGGGAAACCAGAAAATGGAAGTGGAAAAAATGTTTTCCAAGTTTATTTTCCCTAAAATAAGAATAGAGAAGCATCCACATTTAATTTCTCATTATGGCGTTTCTTAACCAAGGGTGCAGCTCAGTGTCACTTGGGAATTTTTCCAAAATATGTACCCTGGTAAGCAACAGCCATGGGGAACATCACAAATATTAACTCAAGAGTTGCTCAGGATATGTGTCTTCTGTGGTACCAGTTCCATGCTGTATTCATATGTCATGAGACTGGAACAGTGTTGGCAGCAATGTGGAATTTCAGTGAGGAAAATTTCTTAACAAATTTTATCTGCTTTCCACGAATTGAGTGTGGTTTGAGTCACATACATCAAAGACCTGAATAACTACCAGGCAATGAGTTAGACATAAGGATTGGTGCTTCAGCAAATATAGCATTGTAAATTTAAAAAAATATATTTTTGAAATCTGATTTTACTCGTTCCGTCCAAACTCCATCTTTACTGAAATACTGTTCCCACTGTGAAGAACGCTGCTCTCCAGAATCATAGCATGTGGGATATTAACTTCTTGTGGGTACCATTTACTAAACCACTCAATTGCGAAAACTGTCACTTCACTGTCCAATAATTATGGCTTTTCCTATTCAGCATATAGTTGATAGTTTACTTCCAGAATGTGAATTTTTCACCTTTTGTCTCCAGTAGCTATAGCTGCTGAATTTTCCATTATAATCTAAACCTAAAGGACCAATTTTTAAAAAATTCTTAATATCCCAAGGCACTTTGCTTCTTTAGACATGAATATTAAATAGGGTGAAAGCTTAAAACCCTTGGTGGCAAGTCCCGTCAAGAGAGGCCACATGAGGACATTCAAAATACAACTAGCCAACTCACATTCTATTGTGGGATTAATTAGCTGTGAGCTACGAAGTCAGTGTTGTAGGAGAGGTACTTTTCCATAGAGCTTTTGTCACATGCTTCTGCCAGGTCCATTTTTTTTTTCTCCAGTTTCAAGCCATAGTTTGAGGAAAAAGCAGCTGGATGTGGTGGAAGGAATCGGAGACAGAGGAGGAGGGCTCTGGATGATCCCACTCTCTTTACATTACACCTTGCCCAGACAGCAACTGACTAGTTACTTCGTCTGAGAAAGTCATTCTCTTTTTCCAGATTGACACCATTAGAGGAAGCTATTCTTAACCCCCGGATCAAGTAAGCTGGCTAAAAATGAAAGTGAAATCTTTTAAGTTAGAAAATTTTAAACCATTGTCAGTTTGGTAAGAAGAAAGAACGAAAAAAAAAAATAAAAAACCACTCTCCATCTAGCAGAGAGGAAAAAACTCTCTTCTTTTCAAAATCTTATGATGTTTTTTCAGTATGTTGCTCAGAATTGAAAAAAGGGCTCATTTCTTGACTATCACCATGATTTTCACTGAGATTTGTATTCAATGATGCCTGAAGATCACACATAAACCCTGACACTAGGGTAGGCTAGAGCCTGCCGTCTGAACTATGAAAAAGGGTGATTGTAGATCCATCAGAAGGCTAATTAGAAAGTCTTTTACTGCTCTGGCCAGGCAGCTGCTCTTGGTTTCGGCTACTTTCTTTGGGCATGTCTTCCCTTTTGTTCTATAACTTGATTGATTTTATAAAGTGCTGGAAATTTTTAAATGTATTTTCTCTCGAAATTAAAATAATGTGGTACAAATGAGATTATTTGAGAATAACTATGTGTTTTTCTGAGCCACCAATTAGCATTGGTATTTTTAAATTTCTATTAAAAATATTTTTATATTTCTATTCTTTAATTTCTATTAAAATTTATTAAATTTCTATTAAAATCCTATTAAATTTCTATTAAAAATGTATTTCCATTTTTTAAAAGATTTTATGTATATTCGACAGAGAGACACCATGGGCTGTAGGGAAGGGCAGAGGGAGAGGGAGAAGCAGACTCCCTGCTGAGTAATCCCAGGACCTGGGGGTCATGAACTGAGCCAAAGGCAGACCCTTAACCAACTAAACGACCCAGGTACCCTGACACATTTCTATTTCTATCAGACCATGCCAATTACGATGATTGTATTGTGTTTCAAAACTTTCAGTAATCTCGTTCAATAGTTAATTTTTTTTCTCCTTTGAATACAAGGTTGGAATTTATGACTTTTGGGCTTCATAAAACTCTGTATGTTCTGATTTTGTTTGTTATAGAGCAGGTTATTTCCAAGGAGACTTTAAGTATTGTTTGAGTCCTAAATGTTTACATTCATTGCCGATTTCACGGGTTTTTGTCATACCCTATCCATGCAGGAATTCATCTCTAAAATCCACATAGTTCCCAAAAACTACAGTAATAAGAGTAAGTGATTCAATTATGGATTCCACTGACAAAGAATCAAGCATTGTAATTTAATTGAATTATTATGACAGCTAAGATATAGTCAACATGTAACATAAAATTATTGATTAAAATATAATCACAATGATTGTGAAACTGCTTTTTTGCTTTTTGAAATACTGTCTTTTCCTGAAACGAATGTGTTTAACTATTGCCTTGAAAGATATTAGGTATTCTGTGAATGTATATACATTAACCTATTTTTTTTGTTGTTGTACATGAATCCTAACTGCCTTCAAAAGGCCTTCTCTTTTTAGGATTTGGAAGGCATTTAAGACACTAATGATGATGTGGGGCACCTGGGTGGCTCAATGGGTTAGGCCTCTCCCTTCAGCTCAGGTCATGGTTGCAGAGTTCTGGGATTGAGCCCCTCATCCGGCTCTCTGCTCAGCGGGGAGCCTGCTTCCCTTCCCCCCTCTCTCTGCCTGCCTCTCTGCCTACTTATGATCTCTCTCTCTGTCAAATAAAAAAGTAAAATCTTTAAAAAAAAAGTTAAAAATAGAACTACCCTATGACCCAGTAATTGCCCTACTAGATATTTATCTGAAAGATATGGAAATAGTGACGCAAAGGAGCATATGCATCCCAATGTTTATAGCAGCAGTAGCCAAACTATGGGAAGAGCCAAGATGTCCATCAACAGATGAATGGATAGAGAAGATATGGTATATAGACACAACGGAATACTACACAGCCATTGAATGAATGCAATCTTGCCATTTGCAACGATGTGAATAGAACTAAAGGGTATTATGCTATGAAAAACAAGTCATTCAGAGAAATAAATACCATATGATTTCACCCATATATGGAATTTAAGAAACAAAAACGCATGAGCATAGGGTAAGGGAAGGAAAAATAAAATAAGATAAAAACAGAGAGGGAGTCCAACCATAGAGGCTCTTAACTATAGGGAACAAATTGAGGGTTGCTGGAGGGGAAGTGGATCAGGGGATGGGGAATTGGGTTATGAGCATTAAAGAGGACACTTGATGTCATGAGCACTGGGTATTATATGCAACTGATGAATCACTAAATTCTGCTCCTGAAACTAATGATACAACATATGTTAACTAATTCAAATTTAAATAAAAAATTAAAATTAAAAAAAAATGGCCATAGTGTTCTAAGGCTTACAAGTTAATATCCATGTGGGGGGATTTGTAAAACCTTGAGGATTGTAATTTACTGTTATGGATCAGAAATATTTTTCTCTCTTTAAGCTTATCTACTCAGATCAGGAACCAAGAATCAATTAACTTAACACTGGCCGCATTTTTTCTGTGAAATCTATAACCTATAAAACTATGACCCATTACTTCTTAGAGATTCCCTTGTCTGCTGATATTCCTGACCTATCTGTCTGAAACTAATATTCTTTACTATTTGTAGATATGGGATTATATGTGTCACAGAACAAAACCAGACCATTTTCCTGGGAGAATATTAAAGGCATAATTATAGCACATGAAGCATAGCTCTCATTTCTTACAGAGACTATCATGCCAAATTAAACATATCTTTGTCATGGTAGGGTTGTAAATTTTTAAAACTTTTTTTTTAGTTTGAAAAAAAGAATAGAGTCTCACTGAACCTATGTAAATAAGTAGATAGTCAGGAAGTATAGGAACTCAGTAAAAATACTTGGTCTACTGTTTAACTACTGTTTTAAGTAGACCTATAGACAGGACCCATAAATATATGTCATTTGTTTTTAAGGTAACACACACACACTTAGAGCACACATACACAAGAAAGTATTTTTAAAGGAACCTAACATAACTTTGTATGAATTTTTATGTAAGCATACTATATAACCACCACTCAAATATCAAGACATAGACTCTTTCTAGCATCTTCAAAATTTCTGAATATTCTGAATTCTGTTACCATGAATTAATTCTGCATGTACTTGGGCTTCATGTGAATGGACACATGGAAAAGAGGCAAAAAGTCGTTCATAATTTCTCTTTATTATCATTTCATTGTCTATAGACTCTTCAATGTTTCCCTTCTTGTAATTTTATCAATTCTTTTCTAAAAATCTTTTTAAAAGCCAACTTTCAGCTTTTCAAGTTTCTTGTTTTTCTGTTTTCTGTTCCATTGATTTTTTTTCTCTTATTATTTTCTTCCCTCCACTTTTTTTTGTTTAATTTGCTCTCCTTTTCTAAGTTTTTTGAGCTGGAATATTGGAGAATTGACTTTAAAACTTTATTCTGTCCAATATATGTACTTGAAGTTACAACATTCCCACTTACTGTTACTCTAACTACATACAATGAATTTGGTATGTTGTGTTCTTTATTTTCATTTATATCAAATTATATTCTAATTTCCTACATGAATTTTAAAATCAACTCAATATTAGATATGTGCAGCTTAATTCCCAAATATTAAGGGATTTACAGATATCTTATTGTTATTGATCTCTAACTTAATTCTACTATGGTCAGAGAATATATCAAAGAAGTATGTAGGTGATTGTTTTCTGTAGTTGAGTGATACCGATGAGAAAAGGAATGTCTGAAATGAATCCATGGATTTCAATAGACTAAGTAGTGGCACTTGTTTTTTCTGTCTTTTGTTGTTTCTGATTCAGTTCTTTGAAATGTATTGAGACTTGTTTCATGATCAGCATGTAGTATATCCTAGTGATTATTCTTCATACACTGGAAAAAATATTTATTCTGAAGTTGTGAGTGTTCTCTAAATGTCATTTGGTCAAATTTGTTAATATTTGTTCAAACCTTCTATACTCTTAATGACATTTTTTTCCTTCATGTCCTATAAGTTACTGAGACTATAGTATTAAGTTCTCCAACTATGACTTGGGATTATTAATTTTTCCTTCTATATCCAACAATTATTATGCTTTCATCTTACTCTTTGTTATTTTCTCCATCTTTTTTGTTTCTCTTTTACCTATTCCTTTTGTATTTATTGAATATGTTTTAGTATTCCATTTATCTCCTATTTTGGATTTTTAGCAATAAATCTGGTTTATTTATTTATTTATTTATTATTATATTTATACTAATTCACATGTAATGTAAGAAACTTACAATACCTGGGCACCTGGGTGGCTCAGTGGGTTAAGCCGCTGCCTTCGGCTCAGGTCATGATCTCAGGGTCCTAAGAACAAGGCCCCCATCGGGCTCTCTGCTCAGCAGGGAGTCTGCTTCCCTCTCTCTCTCTCTGCCTGGCTCTCTGTCTACTTGTGATCTCTCTCTGTCAAATAAATAAATAAAATCTTAAAAAGAAAAAAAGAAAGAAACTTACAATACCTACTGTTATTTTTGCAACTATTGTCATGTATTTGCTTCTGCATATATTATAAACCTCACATCTATTGCTAGTATCTTAGAGACTCAATATTCTTCTTAAAAATTAAGAAAAAAATCTCTTAGATATACTTATATTTTTTGGAACTCTTCTTTCCTATAGATCAAGTTTTCTGCTTAATAGTATTTCCCTTGAAACTGTGGGACTTCCATGGTGTCATCAAGGTACAGAGTAACAATGCCTCATGGTAAGGTAAGAAGGTTATAGTACCTCTGTACTAACTTAGGAAGGAAAGCTGAAGAGCTAGCATAAGCCTACAGTAAGACAGGGAAGATGTACTTCAGTCCCTGTCAGGTAAATTCAAACTGTTTCTGATGTTCTCTGCTCACTGATAGAAAGAAAAATGCATTATCTGTCAAAATTACTAGATGTGCACCAGTGGCAAAGGTCAATATTGATTTTCTTCTCTAAAGAACCCACTTCTGAAACAGCAGCTACCTTTGGAATTACCATCTGATTAAGCTTCCAATAATCCACTGTCATTCACTATGATTCATCCAGATGAATTAAATAAGGTGATAAGAATTACCACCCCTATATTTTTTCAAGTCTTTGAGGGCAGTACTAATATCTTTGATATATCCAAGAATGCTATTGTTTTATTTCAGTATGATTAAGAAGCTCTGACGGCTTTGACTTTCTCTCGATGATGGTTCTGAAGCTATGGATCAAGGAGTCGGAGTGGGGTTTCTGCCAATTTCTAATTGTACTTATTTAAGTGTTATCATTGGGTACAAAAGTAACTACAGAATGGTGGTACAGAGCCACCGAGACAACTGTAAGAGGACTACATAGCAAAATTCCATTTTCTTCTAAGCACTGATGTTCTTCATATCCAAGGATTTGTGCTACTTCAGAGCCAATCTCCCATAATCTTGATAGGACTGGGTATTTTCCTTTTCCTGGTACTTAGTAACTCTAATAAATAGTTGCAAGTGGAGGAAGATTTATAGTACTATGGTATAGAAGATTTATAGTAAATAAAGATATTTATATCATTAAGGGATCTTCTGCCAATTATATCCACTTTCCCAGTGAGTTAATTCTGGCAATTGTATGGCCAATGTAACTCTCTTTCATGAAATTGAGGTCAAGGTGTTTCTCACCAAACTTAAGGTTATAATCACTAAAGAGATTAAGTTGTGTTTCCATGTACTTTTCATTTATTCCATCTTAGAGACCCCACGATCCACTAGCCACTAGCAAAGATCCCCATGGATGAAACAGTTCATTCTCTTGTTCCGTCATTGTGTTTGCCATACTAATTCTACTTCATTGTCTCTGGCAGTGAAACACTACCATGAGGATTTCATAACTGCCACTGAAAATGGGGGAGACCATAGTTAGAGGGTGAGTGAGTAGATTGCATAAGATATATTTATTCTAATATGTCAATTTTCCTATATGTTGGTGTCCCTCTTATATATTGCATCAAATAATTTTAACTTCATTCAGCATAGACCATAGTTGAATTCTACTTTTAGTTAACCAACAAAGAAACCGCTTATAACTGCTCAAGGTAGCACACTGAATCCAGAAACTTTGGTAAATGCCCTCTATTGATAAATTTTGTCTTATCTAAGTATTTGTTATTTTCTCCATGGTGTATCAATCACTGAAAAATCCATATACATATTCCCCATCATTTTTCCAATACAGATTAGCTCAAATATGAATTCTTTTGACATGTAAAATTTCTTTTCTTAGTTTGACTTGGCAAATGGCCCTGTTGAGCATGTTGAGATCTGATTCTCGCTAACAGATTAGAGACTGTGGAGGCATTATAGTGGTAGAGCATAAGGATGGCTAGCAATGTTATTAAAGGACCTTCAAATGAGGTAAACCAGACTCTTCAGACTGTAAGATGGGGCTGCTTCTGTTCAGTGCTGTCTAGAGTTGAGGTACTCAATCACCTGAATCCTTCCAAATGTCATTACTCTAACTCCCAAAGCCTTAATTTTTTTTCTAAATTGAAGATCTTATGTTCACATAAAAAAAAAATAGCTGTAATTCAGTCTGTACTGTAAATCTCCAGCTTATAGCCACAGATTCTGTGTGTAAATCTGAGATACAAGAGATGAGACACTGACTTGAATTAGGAGTGTAGAGCCTTGAGTTTGTCATATTTTCTCTAGTTCTCAAATACAGCTAAACACAGTGAAGCCATCCCAAATTTTGTATTCTTCCTATGCACTATTCTATGATATAATAGTTGCCATGTGGTCAGTCCAAGCCATGCCTTTAACAAGCACTTTATTCCAAACAGTCATTCTTCTTAAGAAACTATTTTGCCACTGGTTGACAGATGACTGGTGTTCTATACTCCCCTCAAACCAGATCTTCATTCCTTCAAATCCAATCAGGTCACACGACCCATTCCAGATTCTACTGATTCCATGTTTAACGGTCACTTCACTCTGCGGGGTGCCTGGTGGCTCAGTTGGTTAAGCAACTAACTTTTGGTTTTGGATCAGGTCATGATCTCAGGGCGGTGAGATCAAGTTATACATTGGGCTCCATGCTCAGCTCGGAGTCTGCTTGAGATACTCTTTCTGCTCCTCACCACACTCTCACTCTCTTAAATAAATAGATAGATAGATAAAGTATTTTTTAAAAAATTCTCTTGACTATCAGTCTGAGCTCAGTTGCAAAAATAAAAAAAATCCGTAATTAAAAAAAATTTTTTTTTATTATAAGGAGTTTGTGACAAATTAGCACCTTACAAAACAGGTGAAAGTGTTGAAGAAAATGCTCTGGACTAGAGCTCTAGGAATTATTAACTTGAAAAATACCGCAGAATGGACCAGATGAAGAAACATTTACTTGTGACATAATCTGCAAGTTTAGGTACCTCAACTCTATCAGTTATTAGCTTGAAGATGTTACTGCATTAATTGCAATCCATGAAACAGAAAGTTGCTTCTAGTCTGCTTTTACTGAAAGTACGATACCTCGGATGCAATGGATGAATTGGTTAGGAAGCTGCTGCCAGGATCTTAGCCTCCAGAGTTGTACTACCTTTGTACTACCTTTGCTGCACTTGTATGAGAAAATAACATTTCTGTCTGACTGCTACCTCTGTCTCTACTCATTTCAGTTTAAAATCCACCTTCGTGTGATACAACATAATTCATAAAGTCTGAATAACTCCAGAAACCAATCTGCATGGGATTCTGGGACACAGAGTGTTTATCATGGCCTTCTTGATTGCACAGAAGGATACACCAGATGCTGAGCCAAGTTGGTCTAACATATTTGCCACAAACACCATTCTATCTTTCTCAGAATTTGAATTAAGGATTATATCCTTCTTTGTGTAACCTCATCCTCTCCTGATACTACTATACTATACTAGTATAATGATACTATTATTTCAGGTTACCCCTCCCCTCCAAAATTCATCCTTTTCATTCTCTAGTGCTGTCTTACTTTACTCTGTTGACCAGAAAATAACAAAAGTTTCATGGGCCTCCATCTCAGGAGATCATTTCTTCTTCTCCACACAGTTTCGTTCATTTTTCACAATTTTGTATGTCCAGCTCAGTATGCTATTAGAGCTATTTAAGCAATAGTATAATAATACAATAATATAATAGTATATCTAATTGTCTACCAGGTATCTCCAGTTGCATGTCTCTTCAAGTTTCCTAATTTAGTGGAAGGAAAGGGAACTTTTAAACATCCTTTATTGCTCCCATCTTATTTAAAGTTACTCAACTTGTTGGTTACTACATTAAAAACAACTAGACCCTACTTTAAGTTTGAAAAGAGATCAAGCTTTTTTCCATCCCAAGGCCTTTTTATGTGCTCTTCTGAATTTTTGCATGCCTGGTTCATTTGTATCCTTTTAGTCCCATTTAAAAGTTCATTTTCTCTATGAAGTCAAGGAGAATTTGGGTCACTTTCACTAAATGAGTAACCACTATTCTCTGTCTCAGAAATTTTTGCCTGCCTCCATTTCCTTTATTTTGAATTTTTCACTTGTTTCGTGTCTCCTCTACTGCAAGGGGTGAGTAAAAAATTAATCCATTGTGTTCAACACTATAACCCTGGTACCAAGCATAGTACATGGAACACAGTTAATTTTTTAAAAAAGATTTATTTATTTGAGAGAAAGAGAGAGAACTCACGATACAGCACAAGAGTTGGGAAGAGCAGAGGAAGAGGGAGAAGCAGACACCCCACTAAGCAGGGAGCCTATCTCTGAGGGGGGCTGGTTCCCAAGACCCCAGGATCATGGCCTGAGATGAAGGCAGACGCTTAATCAACTAAGTGACACAGGCACCCCTAATTTTTAATATTTGTTGGAGAAATGAAAAACAAAAGAAGAAAAAATATTTATTTTCCCAGATATCAACTGCGTGAGACCTATGAAAAATTGTGAAAAAGTTAGAAATTAAGTAATTACTGTAAGCAAGTCTCTCATTAAACTCTAAAGTTTAAACCATTCATTCATCCACTCATTCATCATTTTTGAGAATCTATTATATTCCAGACATATAAGCCTTAAAAAAGAGGGTGGGGGGAATTCAATTTCTGGCTTCTTAGAACTTAAATTCTTCTATGGGATATAGGTAAGAAAAAAATTATAATATAGTATACTATAATATAGTATGATAAGATATATAGCATGAGGTGACATAATGTAACATGACAAAAACATAGTATCAGGTAGCATGATAATTAACTGTGTCCATGGATCCATTTTGCTCCTAAGAATGTCAGGGCTGCTATTTTTTAAATAGTATAGATTCTTTCCAAGACAAAGAAAATTCTGAACGTATATTCCTGCTGCTGATTCTATATGATTTACCTCCTTTAAAAAGCTGGCATTTGTAAATATTATTTCATTATTTAATTAAAAAAATTTAATTCATAGTAAACCTTAACAAGTTAGTGTATTGTAAAGTTAAATGACTACATGGAAAACGCATGAAAATCTTAAAACAAATTAATAATTTACTTGCATTCTCTGTGAACTTTAAATAGTTAATCATGCCTAGACTGTGCCTCATTTCAGTGAGTGCACCCCCCTTTCGGGGGTTGGGCTGGTCATACCACCCACACGCTTTGATCATTACCTAGATATGCAGTGGTCATGTCACTAGCTAATTGCCAATGCTACCTTCTTCATTTTTCTTGTTAAAGAGAGATTTTTAAAATGAGCTCAATATATCTGCCTTCTTAACAGAATTATTAATAATACGTACACCCTCATTTATTATTTGGTCTTTTTTTCCTGAGCTCTTCTTTCTTTGATAAATCTGTAAAGCCTGGTAGACTGTTAAAAATCATTTTGCTCTGACTTTACTTTGCTAACCTCTATACCTAAAATTATAACACATAAATACCTTACAGTTTATTCTGGCCTGGAGTTGACCTAATTTGCCAAATTTATTCAGCTGAATTTTAAAACTTAAAATAAAGCACATTTGACCATAAGCAGAATGAGAGAAGACTTAGTTAATGGGTACAGCATGAAAAACGTGAAATAGAATAAACAAAGCATTAGGATCAACAACAACAGAATGCAGTGATTTACATGAAGATCTGGCTGTAAGTTCCCAGAAGCAACTTTTAAGAAGGAAATAGGAACATTTAAAAAAAAAAAAAAAGTCTCTTTCTTTATATTTCCAAAACAGGCATGTTTCTCCTGGTGCTAAAGTCTAAAAGATATTTTCCCTTTAAGCTATGATATAGGAACCTTGAATAATTTAAGTATGTGGTTTTCACCAAGTTACTTAACTTTCCTGCCTCACGTTCTTCACCCACAAAATGGCTTAAATATTGTACCTCTTATATATCTTCCAATGTTGGTGAAACAATGAATTATAAAATTGATTTTTCATTCAACAAATGTTTACTGAGATACTAGTATTTCAGGTACAGATCTAGGTACTGAAGATAAGGAGTGAACTAAATAATAAATGTCTACTCTCATGAGTTCATCCTCTATAGAAAAATAGAGAAAACAAACAAATGAAAAGATTATAGCATGCCAGGTAAGTGTTTTGAAGAAAAATAGTGAGACCTAAGGGGAAGGTGGAAAGGTGTGTGTGTGTTTTGAATAAGCTGCTCAGGCAAAAACTCTTTAAGAAGGTGGCCTTTAACTAGAGATTCAAATGAAGTAAGGGAGAGAAACACATAAAGATCTAGGGAAGAAGGATTTCTGGAAGAAGAAATGGCAAGAATAATGTCCTTGAAGTAAAAATTAAAATAATAGATTTGGGTAATGGTAAAAATGTTAGCCAGCCAAAAAAGAACAAATGAAGGGAAACATGGACTAAGAGAAGGGGTCAGAAACATAGGCTGGGCTAAATGAAGTAGACCCTTTTGCCTATGATAGGGAGTGAAGACTTTATTCTGAATGGACTAGAAACCAATGGTGGGCTTTGAACTGTGCCATGATTTTATTTCCACTTTTAAAAAAAGATTAGTAGCGGGGCACTTGGGTGGCTCAGTGGATTAAGCCACTGCCTTCGTCTCAGGTCATGATCTCAGGGTCCTGGGATTGAGCCCCACATCGGCTCTCTGCTCAGCAGGAAGCCTGCTTCCCCCGACCCCGATTCTCTGCCTGCTTGTGATCTCTCTCTCTGTCAAATAAATAAATAAAATCTTTAAAAATAAAATAAATAAATCTACATCCCTTAAAAAAAAAAAAAAGATTAGTAGGATGGTTCTGTTGAGAACTGGTTGCAATAGAACAATAATAGACCTTGGCATATTGACAAGATGGGTTTTAGAGTAGTTGAAGGGCTTTATCCTGGGAAGACTGATGAAAATTTTGGGAAGGTGTTGAGTTTGCACTGTGTCTTGAGTGTAAATGTGACATCTGATGCTCACAGAGCAGATGTGATGTAAAATGGAGAGGAGTCAAGTATGACACCACGGAGAAACAGGTTTCCAAAGGAAAATCCATAGTTTGGGTTTAGACATTTTAAGTTAGGCACACTCATTATTCATCCAAGTGAAGGAGGCATGAAGACAGTTGAATATACCAATCTGGAGCTCAGGGAAGAATCAGGACTACAGGTGACATCTAAAGCTTTGGGACTGCATTAACGTCAGCTTACGAGTAAACTTATATAGATAAGAGAAGAAGGTGTAACACTTAGCACTGGGACACTCCAAAATTTAGCCTTGGGGCAGAAGGACAGAAAGAAGATGAGAATCGTGAAGAAGTGACTAAAAGCTAGTATTCAGTATAATAGAAAGAGAGCCAAGGCAGTTAAATACCCAAGAACACATGTGAAAAAAAACTTGTTTCAAGAACAAAGAACCGACCATTAATGAATGTCAAATGCTGTTGAGATCAAGGAAATATACTAAGAACAGACTTTGGATGTGGCAATACAGGAATCACTAGTGACCTTGACAGTGAAATAGTGAGTTGAAAGCCAGCAGGATATTAAGCATAGGAGAACATGGGAGGTAAGGAAATGGAGACACAAAGCACACACAACTCTTAGGAGTTTGCTGGAAAGGTCTTCACAGTTCATTTGTACTCTTATAAGTTTATCTACATGCTTTTCCCCAGACCTTCCTGCTCCTAAACCTCCTTCTCCTTCCAGGTCCCTCCAGGTCCTAAACAACCATAGCCTATGAGTCTGTATATTCTCATCTGGATTACTCCATTTTCTGTACAACGTGGATGACCAGGTGCTTCATCCCCAAAGCTTTACGTATTGGGAGCAGTTCCTCTCACCACTGTCTTTCAGGGTCACCTCTGGGTTTAGCAGCAGTCCATTCATAAATTAAGTGTGAACTTTTTTCTCCTTTATCCTATCAGCTGGACATATGGGACTCTGTGAAGCCACAGGTATGAGCAATAAATATGGACAAGAGGTACAAGTACAACATTGGTGGGCGACATGACAGTATACTCTCTGGCCCTGCCTTTGCCTTATCCCAGATGTGCCACTTCTGCCTTACAATAATTTCTGGGCCCACTGAACCTTATGTGTCAGGAAGCCTAACAGAGCCCAGTTCGTGCTGGTCATTTCTGCTACATGGTTGATTCATGTCCCATAATAGATGCTCATTCTCTATTAAAACCCAGGAGCAGATCAGCTGCTATTTTTTGAGTGGTGTACAATTTTCTGTCAAAGATGATACGGTTGTACTCCAGAAATCAAAGGGTCTATGTTATGATTATCCTCATGGGACTTGCTATAAATTCCACAAGGTTTCTTTTTCAATCACAGATCTATCTACAACCAAAGTCTGTGGTCCCCATCTCAAAGGCTGCTTCCTGAAGAGTCCAACCGCAACAGGTCTCTAATGTCTTCCATCTTTTAAACAAGTTTTAAAATAATAGACATGCAACAACAAAACCATTATTTCATTTACAAGACAAGAAGTTCAAAAAAACATATTAAGTCAAACATAAAATTCATATAATACACTTTAATACAATATTATCCTGTTTTTCTTTATTGGAAATATTGCACCACTGAGCCTTCATTCATATGTAGTATTTTAGGGGTAGGAGTACATGGTCTATTCTCACAAATGCCAATGGTGAACAATAATACATAGCTGGGATGTACTCAGTTTAGGGCCCTAATTGTTAATTTTCAGAAATTTTACACATTAATTGTTGACAAATCACCTAAAACATGCCAACATGTACAGTTGGAATTGAATCAGCCTTTCCATTTTAAAATCATATAATCTCAAATCTAGAATCTGTCTGGCCAGTGTAGAAAGAGAGTTCTAGAAGGTGGAGCCTCTATCTTGACATGTTTCATATCTTTTCTTTATGGAAAACCACCAATCTTTAATTACATCTCTAGCCAATTTATTTAGCATAATGTTATTTTGCTATAAAATTCATGTGCTGCAAAAGAAATATTTACAGAATAAAAGACAGTCATTGAAAGCTTAATTATATTATCTCTAGAAAATATCATAACGCTAACAATTTTAATGTCAAAAGTTTTCAAAATAAAGAATGTTGTATAAGCTTTAACCTACAGAACTGACCCCGTGAATTCTCTCAGTTCAAGCAAAAGAAAAATATTTCACTTCCAATTAATCAGTAGATCCTGACAGTAAAATTGCTAATATCTTAAGCTCTAAAAAATTTAATTTATCTGTTAGGCCAACAATGGTTTTCAAAATTTGCTGTGCAAGGTGGTAAAAATACATGGGTCATGGCCAAATTCAACCCAGATCTATAAGCAAAAGAGCATTGCTTTTGTCTGCTGTATCCTGTAGGCTCTTGAAAATGTATATCTCTAGATGATCTTGGAAAGCAAAAGAGTAGTTTGTGTACCCCTGTCCTATGGCTATTGCATTCTACATAGAGATGAGCTGATCCAAGCTGATACTGTAAATTTCTATAAGCCTATTCTCCAAGGTCAAAGCCTGTATTAAAAACTTGGGAGTTACAATCAATATCTCTAAAATAGTTGACCCTCTTGATGATATTCATGAGAGATTTTGGTGGAGAGAAAGAAGGGATATCCAGAAGATGGCTTTTATACACACAAAAGACTATTTAGAATTGTATTTTGGGAAATAAGAGCTGTTATTCAATTTAATAAAGTTATGTATTCAAAACTCTTAATTTTTCCCTAATCTTTTAGTTTAACTTTTAGAGTTCAGGAAAGTTTTAAGTTCAGAAAATTTTAATATTGTATTAATGATTGTGCAGATTATAATGAGAGTTTTGGGAGAGTTTTGGATAATGTTTGGTTTCATTTATGTATACTTATACACATATACCTACATATTTTTGTATATATTCTTCTGACATACTTTAAATGACATTCAAATTTAGGGATTCTTTTTTGTTTTAAAATACTTTAATAACTCAATTAATAAAGCAGATCTTCCCAAATACTAAAATGATTTCATTAACCTAAAATTGAAACATAAAAATGTAGTAAAGTTGACATTTTCTTGAAAGTTCTAGTTCTGTAAGAAAACACAGTAAGATTTCAACTTAAAATCGTTTCTAAATAAACTACTCACTTACACATCTAAATTGAAGTTGTAAGGCTTTACTTTAAATGCCAAGATTCTCTCAAATATCAGCGTAAATAAAATGTTGGTCATACACAAATTCCTTCTTAACAAAATATTTATACTATGATTTTCATTTCTTTTTGTAAGTAGATTTTATGATGTGCTGCTGTGGTAGACTATATTCTCTAAAAATGGTGACAACATTATTTCTGGTAATACCATCGAATGGCCGAGTCTATTACCCTGCTTCCTAAACTTAGGTAAGATTTTTGTCATTGCCTCGAAACTAGGATGCAGAGGAAGTGATATGGCCACCATGCTGTAAGGAAAGCCCAGGCCACAGAGGGAGACTGACAGCGAAAGCTCTGGTCCTGCCTGAAATCTAGCATCAAATACCACACATGTGAATGAGCAAGTCTTATGAAAAATGTCAGCCCCCCAGCCTTCAAATTTTTGCAGTTGATGTTGAGAGGTACAGAAAAGAGTTATCCCCACTGAGCCCTACCCAAATTGCAGATTTGTGAGCAGAATGCAAGTTGTCCATTGTTTTAAGCCACAAAATTTGGGATAGGTTTGTTAAGCAACAGTAGATAATTAATACATCTGCTCGAAAACCCCCTTTAGTACTGTGATACCCGTTTCCTCAGCTGGTGGGAGTGTAGCTGATGGGTAGACTGTCAGCAGAGTCATTCTTCAGAAATTGCCTTTACCTATGAGATTCGCCACACAATGTCCTGGTAACTTGTCCTCTTGGAGCCAGCTCACGTCAAATGACTGGTTATTGTACGACTGTTACCTTTACATGCCTTTGTCCTAAACATCATCAAGGTAAAAAACTTTGAATTGTGTTCCCAGTTCCTGAGGTCTCCGTGAGATCCTAGGAGACCTTCTGTGGGGGCATCATGCATGGACTCCTCTCTTTCCTCAGGCCTGCTTTCTTCATTCCCCTATAAATGTTGATTCTGAGAGCACTCCCCAAAAGAGTTCCTATACACAAAACTCTATCTGGATCTGTTCCTCTGGATTCCAACTTAAGCTGCTTTTGCATACTTAATTTAAAAAATTCCCAGAGTTCAAGATATACTATCACTAGTGAAGAAAACTATGCAAGCTCTTGAATGAGAAAATGACTGGTTTCTTGGAGGCCATCTTGATGTGACATACAAAACCCTATTCATTTTTGCTGTGTCAATAATTTTATTACTCAAAGGAAACGATCCGGTAGCTCAAATCCTTTGATTCAGTATTTACAGAAGTCTGCAATGCCTAAACGAGGGGTCCAGTCAGGAGACAGTCACCACAGTAATAAAAAGAATTGTTAACTAGTATAAGGTAGATAAAAAGGGTGAAAGAGCACTCAGAAGTAGCACATAAGAAAGAAATTACTACTTCTAAGATGAGGGAGTGTAGACAATAAAACAAAAACAAATCCAAAAACAAATAAACAAAAAATGAAGGATTAGGAAAGCACTGCCCCCAAGATTAAGATTCAGATTCAGGGGGAACACGGAGACTACGGGTGGCAAAGAAACTTCCGAGAGACTGTTAAGTGAAAACTAGTCTATACAAATGGTCTGTGGTTGCTGGGAGATGTGACCACAACAGAGCTGCTCAGAAGTCCTCACCGGTAGGGAGATCATAAACAAAGGACTCAGCTGGATTGCTTCTGTAGAAGGCCCCTAATCTCTTGAACTGAATAATAATGGAAGACCAGAACCCCAAAAGAAAGTATCTCCCCTTGTGATAGCCTTGTAGTACTGGATAGTGCCCTCTACTGATGATGCCTAGCATTTTTCCCAGTTGGCAAAGTAAATATGTTAACAGCGTCCAGTTTTATTATCACAAGGCATGGGAAAGAGATAGATTCGGAGCTGAAAGAAAATAATTGATTACTGGCACACAAGGTGTATCATTTGATTTAATGCTCTATTTCTTTT
Organism: Mustela nigripes; assembly: GCF_022355385.1. Taxonomy (NCBI): domain Eukaryota; kingdom Metazoa; phylum Chordata; class Mammalia; order Carnivora; family Mustelidae; genus Mustela; species Mustela nigripes. The sequence goes on along the minus strand of NC_081560.1, from coordinate 33,650,381 downwards.
GCTTATTGTACCTGCCTAATTAAAAGCTTTAAAGACCTTTGAAATTCACAGACTTCTGCACAATTTCAAATTCTAGCATTATATAATCCGAATGCATTTAAAATGCCATCTGACGGAATTTTGGTTAACTCACCTGGTTTTTTTAGAATTGACTTTTGCACCTTCTGAGACCAGTTTGTAGTCATGTTGCATGGTACAGTTCTTGTTACTTCAATTAACATCAAAATTATTTCAAGGTAGTACATGAGAATAAGTAGTAGAGGAAGAGGGATCTTAGTCATGTGATCAGTCTTCATAAATATGTAGGAAAAAGATTCGTGCAGTTAGTTGTCTCTGAAGTCAAAACACAGAGTCAGATAGTAGAAGGAGCCAATGTTGAACTAGTGGCTGTATTATCTCACTGTCCTCTCTGCAGCGGTAACTGACAATTCTTTCACAACAGTCTCTCAGCTGATCTCTATCTTTTCTTCTGCACCTACCAAGGATCCTATTTTTACCTTTTTGTAATGATTTTTCCAACTTCACAGTATATTCAAATTTAGAACTTAACTTTAACTATGGTTTCCTGCCTCTTCTAGCATCTGCCTTTTGCCTTTTCCTTATAGGTCCTTAGCTTCTGTTTCTGCTACTAACACTGTTTCTGCTACTAATATGTTCCCCCCATATTGCTAGTTAAAATTACAGAGAAATAGACTTTGAATAATATCTCTTCTTGAACGTGACTAAATTTCAAGTCCCATCATAAGCCCTGGGTCATCTTATAGGTTGGTTGTCACTGAGTTAATGGTCAAACCCTGAAATAATCAGCTATAATCTGGGATATGAATTTATATGGAAGAGAATATGGTCACCACCTCTATGTTAGAAATCATATAGAGTTGCTTTTCTCAGCAAAGTACTGTCCACATGAAAGGGATATTTGAATGGTAGAACCCGCCAGAGACTTTGAAAGGCCCTCCCTAGTATAACACTCAATCTAAAAATTCTGATTAAAGGGAGTTCCCCAAAGAAGTTCTAGTCAATGGTTCCCAACAGTGGCTTTTATCACTTTCTGTCAGCACCATCAGTTGCTTCTGTTGACTGTGCTGACCAACAATGATGGGGTCTCCCATGAATTTCTCTTTGTGATAGTACCCTGTGTGTCTTGCCAACAGTTTGTAAGCCCTTGGAGTATGAAGAGTTCATAATTGCTCTCTCAGCATAACTCACAACTGAGACACTGCTGAGGCACAGTTTTTCAAGGTTATTTTTTAATAGCCACCTAATATTGGAATTGGACATGAGCCATTTCTTGAAATCCTCCTTGGTTCATAGTCAGCGTACTGTCACAAAGTACAATATGCTCCTCTAGGGGGAGGGGCTCATGATATAGAACTCCCCAACACAAATTATAAAGAATGAAATCTTGCAGTGACAGAAGGAGCATATTGGTTTAATGTAAGTCCTACCAATGTGAATTTGGATTTGGCTTTAATTTTTACCTTTGCACAAATTATAAAAAGAGGTGAATTACACATAAGTGCTTGGAATTTGAAGGGCCCCAATAGATGGCATGGTGAGTACCCCATATTTTGTAGATGAAGTAAAAAAAAAAAATTCAGAGGATTATTCTTTTTGTCAATAAATAAATCAAGATTAGAACCCAGGCTCCTTCAAACTAAGCCTTGTCCTCTTTCCAGATACCATGCTGCCCCCTAGTGTTATCCACATTCATAAAATCTAGTGATTTCATTCATTAAAACAAATTTCAGGGGCCCCTGGGTGGCTCAGTGGATTAAAGCCTCTGCCTTCAGCTCAGGTCATGATCCTAGGGTCCTGGGATTGAGCCCCGCATCGGGCTCTCTGCTCAGCGGGAAGCCTGCTTCCTCCTCTCTCTCTCTGCTTGCCTCTCTGCCTAATTGTGATCTCTGTCTGTCAAATAAATAAATAAATCTTAAAAAAAAAAAAAAAAACAAATTTCAGTTAGTCTAAAGATCTATTTGCAAACTAAAAATGTGCTAGCTAATTTAAAATGATCCAAAGAAAATCTGATGTATAACTCCATTTCTCAATATTTTATCATTTTTTAGTATTATTGTGAATACTTGAAAAAATGTTTGTCTTATCTTCTAAAATAATCTAAGATTAAATAAATTAAGGGCCTAACAAGTAAAGAACAAAGTTGGGTAGTGGGGTGGAGGCAAAGAGGCAGAGTCACTTAAAATAAACAACATCATAATTAATAGTCAACCTTTTTAAGTATATGAATGTGTGCTTTTTCTGCTGTTACAGATAGGGTTAACTGGTATCTGAAGCTTCTTGTGTGTCTAATAAAAAAATTACAAAATACAAGACAATGAAGAACCACTTTTATAATGGGGGAAAAACTGAAAGATAAGAGAAAAAACCATATTAGAGTATCCAAGTTAGCTTTACCATATTTTTCCATTTATCCTCCTTCCAAAAAAGAAAGAGATATTTACAAAGAGAACAAAACAAATTAATTAGAAATAAACAACCAAAAAATACTGACTTTATACATCATAAGAAGAAAAAGAGTTAAAAAGTGTGTAAGAGACATATCAGGGAAAAGACAGAAACAGAAGTGAAAATAGGGCAACTAATAAATGAGAGGAAGCAAAGAATTAATTATTGCACTAAGAAGGCTGATATATTGAGCTCATTTAAAAATTGTCTTTAAAAAAGAATGAAGAAGGAAAATTTAAATAAGGGGAAAGTAATGAAGACAATGAAAATTGCTAATAAAAATGTTGAGAAGGAAAATGTGGAATACACTGTAAAATAGAGAATAGTGACTCAGAGGATCCGAAGTAGGTTATGGGATCCTTATAAAGAAAACACTGCAACCAAACACAGGCAAACATCTGAGCACTGTTTTGGATATACTTATCTGAATTAGCTGAAATTCTAAAAACATGTAAATCACACTTAAAAATTTACATTATTCAAGAAGGATTTCATAGGAGATACAGAATCTGGACATAGCTCTCTATCGTCCCTTTTTCCTCTTATCTCCGAGATTCTTTCTGATCAACTTTCAGGAGATTTCTGCCATAAAATGGCATTTGATCAGCACTCTCCAGTACAGCCTTTCCCAGTGTTATGCCTAAATACCCAGGAGGACCAGGAAACAATGAAAACTAAGACTGCTTGGTAAACTACTGCCAGAAATGTGGAGAAACACCTGTTTAGACTTTGTGGCATAGCTACTTTATGAAATGGAACCCATGTAATTTAAATGGTAGGAATATGTTTTCTGCTTATTCCTTGTCTAATCTATGAATCATGGGCTCCGCCAACACAAAAGCTTTCTACACACTTTTAATTCTTTGTGAGTGAGGATGGTCACATCACTAGTCTAAGTCCCTATTCCTACTCCTACTTTTACATTTATTCAGACATGACAAGTCTTCGGAAACCACAGAGCAAGAATGGATGGGGAAGATAGAGCAGAATTACAGTTAGAGAACATTTAGCTCCCATAAGCAAAGTATTCCCGGTAGAATCAGGACCCCCCCCCCAAAAAAAAATCTTGGCATACTACATTCTGGGAAACTATATCTATTCACTTAGATCATTGCTTTAAATTGTTGGGGACCAAAAAAAAAAAAAGGAAATAGATGATTGCACATCACTGTATCGGGGCTGTGCAAGATGAGTACCTTCAAATACTGAGGAATTTGGCTGAGAGCTTTGAACTTGAATCTTTACAAATAAAAAAAGAAATATGACCATTCCTCAAGAAAACAAAAGTTGAAACTAGGATATCAATAGGAAACTAAGAATGTACAACCAGAATTAAAACACACATTAATGCTGCAAACATTTAAAATTAGTTGAGGAGAAGTACAAACTTGAAGAGCTTTACTAAAATGCAAAAAATATATACAGGCCTGGAAAAGGTACTAGAGAAGATAACTGATATGGAGAACACTCAGTTCCATTTCTAAGGATCCTATGTATCCCCCAAAAGAAAACAGAGCAATTGGAACACTACCAACTACAGAACCGCTATATACAGATTGAAAATCTCTCCTCCAGGGAAACTCCATGCAGTGGATATGGTGGGGAGGCTCGCTAAATATCCAATGCAACTCGCTTCTTTCTGCCTTTCTTTACTTTTGGTACTATAAAGAGAAATCAGTTTCTATCTCCTCTTGAATCTGGACGTGGCCATGAGATTTAGTTCTAGCTACACAGGTACAGAAACCTTAGTGAGGGCTTTCTTTACTGATACAAGGGCAGACGCAGTATCTTGATTATTTTTACATCCCTACTACTAGTAGGGGACCTGGCTTATTAATTCAAATACACCACTCTATGGAGTTGTTTTTAGTTTGTTGATTCTCTAGGAAATTCTTTAGTTTATAGCTCTAAATTATGATTACAATTATTTGATTTTTGACAAGATTCCAAGGCAATGGAGAAAGAAGTGTCTCTTTTCTAAACTATAAATTATTTTACAAAGTAGTTTTAAAATTTGAATTTGGCAAATAAATTTAGCAAGTGAACTTGGTATCTTTCAAGTACTGAAAAGTAAATTAAAATGTTTAAATAAAATACAAATTGTTAGTATTGAACAGATAAATTGGATCTCTGGGTTTAAGGATTTTTCACAGAATCAATTATAACATAAGCAATCAAGAATTACAAACTCACCTAACACTGGCAGTAAATACTTTTTTCCCTGATATTTTGATGAAGAATAGGCTAAACAATTAAAAAAAATTACCACTCTCAGGAGTGAGGTCATCAAGATGGTGACAGACTGTTCTTTTTTTTTAAAAGATTTTATTTATTTATTTGTCAGAGAGAGAGAGAGGGAGAGCGAGCAAGCACAGGCAGACAGAATGGCAGGCAGAGGCAGAGGGAGAAGCAGGCTCCCTGCCGAGCAAGGAGCCCGATGTGGGACTCAATCCCAGGACGCTGGGATCATGACCTGAGATGAAGGCAGCTGCTTAACCAACTGAGCCACCCAGGCGTCCCGGTGACAGACTGTTCTTGACTTGAGTCTCACTCACAAGAAAACCAACCAGACAAGACAAATCTTGAAAAATCCCAGAACCCAGGGAAGGCGTGAGCCTGAAGGGGTGAGGCTGAAGTACCTTGCTAGACAAGAGAGACCAAGAAGGACCATATTAGAAGGGTAAAAGAAGTCGTTTTATTTTGACTTCATTGTCCCTTCCCTAGGCCAGCAGTGCCCAATGAAGAGGGCCCCCATGAACCTACAGCATCTCCTGTGGGAAAAAGGAAAACCAAGGTGGAGGTTCTGTTTGCCTAGGGTTGTGGGATGCTTCTATGGAGGTTCACTCAGGTCTTACCTCATGGGATTACTGGGGGAACCTGAGGACCTCGGGTTCATGTTAAGATGGAGAAGGGGAACAGGGCTTATAGCAATCAGCCCTAAGGCCTTAGTAGACTACACACTTGAGCAGAGATCCTAGCCACAGCTCTGCTCGTCTGAACTCTACTCATCAAAGCTCAGTGAGGGTCCTGACCACCACAGCTCTATTAGACATTACGCCTGATTTGGATCCTAGATAACAAGGCTATAACACTCACAGAGAATATCCTTGAGTGTACCTCCACTCAACTGCTGAGCATAGCATCTAAACCCACTCCTCCATGAAGCATGGCTGCAGATGCTGGTGACAATGCAGCACATCCTACATCCTTCTCAGGCCAGGAACCAAGCCAGCAGCCCTACCCAACTATTGAGCATAGCCTCTGACCCCACTTAACTAGGGATCCTGAAAAATGAACAACCTTGGAGGCCAGCCTATTAATCCCACCAGCAGTACAACCCTGCCTGATTGCTGAACACAGCCTGCAGCCTTATCCACACAGGCACTCCAGACAGTGACTCCACCCAGTTTCAAAGCATAGCCTGAATAACCAATGGATCAAAGAAAAAATCAAGATGGACATAAAAAATTACCTTGAGAAAAATGAAAATGGAAGCAGAACATACCAAACATTTTAGAACTCAGTCCTAAGAGGAAGTTTGCCGTGATTAATTACATTCATCAAGAAAAAAGAAAGATCTCAAATAAATAACCTAACTTTACACTTCAAGGAACTAGAAAAAGAAAGACAAACTAAGCCTAAAGTTAGCAGAAGGAAGGAAATAATAAAGATTGGAGCAGAAATAAATGTAATAGAGAATAGATAAATAATAGAAAATATTACAAAGCTCAGAGTTGATTATTTGAAGACTTAAACAAAACAGATAGACTTTTAGCTGACTAGTCAAGAAAAAAAAGAGAAGATCCAAATAAGTAAAATTATAAATGAAAAAGGAGATATTACAATGAATACCCCAGAAATACAAAGGGTCATAAGAGGCTACTGTGTACAGTTATGTGCCAACAAATTGGGACAATCTAGAAGAAATGGATAAATTCCTAGAAATAGAAAACCTACTAAGACCGAATCATGAGGAAATGGAATCTGAACAGATCAATAATGTATAGACCAATACAGAAGATTGAATCAGTAATCAAAAACCTCTCACAAAGAAAAGCTCAGGGATGGACAGTTTTACTGACAAATCCTACCAAACATTTAAAGACGAATTAATTCCAATCCTTCTCAAATTCTCCCAAAAAATTGAAGAGGAGGGAATACCTCCAAACTCATTTATGAAGTGATCATTACCCTGATACTAAAGACAGATAAGTGCACTACAAGAAAAGAAAACTGTAGGTCAATATCCTTGATGAATATAAATGCAAAAATTCTCAACAAAACACTAACAAACCAACTTTGGCAGCACGTTAAAAGTATATTACATGAAGGGGCACCTGGGTGGCTCCGTGGGTTAAGCCTCTGCCCTCAGCTCAGGTCATGATCTCAGGGTCCTGGGATCAAGCCCTACATCAGGATCTCTGCTAAACAGGGAGCCTGCTTCCCCCTCTCTCTCTGCCTGCCTCTCTGCCTACTTGTGATCATACTCTCTCTCTGTCAAATAAATAAATAAAATCTTAAAAAAAACCCAAAAGTATATTACATGATGATCACGTAGGACTCATCCCTGGGATCTAAGGACAGTTCAAATTGCAGGTCAGTAAATGTGATGCAACACATTACTAGAAGGAAAAATAAAAGTCATATGAGTAACTCAATAGACACAGAAAAAGCATTTGAACAACATTTAAAATCTGTTATGATAAAAACTCTCAACAAATTGGAAATAGAAGGAATGTACCTCAACATACTAAAAGCCATATGGCAAGTCCACAGCTAACTTCATACTCAATTGTGAAAAATTAAAAGCTTTTTCCTTTAAGATTAGGAGCAAGACAGTGGTGAACACTGTCACCACTCCTATTAATCATGGAACTGGAAGTCCTAGCAGAGCAATCAGGCAAGAAAAAGAAAAAAAAGTCATCCAAAGCAGAAAGGAAGAAATAGGGTTGTCTCTGTTTGCAGGTGATATGATATGATACATAAAAAACCCTACAGATTTCACCAAAACAGTTGGAACTAATAAACTAATTTAGTAAGTTGCAGACTACAAAATCAACATGCAAAATTCAGTCATATTTCTATACACTTACAACAAACCATCTGAAAAGAAACAAAAAATAATTCCATTTTTAGTAGCATCAGAAACAATAAAATACTTAGAAATAAATTTCACCAGCAAAGCAAAGGATCTATATACTGCAAATTATAAGATTTGATAAGAGAGACTGAGGAAGACACCAATAGTGGAAAGGTATCTCATGTTCATAAATTAGAAGAATTAAATTAATTATTGCTAAAATGTCATAATATGCATAGCCATCTATAGATTCAATCCTTATCAAGATCCAATGGCATTTTTTGCAGAAATAGAAAAAAATCCTAAAATTCATATTTATAAAATTCACAAGATCTCAAATATCCAAAGCAATCTTGAACACGAAGAACAAAGCTAGAGGCATAGTTTGATTTCAAACTATACCACAAAGCTATGGTAATGAAACAGTATGTATGGTACAGGCATAAGAAGAGAAACAGGCAAATTGAACAGAATTGAGAGCCCAGAAATAAACCCATACATATATGGCCAAGTAATATTTAACAAGGTACCCAAGAATACCCAATGGGGAAAATATAATGTTTCTAAGAAAAGGTGCTAGGAAAAATGTATATCCACATACAAAGAATGAAACTTGGTTTCTGTGTTACATCATTTACAAAAATTAACTTTAAATGGATTAAAGACTTAATATAAGACTTGAAACTATAAAGCTCCTCATAGAAAACATAGAGAAAAATCTCGACACTGGTTTTGCAATGATTTTTTGGATATGACATCAAAAGCTCAAACAGAAGCAAAAATAAGTATGTGGGACCATGTCAGTCTTAAAAGCCTCTGAACAGCAAAACATGATAAAAAAAAAATGAAAGGAAACCTATGGTATGAGAGAAAATATTTTCAAATCTTATAATGGGCTAATATAAAAAATTTTTTTTTAAAAAACCATATATTTCAAGAGAAAAAAAATATAATTTTAAAAAAGTGGACAAAAGACCCGTGTAAACATTTTTCCAAGGACATTATACAAATAGCCAACATGTACACAGAAATGTGCTCAACATCACTCATCATCAGGGAAATGCAAACCAAAACCACAATGAGATACCATCTCACATCTGTCAGAATGGTCATTATCCAAAGGAAAAGAGGTAAGTGTTGGCAAGGATGTAGAAAAAAGGGAACCTCTGTGCACTGTTGGTGGGAATGTGAATTGAAATGGCCATTATGGAAAACAGTACGCAGTCTTTAAAAATTAAAAGTAGAACTACCATATGATCTGGCAATTGTACTTTGGGGTATATATTTTCAGGGAATGCAATCAGGATCTCAAATATGTCTCCCAATCCTTATATTTTTGCAGCATTATTTATAATAGCCAGGCACGGAAACAATCTATGTATCTACAGTTGGGTTATATATACATACTATCTATATATAAGAATATTATTTAGCCATAAGAAGAAGGACATCCTGCCATTTGTGTCAGATGAATGGACCTTGAGGGCATTATGCTTAGAGAAATATAAACACTATATAATCTCCCATATACATGGTGAAGTCTAAAACAACAACAACAACAAAGCCTGAATTCATAAAAACACAGAGTAGACTGGTGTTTACCAATGGTGGGAGGTTGAATGGGAGAAATGGGCAAAGGTGGTCAAAGTGTACAAAGTCGCAGTTATAAGATGAGTAAGTTTGGGGGGGTGCACAGCACACCATGGTTACTATAGAGAACAACACTCCACTGTGTACTGGGAAGTTGCCATGAGTGTAGATTTTAAAAGTTCTCAGGACACATGCAAAAAATGATAGCCATATGAGGTGATGGACGTATGAACTAACCTTATTCTGGCAATGATTTTATAATGTTTGTGTACTGTACATGAAAGCATGATGTTGTACACAATAATCTTATACTATGTTTTATGCCAATTACATGTCAATAAAGCTGGAAAAAAATAAGATAAAAAGATGGAAGCTTATAAACTTTATTACTTTCAAAATATTTTTGAAACAAAATGAGAATCATTTTTTTATCAGAATTTGTTATTAGATTCCTCATTGAGTTAATACCTTTAATGGGAATGTGAGTGAAATGTGGTAGATAAAAATGAGTTAAGAAGTTGAAAATTTTGGAATTCATTATTGAATTTATTTGTATGTAAGGGTGTGTATTTGTGAGTGAGTTAGGAGTGGAGAACAGAAAAGAGAATTTTGAGGTAGAAATACATAGGGAATGATGTCTATTTACTGAGTCAGAGAGTCTGATTTCTCTCTAGATATCAGTCTTCATTGAAATAATAAGGGTTGAGGGAAATCAGATAATGAATCTGTTTCATAATACCTACGTACCAGAAAATACAGTGAATATCTACTGCTATTCAGGAGCCATTATCTCTTCAAAGGGCAGAACCATTATTCTGGGAAACACTTGACCCACTCCTGGTTTTACTCTTGTGTTTTGAGTGGAAGATGATATGTTCTCACAGGCCTCATACCCCAAAGCAGATATGAATACCTGACACAAACTAGGCCAGTCAGAATCGGTCTATGGATTTTTTTTTTTTTTTTTGATCACAGATAATGCAAACCAGTACTTTTGACACATGTGAGAACCACAGCTCTGTTATGACTCATTACCACATTCCCAAAAATTAGAAAGTCAGTCTGCATCTGTAGAAGGTGAGGCCAACATAAAGAGAAGGCAAAGACAATGATTGACCGATCATACTGAGCTTTCTTGGATTTGGTAATACAGAATGTTTTAGTGTCTTTCTAATAAATTTCCTGTTGCATTTAAATGTATTCAAATAGATTTCTTAGACTTAAGAACAAGAGCTCTGGTTTATAATGTAATAGCAGAATGCATGGTTTCAACAGACCAATTCCACTGAAGCAATATAACAGTGAATGCTTGGTGTGGTCAATTTAGACATGAACACCACCTAAACTGTGTGATCAGGGAGGAAAAAAACACAAACAACAACAACAAAAACACCTGATGTAATGGAAAGAACGCCAAGATGGAATTCTTTTGGGGCAGTATTTCCCAATATGCAGTAATCAGACACCTGCATCATGATGGCTGAGGGTGACCGCTAATGTGCACATTCCTGGGCTCCAGGACTCAAGACATGAGAATATCTGGAGACTGAAAGGGTTCTCCTTAAACAGGACCCCAGGTCTAATGTGAAAAGTTAGAGGGTGAGAGTTACTGCCTTTGAGGAATAGTCGACATTTTAGAGGATGCTGAAAAAAATGCGACTTTTACAGGCAATGCATGTACCTTACGGACCCAATCGTGTTGAGTGATAAAAAAACAATATAGGAAAAAATCTAGACAATCTTTTCCTATTGCCATTATGTTATAACATCTAGAAATGGAAAAGTAGGGATGGACGCAAAGGACCTTAAAATTACCTATCAATAGTAAAGTAAACGAGAAGCTTTTTATAAAGGGAAAATATTGACTTGGTTTTCTTCCATGGGATAACAAAGATGATTTCCACATTCACTGTTCCTGGTATCCGAATGTGTTTATGCTGCTGCATATAACCAACATATATTCATGAGAAATGAAAAATCCATTTGAATCGACAAATCAGTGGCCTATTGTAAAAACAAACATGCCAAAATATCTGCTCAATTTCTTCTCAATCATATCAAACAAATTTGTGACTAAAATGGTGATTTCAGATTTCTTTAGGATTGCCCATCTGATTCAACCAAATTTTCTTGCCTCAAAAACAGGTTCATAATTTCCTGACTTTTACTGATTTGAAGGATGTTAAATCAGAGACCCACATCAAGACCATTTTCAAAGGAAAACTATTCGCTTCAAGTAAATTAGAAACCAAATGAATAAAAGAAAACATCAAATGAAGAGCCATAAATTTGCTCAATGCAGTTCACTTTTGTATCTAGCCAGCAAGTTATATGTTTTTCACAAGAAATGCAGGAGTTAATGCCTCTAAGAGGAACAGCCCCAATCTAACCATCTTGTCAAATCCATTCCCTGGAACCTCAGGGGTAGAGCCTTCCTCCCAGCTTCAGGGAGGCGGCATTAGCCTTTCCTTCCATTCTTCAATCTTCCATTGTCAGACCGTGTTGGTAATTGGTTTTTAATTGGTTCATTTACCCGAATGATTTATACTGCCTCAGGTAGACAAGATTTAATGACACCCATTATAGTGCTGTAGATTATTTCACAAATAGATATGCTGTTGTCCTTCAAGATTGAAGATTCATGCACAGGAGTGTTATCATTCATACATCTCTGATGTAGAAAAAGTCCAGTGCAGGGCTAACGAAGATAGAAATAATGGTTTATCAAGTGTGATCTATGGACTGGGCATTTTGCTAAGTGCTCTGTATGCATTATCTCATTTAACAGGCATTTTCATAAGAGCAGGAACGAACAGAAACTATCAATGTTCAAGGAGTTGCGTTTGTTTTGAACAGAGACTGTTGACAGCTGGTTCTCCTTACTTTCCACATGACCACTCCCTTTGCTCAAAATCAGTCACTCCACTTTGAGCAGTAATAATGTACTGGGAAAATCACTAGAGAGAGGAAGTAAGAACTCTAGGTTCATTCTTGATTCTGGTGCTAATTGTGAGATTTTAATGCAGTTATACTTAACTGTTGGGTTCAGACCAGCTCTGAGAGTACTCTTGCAGTTCAGGAATAATGTGGCTCACTATGTATTCCTGTTTCTCAGTTTGATTGATGAGCTATGTGGGGTGTCATCGAATCTTCTATAGTATAACCTATGTTTGTACTTCAGGGTTCTCTTAAAATACGATTTCTGCCTAAACTGTTTAAAAACCTTTGATTCAAAAAAATAAAATAAAATAAAAACCTTTGACTCACTCTTCAGTTACTTGGGAGTTATATAACTGTCACACAAAAGGCCACATCCAGCTAAGGACTCTTTCCCAGGACCTACACTGGCCAAAAGAATCAAACAAAACACATGCATAGGTACAGAGTTCTGAGGAAACTTAGATATGTTCTAACAATAAATAAGCCAATTTTTCTACTTCAATATGTCATTTCTTTTAGGAAAATATCCTAGGAATGCAGTAAGATGTTTGCCAATGTTTTTTTATGATCAATTTGCATATATACACCATCACACATACGAATTAAGAGATGCACTGATATTTAGGCATAGATTTTAATGTCATTTCTTTAAGACAACAAATTCAAATGGACTCTTTTGGTGGAGTTTGGGTGCATTTAAAAAGAGATATTTTAGGATTGGGGCTTTGTCCAATTATAAAGATTTGCACAGAAATCATGTAAGAAATAATTGGACCTGGCATAAACTGTCTTGTTTTAATAAGACATTATCTTTGGCAAACCTAAATATTTTCACAACTGTATTTTTTCTTACCACCACCTGCCAGATGACTGGGAATAACACAGGGCTTTGAATTCATCCAGACTGAAAGTCACTCTCCCCTGGACTTGTCTTGCTAAAATGTCTTCTTGTGTCCTGTCTCACCCCCAACCTCTTCCCCACCCCAAGTTACTATGGTATCACCCTAAATTTAATAATTTAGACTTTGGGAAAATATACCATGCATCACATCCAACATTGTGGGCCAGGCATAGGTCTGAACCCTTTACAACTATCAGTTCATTTAATTCTTAGAGAAGTTTTATGAGGTAGCTTTTATTATAACCCTCATTTCCCAGAAGAGGAAACTGAGATGCAGAAGAGCTAATCAACTTGCCTGAAGGCCACAGCACTAGTAAAAAGCAAAAATGAGGCATTCTGGAATCAGAGGCTAAATCTGAGCACATATTTTGTATTCTCCGTTATTTTTATTAACCAAGATCCCCCCCCCAGATTCCATCCCCTTCCCACCCTAGTGGTTGGGTTCTTCATGCTTTGGATACCTCCAGGTCTCTCTCTCTTCCTCCCAGAAATTTCACAATTTTTACTATATTAAGCACAGCAATTTAGCAGTCTTGGCCCCTCTCTACAGAATTTTGGCCTTCCCACACATATCCTGAAGCTCATCTTTTACAACCAAATGGCAAAAGGGGAAACTATTTTAAGGGCTGAAAACTGATCTCTGTAGAAGCTAGCAGCCTCTATAGGTACTTGTGAATTTAAATAACATCTTGTTTCTCTCCATTGCCCTTATCATGACTTCCCTTGAGAAACACTATCTTTGTGTAAATTAGGAAACTGAGTCACAGAATGTAAATGACATTCTCATGTCATACTACCATTAAAGGACAGAAAAGAGAATTCATCACCACACTGCCGCCAGGGACTTCGAGGGTGCCTGCCAGCCCTTCCTGAGAGCACAGCAGCGTGTTGTCCAAGAACTCCAAGCACACCCCTCCACTGCCAGACAACCTCTATGACAGTCTTTCTCCAGGTTATATGGGAAGGGCGTCTGCAGTCATGTTTTATGCGGAGCACAAATGGTGTCTTCGGCCAAAAATCTACGTATCTTAGAGAAATACAAAACGCCTCAGTCTGTAATTGTTATCACCACACTGATAAAGGGAAGATGAAGTCACGGAGTGCTATTTTTCTCTCTGCTAAATACGGAAATAATAAATGCTTTCTAGACATAGGAAGATGGAAAAATTGAGGCTATTAGAAAAGAAATTATTAGTGGATCAAAAATAGTTTAAAGAAATGTGAGTGTTCAGAACTTGACTGGAGAGCAAACTAATCAGCCAATGAAAGTCTTTTGAGTTAATAATGAATGTCTCATCTCAACTTGAAACAAATCTGTCTGCTCTATTGGAAACATATAATATCAAAAGAGAGGAAGGCTGCCCCATAAAGGCATGGTAGCATTTGAACATCAGTTTGACAGGTAGTGTAATTTTCTTACTAAGGACCATGAATATCATATTGAAGCCTACTACAGAAATACTACTCAAATTCTTCACATAAGTCATCTGAACAGGAAAAGTTTCAGTAGAAGTCAGAGGAGATATAGGAAAAAAGGCTGAGGCTGATGAATTTCACTTATGACCAAAAAACCATGACCTTGACTTATTTCCATTTAATACTAATCTATTATCTCTAAACCAGGGACAAGTGAAACTGAAATCAGTCTGAAGCTGAGTTATTTCTGCTCCAGATTTACTCTAAGTAGTGCTATGTCATCTGAATACATTTGTATGCAAGTGATAGGATTCAGAGAATGTTCTGTTCTGATCTGTGCTTTTTCTACTATTTAAGTACTAGGGAAAGATGATAGTGATTTGAACCCTTGTGTTTCCAGCATACAGCACATGGCATGCATGTAGAAGATGAGAAAAACATTCTATTAATTTTCTTTCTGTGTTATCTTGTATAATATATTCAGAGGGTAGCTTTTTATTATCCATATTGGAAAAAAGTTTTGAGAAATGTCAAGCTTACATTTCAATGGTTTTAAAATATGTTTTTCCCTAGGTATCCCAGAAGCCTTTCACTGAGTATGGGAAAGCTTTGACTATTTATGTATTTCCCTTTCAATGTGACTTACTAGAATAAAGGATACAACAGGAACTATGATGACATTCCCACCCCTCACTGGCTGCTAGATTCAGGTTTGGCTATAGCTAAGTCATCCAGGCAAAAAGAATATTTTCTGAATGGCCTCCAAATCTTAGGTGAAACTGTATTCTGGTAGGACTAACATACGAATGTATTATATGGAACTGAAAGCCATTGTTGACCTTCATATGCAATTAGGTAGACTTTGTAAGTATAATACCTCAATATGGTAGCTAGTAGAGGTCATGATAAGTCAGTTCAACAAAACTTTATTTTGTTCTGACTTTACTGTGTTACTCCTCTCAATCTCCACAACAACCAAATCAGTTAGCAACTATTAATTAGAGAATAATGAGGTTCAGTGAAGTTACTGGGTTAACATTTGTAAATGGTAGAACTAGGATATCAGTTTTCAGACTCTATGCTTTATCTAATACATATATCTTATAGTTTCTTCAATAAATGTTTGTTGAATTAGTGAATGACTCAATAAGCCAATATAAGACATTGGTAAATCTTTGCCCATTTTCACATAGTTAACTATGAGGATAATATGCACTATAATATTCTTTAAATGTATAAGCAGTTTTAGCATCAATTCTTCACTACATCTAATTAAATTTAATATCCTTTATTATGCCAAAATAAATAAACAACATCCCAGATATTACTTTCCAAAAATTATCTGAAGTTTACCTATTGAACTACATGTCTTATCCTGTTTCTTCAATCTTATACAAAGCGTTATATGTACAAGTTTTAATATGCTATGAAACTAAATGTAAAATAATCCAATTTAAAAATTAATATTGAGTAATGCAAAGGTATTTGATTGCTGTTCTATGTGTCTCTTAATGTTATTGTTATTAGCTTAATTTAAATTTTAATTATTCTGTTGTAAAACAAGGTTATTAAAAATCCAAGTGATTACTAAAAACACTTTACCGGGATTACTTTTTTAACGAGAGAAACTTTACTAATATACTCTGTAGTATCAAATGCATTTTTGATAATAATTTCATATTTTACCTAGTTATAAGCATATTCCACTTTTAGCAGCATTATGAAATGCTAATAACAATACCATTAATTAGTAATACATATTCATTGAAATTTAGTGACTTAAAGACCTATCTAGCTTCATATTTGTATTGTCCTTTGGGACACATATTCCAGACCTAACATCACATTCAGTTACAGATAGTGAAAATAAGATCATCTAGCTGGTATAATGCTTTTGTGACAAAGAAAATGAGGACCAGAAAGTACGAGAAAGTACAAGCATCCTTTGTCCAACATGACCATGCTAGGAGGATGAGCAAGAACCAAAACTCAGTCTTCAGATTCCTAATCCAGTAAATATTTATTTCTCCTACAGTTAAAGTCTATTTTCAGTAGGGTAAGGGATGGACAATCTTCTTCTCTTTTCTATAGTTACTGACTAGTCTTTACTACGCTAATGCCCCATACATATCTATAAATTGATATGTTTAGTCAAATTTGCTTAAGTAATTAGTTTGACTAATTATATGACTAAATTATTGGTTAACAGAGTGGCTAGTGAATTCATGTTAAAATAACAAATCAAACTTGTTGTTTACATGTAAGTAAACACATTCACTGGTTGAGAAAATATTTTATCCTTCATTCTATTGATTTGGTGCAGATTCAGCTTCTGAATGAAGCCATAGTCAACTGCTAAGGATATTGTAATAAATTCAAGACAGTTTTTTTGTTTTTTTTCCACATGACATCAAATGACCACTTTGACTTAATTTTCATCTCTCTCCTAGAAACTCTGGCATCATGTTTCCAAAGAAGACAGTGTGTTCTGGATTTCCTTTGTTCACTTCTGGAAGTCATCATGAAGAAGGCAAGTTGGTAAACCATACCACCTGGGAACTCAGGGCAGGAGGAGACAGAGGGAACTGGGGTAATAGCTTACATGAGAAAGTAAACAGATGAAGAACAGACACAAAAAGCGTGAGAAAAAAAAGAAAGGAAAGAGAGTTTGGTGAATGTGAAGTATCACCACGCTATAGTTGTAACACAATTTTCACTTCCTTACGCTGTTTTGCCCTAAAGTTTAGAAGCAATTTCAACCAACAAAAATAATCTTGCTCACATTTAAATGTTGAGGTCTCCTATCTGTATTAAGGATGGCCATCATATGAAGAAGTTGATGTCAAAACGAAGATACGTGTTACAGAAACTAAACACAGCTTCTAGCTAGTGTTTCAGTGCTTAAAAACAGCCAGAAATGGTTAGTAAGTAGTCAGTTCTCCATGCTTCTCCAAGGGCTGAAGCACACCCCCCCTCCCCTCCACATTCCACCCCCACACACTTTATTTCAAATGCTCCTGTCTCTGGAGATTATGTGACAAATGAGGTAGGGGTGGATGAGAAGTGATTTAGCCACCTCTAAAGATTATTTTCTCTGGTGCATCCAAATTGTCTAAAATAATTTTTTTTTCTAGGAAATAGGTTGGGGTTTATTTTATACAGAGGAGGAAATTCTGAAAAAAAAAAGAAAAGAAAAAAGCAGCACATGTCAAAAGATAAAATAGTGCAGCAGAAGGATTCATTGCCTAGGTAACTTTTTTCTTCTCTCATTTTACTTTGCGATAAGTTCTCAATGGACTGATTCATTTAAGCTATGATTTTTATTCATATTTTTAAGCTGTTGGGCCTGATGTTGAAATCTCCCTTGTCACCAGTTAGACTTACTAGTTTTAATGATTTGGGTTTTAAATGAAGGTCATTATATAATATCCTGCATTGCATGCAGATTATAAAGTTCCTGCCGGCTTTGCCTTTTAATTAAATTATTCTTTCAAGTGGAATATAGGAGTAGAAAAGTCCATCTTCTTTTTATATTGAAGAGACTATATAGCCAAACTTTTCTGCTTTATTACTAATGAATATTTAAAATAATGTTCTTGAATAAACGTTGATTGGATCTAAAAGAATTATTTGTTTAATAAATCTTTTCCCCCACCCAATTAAATTACTGACATTCTGCAGATAATGTAATCCCACATGACTCTCTTTCTCTCCATATCTATCTATATCTATCTATCTATCTATCTATCTATCTCCATCTTGTCCTTGATTTTCAGACATTTCTGATACCCAGCAAAACAAACAAGAGAACCAAGAGAGAGAAGACTTAATTGTGATTCTGTTGATTAGCACTCCAGAAAAAGTGACTATAAAAAGTCAGGGAAAGGGGAAGGGACATTTATTGGAAGGAGCAGAGCGATGGCAGAAACTCTAGGGGAAAGGCCATTGCTCTGGGTAGAAAGACTGGCATTTCACCCTGCAGTTCAACTCTCTAAGATGGGTATCCAACGTGAGGGGGTTGAAGGCTGTAGGTTGGTGACTCTGGTTGGAAGGAGAGCCTAAAACTCAGTATCTGGAGCAGAATCTGCCCATCACTGTGCCAAGGCATGGAAAACCAACAGTGACAGCCAAGTAGAGGGGCACAGAGTATTTCTGTGCCATGGAAACAATGTTGCCAATCCAGATTAGTTGATAACCATTAGGACCACCTCAGTCCATTGGGAGACCAAGAAACCATCCATGAAGTAAAGGAAACTGACAATTCTTGGGTTAAAAAGTGAACACAAAAAGCCAAACAATCAGGACATCAGGAATTACCATCCAGGAAGCCACATTTTTGGGCCAAGGAGTTAAAAATCATCCTGAACAGACCCAGTGTCTTAGAAAAGTTGAAGAAAGGCTAAAAAGAGAATTAGAAAAGTGAATTTCTGGGGCGAAATGAGGCACCTTAGGGAAAATCAGCCTTTTTCTTATCTATGGCCACCTTAAACTGTGTCATAAATCTTGACCAGAAATGGCAGTAGATGACATGTGAATGCTTTTAAAATCTTCCATTTCTGAAGGTGAGTGCTCTACCCTGTCCAGATGATCTCTGCTGTCTGAAATAATAAACGGTTGTTGGGTGGCACCCAGAAGTCAGTGGCCCTATCAGACTATCAACATGCAACGTCCCTGCACCGCTTTGACTAAGGCTATCTGCCGAACCCTGCGACAGACAATCTGAGCTTCAGTCTAGAAATCAGCTACCTCTGTATCCACTTGATGACTAATGAGGCAGGGGCCCTTGTTTATTTGCTTTCTCTGTAATCTGATCCTGTTTTTCGGTGCCCCTTTCTAGGTCTGATATAGAACTAATTGTTGGCAGATGTGGCCGGTATTTTGAGCCAAGATAGAGTATTTGTTTGCACTGTCTGAGTTTTCAGCCTTAACCAATGTCAGGTCATTGCAGCTGGTTTCTATCAAGTCTCTGTATCCCAGAGACCATCCACCTGACAAAACAAGATCTGCTCATGTGACCTTCCTTCAAAAGTCTGTAATATGGGAATTCCAAGTCATAGGGAAATTTTGATGGAAATTCCTAATCAATGAGTGGCTTAATTTAATTTTTATTTACATGTAAATGGCCATTTTATAATACAGGTAACCTATGTTCTTTAAAAACAAATTCTTAACATTTATGGTTTTAGCTCACCATGAACTTTAATTTTAGGCTTAAAAATGATGTTGAATCCTTATCCTCTGTGTAGGCATCCCTCGTAAAATAAAGCTTACACACCACTTTTTAGCTTTCCTGAAAAAGAGTGATCTCATAGGCAAAACTACAGTAAACAGCACGAGTTGGATCCAGCATGACATTCCTTTCTTTACTGACAGGCCTTCACTTTCCCTTAACATGCCAGAATCAGTATGGTGAATTATTTTCATGACCTTCCTCTTGTTTTAAATAAATATAAGATTAGCATTTCAGCCACCCTGTTTACATTAAACTACAAATTCCTTAAGCCACAGTAGTGTTTGTGTTTTCAGCTTTCCTGCATTTTTTATGGGTCCATGAGTTCATTTGATTTGTTTCAACTACCCCAAATATTTTAAGAGTACTGCACTGTAGAGAAGTATTTATTTGAAGTAGCTATGGATAATTTGCAAACTCTATGATAATACAGTGGTCTTTAGTAATGAAACAGAAAGGCTTTTTATTCTGTCATGTCCCTAACATTGCAGGAAATAAAATCTCAGAGACCTAAGCTTTTATTAAAATGATTTTAGTTTTGGATTCTATTGACTCCTAGGGCTGTAATGCATCTAAAATAATGGGATTCAAAGGCAGTTTTACCTGTTTTCATGCTATCTGTGCAGTTACAAAATACTTTACATTGCTGGGGAATAAAAGTTGTCTGAATCTGAAAGCCTTACTGAACAATGCACGAAAAGGGTATATGGTTAGAAAAGCACAAAAATAAAAGGAATCTCACCTTCTGTTTTGGCAAATGTTGAAAATACATTTATTTGGGAAAGTTTAAAATACTTTGCAATACCAAATAAAGGAGTTCATACAATAAGGCAACTCCCCGCTTTTCCAATGAGAAATCCAAGTAAAGATTTTTTTCCTCATAAATTTGAATAGTACTTATGAGAGGCAGGTAAGGTAGTCAAATGCCTACTCACAATATTTAAAATAATTACTTACATATAGTTAAAAATTATATAAAATAAGGGAGTAACTGTGACTATTGCTCTGTTACACTTAAATTTCATATATATGTATATATTTTTTAAAATTCTACATATACATCTTTGATCTCAGACTCCTGGTCATCACTAAAGAAAGTTTTAAAGTTTTTAAAACAACTTTTTCCTGGAATACAATTTTTATGTTCCCTTAACAATTGTTTATAATACAGCACTTCCTAAAATCTAGTATGAAGTGTCCCTGGAAAATATATCCCAAAAAACAAGAACCCTTGCACTTAACATTAGGACATAATCTTCATTATTGTTTCGATCTCCAAAATGTAAAGTACAACATTATTTTTTAACCAACGCAACACTTATTGAAGAATAAAACTCTTAAATCTCTATTTCTTCTTTTATAACAATCCTATCAGTTAACACTTAAGGTCATGCAAAGCTAGCACTGATCCTAAAATTAATAAAGTAACTTGCCAAATAGAATATTGATGTTCAAAATATCTGGGAAAGCCCCCAGTGAGATTTTGTAAGTATTAAGTATTCAAATGCAAATCAATGAATTATCTTCTTTTAATAGACAATGGGGGGGGGCGGGCAGATGAGACTACCATAGACTCCTATTTAGGACTCTATATAGACTCCTATATAGGCATGCACGGTGCTTTCTGCCTTCAAATCACTTAATTATCCGAGTATTATTTTAGCTTCCTAGTTACGGCCAAGGTGAGTTACTTCATATTTTGTTTAAGTTTTGTTTATTTATCTATGTATTAAATAAGCAATACATTCTTATATTCAATATTCAATAGGTATTAAAGATAATATGGTGAAAAGTCTCCCTCTTATCCCAGCAGCCTCTTATTCAACTACCTGTTCTGAAAGCAGCCAAGGTTATTAAGATTCCCATTATTTTATGCATATATGAAACCAATATGTATGTATATTATTTCCTGTCCTTTTAAATAATAATTGTCACAGTTTATGCACATTACCTTACTTTTTTAATGGATGTTATATATTAGGAATAATTCCATATAATAGGTTGTTTCTAAAATCTTTTTTTTTTTTTGAGATTTATCTATTTATTTGAGAGAGAGTGTGTGCAAATGGGGGGGGGAGGGGCAGAGGAAGAGGCAGCAGAAGATAAGCAGACTCCCTGCTGATAGGTGAGCCTGATGCAGGGCTCAATTCCAGGACCCAGAGATCATGACCTGAGCTGAAATCAGGAGTCAGTCGCTTAACTGACTCAACCACCCATGTGCCCCAGGTTGTTTTTAAAATTTTGCTCTTAAAAATTATATTGCTATTGGGGCAAATGGGTGGCTCAGTCAGTTAAGCCTCCAACTCCTGGTTTTGACTCGGGTCATAATCTCAGGGTTATGAGACTCAGCCAGGAATTGGGCTCTGCACTCTGTGGTCTGCTTGAGATTCTCTCTCTCTCTCCTTCACCCCTCCACCCCCTTTTCATGCCCCTCCCCTTCTCTTTCTCTCTCTAGCATAAATTAAAAAATCTCGTAAAAAATGATCTTGCTATTAAAAATAAGGACAGCAATCTTTTACGTATGTCATTTTGTAAATAAGTGCATATACCGAAATTCTTAAAGGTGGAAATCCTGAGTCACAAGGTAAGAACATTTAAAACTTTGATAGAAATTGCCATAATGCCTTTCCAATAAAGGTTTTTCCTAATAAACATCCCCATCAACAATTCTGGTGCACTTCCTGTCTCTGTAGTGGAATTAGTTTTTAAAGGATTAAATGGTAGCCTCTACTTTATTAATGAAATTAAAGATAGTTCAATCACAGAGATGAAATTGGAATAAAGTAACCAGAGGGGGAAAAAACCCACTACTTCTCTGAATATTTGATGGTAAGGAAAAAAATAGCTAGAAGTGATAAAACAACCCATAAGATGGTTTGGGGGTGCAGTGAACTTTGGCTAATAAGTTTTTTTTTTTTTTTTTAGATCAGTAATTTACATGTAGGGAGAAAGAACATTTTGAAAATATGAGTCAGGAAGTAGCTGAATTATCACAGGTTGATTATTATCACAGTGTTGGCACTGTCCAGATTTTAAATATTACTTAATCATTCAGTATGGTTATAGGGTAGGGACATCATGTTTTATCAATTATATAGATTCTTGAGGGCTTACCAAAGCAACATCTCAGTGACTAAAGATTCAAGTTGGCTAATAGCATGAAAAAATTGAAACATCATTAATGGGAAGACTCTTTACATCATCAGTTTTACTGTTACAATTCCTGGTGCTAAAGGCAACCTGTTGGAACTTCTATAAGTGTTGTAGGTTTTCTTAATGTAGTTTAATGTAACAGTCTATATATTATTATATACTGGTAACTGCAATCAAGTAATAGAAATTTACACAGCTACTTACTGTTCCCCCCCCAACAAGGAAAATATAAATTAAGTTCTAAACAATTAATTTTTTAAATAATTCTTTTTTAAAAAGATATATTTATTTCTTTTAGAGTGTGAGAGAGTGGGGACTTGGCAGAGGGAGATGGAGAGAGAGAATCTTAAGGAGCTCCCCACCGAGTGTCGAGCCTGACACAGAGCTCCATCTCACAACCCTGGGACCATGACCTGAGCAAAAAAATCAAGGGTTGGACCGTCAACCAACTGAGCCACCCAGTGCCCCAATATTTGCTGTCTATATTACTTTCTTTTTTGTTTTTTCCAATGTGGGGCTTGAACTCACGATCCTGAGATCCAGACCTTAGCTGAGACCATGAGTTGAACACTTAAGTGACTGAGCCACCTAGATGCCCCCTAATAATTCTTTTGTTGTGACTATTTCTTTGGCTCCATATGGAAAAATATTTGTATTTGCTGATTCAATGAATACATTTAAAACAACATTTGGTCAGTTAAGTCTGTCATTATACACAAACTGTTTATAAGAGTTTATTCTAAAATATTTCTCTAGTCAAATTGGTCTATTTGTATGGAAAAAATGCATAAAAAGAAGTAAGTATGCAGTTTACATGCTGAATAATTAGTTAATTGTCTTATCAGCCTCTATCCAGTTAGTGTAATAAAGATACTATTTTTAAAACATGTACACTTGGAAATCAGATTTTATTATTATTATTATAGTAATAAATGATCACTGCAGATATTTTAAGAAACACAGACATGAAGAACTAAAGTATAAATCCCATGTAACCCTACTCATCACAGGCACTGCTAAGCAGTCTGTGAATATCATGGTATACCTCTAGGCCTTCACCGTCTGAAAGCTCATGCTGCACCCGTCCTCTGCCAGGTACCCACTCTGAATCTTATAGCTCCTTCTCACAAGTGAGAAGGATTTGAACTTGTGTCCAAAACATTTAAGTGGCTGTATCCTTCCTTCTGGTCCAGGGCCAGTGGGGGCTGGACCTTCTGACATAGTCCCTGGTTCTGAGTCTATTCCAATTGACTGCTGAAGCTATAGATTCTTCAACTGGGCCTCAGGCCCTTGCCAGTTCCCTAAGTGCTGGGTCTAGACCCCAGCTGTAAAGTCTTTCACATAACTTTGCGTGGACTTCATTGCTCTGTGACTTGTTCCCTCACCTAACGCTGAGACTTCTTCCTATTGCCTAGAAATCAGACACCATGCCTCACCAGCTGACCTTGGGTTGCCAAGACTCTTTGATCAGCCTACTTTCAACTTGAACTTTCTGCCTTAATTTTGAATTGTGATATGAACTTTCCCAACCTTTTGCATTTGTTGGATTTCCCCCAATGCCTGGTCTCAAGAGCCTTAGGTGACTTGCATTTCAATAGGAACTTTTAAGAAGCCTGGTGAGCATGGCAGCAAAAAGTACAAGTAAGCATCATCATCCCTGCCTAGATATTTACAGATGGCCCATAGACTCCCACATTGATCAGGCATGGAATCTATCCTAGAAACTAAACACTACTTACATGCATCCCAAGTAATCTTTTTATTTTAATGTTGGGAACTAATAACAAACTCCTATTTGGGGATCACGCTGGAGGATTTCTATAAGGTGCAAATGTTTCCCATTCTGGAACTATACCCCAAGGGACAATTCCAGAGTTTGAAAATTTAGCCCTCAGGGAAATTCCTTGTTTGCAGAGGAAGTGGAGTGCCCTCTGGGCACAGTGGCATAAAACTCCTGGACTAAAGAAGACACATCAGAGACCTCTGTAAGATCAGAACAAACAAATTCCAGAAGACAGTTAAGGGGCTGCTAAAGGAATTCCTCAACCATTTTGTTTAAGGTGACATTACCTAAAAAGCCACTGTTAGCATAGTTAGCCCACTGGGAACTGCCCTAGCCATTGGTCTAAGCTTGATCTTTCAGCTCTCTTCCTTTCTTCTTCTTAGGTACCATCCTCAGTCAGACCAACATCACTGTCCTCTGTATTCTATCCCTGATTTTCTATTTTATCTCATTTTGACAAATTCTGTTTATTTTTTTAAAGGATTATTTATTTATTTATTTATTTAGCAGAGCGAGAGAGAGATCATAAAGAAGCAGAGAGGCAGGCAGAGAGAGAAGGGGAGACAGGCTCCCTGCTGAGCAGAGAGCCCGATGTGGGGCTTGATCACAGGACCCTGAGACCATGACCTGAACCAAAGGCAGAGGCTTAACCCACTGCACCTACCCAGGTGCTCCTCACAAATTCTGTTTATTACTTTTTCTTTTGTGAGTAGCCTCTGCCTAGCCATATACAACTAAAAATGCATTTTCTACTTCTGGTTGCCTGGCTAAACCAACCTAACCTACTGTTTCTGATTGTATAATGGTAATACGTACAGTGAGCCTTGGCTATGTTCCACATACCAACAACTCTGACTTGACCAAAACTTTCTGGTATTCCTGGCAGTAGGGATGTATTAATAATCCTGGGTGTCTCGGAACCAAGGGCTAGGTCAGGATGTCCAGCCACCTGACCAGTGGTCCTGGACCAGAACGCAGCCGAATGTTCTGGACACAAGTTCAGATCCCTCTCACTAGTGGGAAGGAGCGACAAGGTTCTTAGTGGGTACCCAGAAGTAATGTAACCTACTGATGGCAATAAGCCTTGGAGGGAAAATAAAATTCTGTCAAAAATCTAAGCTAACATTTTGTTCAGATGATTTCTTAGTTGAAGTTTTTTCAAATTAATAATTCTCTTCATCTACTATGTTTTTTAATGCAGTAAAAGCCATAGCTGTCAGGATATGAAATAGTTACATGAGATTAAGTTCTGCAGAAAAATCAAGTATTTTGATTGTTTTTCATAAACATGTAGAGAGTGTGGGGCTTGGACTTTAAAAAACAAAATGTAGGGATGTTTTTATAGTAATCAATAAAAATTAAGAATTCTCAACCCTTTTCCTTCCTCTTCTCTTTGATGAAATTCTGCTGGGTTAGAGGAAGTTCCACTATGAATAAGAAGACATTCTGAGCATTTGGAGGACTGAACTACTAAATCATTTTCCCCTTTGCTGTTTGGTCCAGGATCCATAAAAAATTGATGTTCTCTGCTCAGGTAACATGCTTATTTTTATCTACATGAAACTCATTGATTTCCTTCCAATTTGGTGTTAGCCTCTTCATTCCACTACATTTCCGATGTAATGGATGATATTTTCATAGGCATGGCTATTAATCAATATAGACAAGCTCTGCTTATTGATCTGAGGAAGACCTTTGATCTGAAAAATCACCAATTATGGCTATTTAAAGTAGATTCAATTGGATTAGGTAGAACAAAAAAGAACTGGTTATCTACAGTATTCTTTAATACTTTTAGAACCTAGAAAGACACAGGTCTCTTAAAGAATAAGGGTTAATTTTTATTCTTTCAATTTTAAATGAGGATTTTCCTGCACATTCTACTTTATTTCTGAATTTTTTATGGCTGTGTAATGTGATACTCTTATAAGGGACATCCCAGGTACAAGGTAATTGACGATTTGCAGTGAGTTTCTGACAACCTTCAAGTCCTAATTAATAAAAATAGATTCAGCTTAAATATTGATATGCTAAGCATTAGTCTTATTTTAACTGAAAAAGGTGGACTCCTGGTCCCAGCAAATTAAGTCCTTAATGGTATGCAGGCTACCTGGTTGATTGATCTATTACATTTTTGAGTGGAATTCCAAGTTACTATTATTTTCAGGCTATGACCAAATTTGAATTGAAATGAGAATGTGGTTTGTTTCTTACCTACATTAAACCAAGTATTT
Source organism: Mustela nigripes (assembly GCF_022355385.1). Lineage (NCBI taxonomy): Eukaryota > Metazoa > Chordata > Mammalia > Carnivora > Mustelidae > Mustela > Mustela nigripes. The sequence goes on along the minus strand of NC_081560.1, from coordinate 33,623,588 downwards.
TCCAGAATATAATCTATATTACTTAATGTACAATGGTCTAAACGGTTTCTGAAGAACACGAATCATGAAATAAATTGAAGGGAAAATGGTAGAGAACCCAACTGTGTGTTTCCCTCTTTCTTTTCTCTATGTCCAGGGAGTCCTGAATTCTGGCAGAAGATCTACAATCCTAAAAGCTGCTTAATTTGTTTTACTGCTCAGGTTATGGACTGGTGAGATCTGCATTCAGATCCCAGCCAACTCCATTTGCTACCTATGCTGGTCTATTTTTCTTTAGTTTGCTTGTGCATAATAATAGTACCTATCTCATAGTTTGGGAGGCTTAAGGAAACTAATAGTTAACAAAAATACCTAATACTTATAATTCTTATTTATTCAGCAATTGCTTTAGATAAGGAATGTTCTAAACACTTTAAATTATTTAATCCTCACAACAACCCTGTGAGTTACAGACTCTTTTTCTTCCCGTCTTATAGATAAGGAAATAACCATAGACAATTTAAAGTTATCTGCCAAAAGTCATAAGGTGGTAAATTGTTGAGTGAGTACTTAAATACAAATAGTCTCATTTCAGAGCCTGCCCTCCTGATCATTAACACTTGCGAAAACATTTAGCATAGAAACCAGCTCTTAATAAATGATACTGAATGCTAACAAATGTAAATGATAAATTCCCCCAATTCCAGGACTTGTTTGACTTTTAGACTTAGAGGAAAGGAACATCATACCTAGCCTGAAAACAACAACTTGTTTTCTGTGAGCTGAGAACCCTGCAGAGCAGTCCAAAGGCTCTTCTGCTTTTAGTACTTACTATAATGTACAAGTACATTATGTACTTAGTACATTATGTACATGTACATTAAGTACTATAATGTACAAGTACTACTAATGTACAAGTGGGTGCTTTGCTCTTCCCCCTCTCCATGTGTATCCACCTCTTCCATCCAGGCTTCTTTCTTCCCTAGATATCTACCTTCTTTCCAATCTTTGCCTTTGGCCAGAATAAGTTAATTTTTGACAAAGTGTTAGGGGCTTTGTTTATTTTTATCTCCAGCTGAATTCATTCACCTCTTTTGGGAAACCTTGGTCAAACTTCCTTCTGAGAGCTATTCTCTGTCCTTCAAAGTTTCTGGGCTTCTCAGGTTGGGGTGATTACCCTCCAGACTCCAGAGGGAGCTATGTGACTGTCAGAACAGACATATTACTTGGGCCAGGGAGAGGTTAAGGGATGGGTATGCGAGCTAATCTCCGCCCATGTGATGTTGTTGGAATAGCTGGGAACAAATCAATTTGTTTTTCTCTTCCATTGACCTTGAAGTTGTGAGAATGTAAAATTTGGAACTGCTGTGCCCAGTATAACCCTCGGGGAGGGGCTTTCCTGACACTGGAGTCAGTGCAGTAGTAGAGAGAGAGAAACTGAGTCCTGGTGGTGTCACAAGCTATGCTTAGCGTTGGTTCTCCTATAGACATTTACATTATGTGATCTAGTAAGTTCTCCTTTGGTTTATGCCAGTTGGGTTAAGCTTTCTTCCACTTACAGCTGAAAGAGTTTTGAGACTGTTTCTTTATACTTTAAAAATATAAAACAACCTGAGAAGCCCAGAAACTTTATAATATTAAAACTCAAAAGAATGAAATTATAATATTGGTATATGAGTCTTGGGTTTGATAGTTTTGATGGGATGCATGTTGGAGCCCTATAGGAGAACTGTGTAGGTAGCAATAACAGATAATAAAATTATTGATCCCTTTCTCCATCTTCCTTTTGGTCAGAACTATTTTTCAAGAATTTCTTCATATCAATAAGTAGTCCTAGGGGTTTCTACAGGCTTATTGTCATTGTTCCCCTGGGGTTCAAGTGATAGTAAAAAGCACAATTTTATCCTCAGAGATTTTACATCTCTCTCACTCTCAGAGCTGACACTTTTAAGTGAATATCTTTCAAGTATATCAAATGTCTTCCTTGATGCTACCGGCTACCCATTATCTAGAAAACCTCATGCCTTTAATCCCAGACGGTTTTCTTCCTGCTATATCCTCTGGGCCTGGAATATGGGATAATTTAGAAATTCTACAACTGCTTTAGGACACACATGGGCAGATACAGAAAGACAATTAAAAAAAAATGAAGACCAAAAGCCAATTTACTGAGGACTACAGACAGAAGAGATAGGAAGAATCTAGGCTCTAACTGACAGCACTGGGCTAATAAATTATTGACCTAGAACCGCTTAACCACTGGACTTTTGAATCTGTGGGTACAGTAGATATTCATCTTTCCCTTTGACTATACAATATTTCCATCCCCTTTTTATGTGAGGATGTCCTCCTCCTTGTTGGGTACAACCAGCTCTAGAAAACTCAAGTTGCTGGATGTTCAATTTCCCCATTTTCCGTTGAAGTTCAGGCACATTGCCCTACATTATACTGGGAGCCAGTGACTTGAAAGAGCAGGAACCATGAGGAAGTACATTGACTGAGGGCAGGGGAACTAGGAGTGGATATGTCCACCTCCCCGAGGCTCCTGGGTAGCATTGCCAGTAGCAAGTACCCCAGATTCAGCTTTGGCACTGCTGGTGGTGAGAGCTGGACTGGTCCATGCCAGGTGGTGAGGAGGATGGTGTCCTCATGGACAGGTTTTGCAAGACGATTTCAGTTTTGTCCTTGGCTACACAACCTCCACACCAATGTGTCTGATCATCACAGAGATTTTGAGAGCCATCTCTCAAAATCTCAATGGAGATTTTTTTTTCTTTTAAATTGGCTATAGTTAATTTCCTTTACCTCAACTAAAAACCTTCTGTCTTATATAGATAGAACACATTTTAATATTCTTTTCAAATTTTTTTATTGTTAAGCAGTTGCCTTCCTTTGTTGGTGTAGCTACATAAAATTTCCAAATTTTTAAACTGGTACCTGGACAAATAGGAGCCTCTATTATCTGCAAGGCACATGCTGTTGCAGTTGCCAATAATTCAAGACAACATTGACGATCAAGAAACCAACACCCCAGTCTGGGTAGCAAAAATAAATAAATAAATAGAGTGACTGCCAATTTCTCTACACAGATGGTCATAGGGTTTACTTACATGAAGCTCTCTTAGGTAAAATCCTAATATATTTCTTGGTAGTGGAAGAGTTATTTATTATCACCTTCTTTCAAAGTCTTATCTAACTAAGACTAAATGCTCCTGGTTATAACATGTCTTTTTAATGAGTTCTCTTATTTTATTCTCATTTTGAGATGCAGCACTCCATGACTTAACCTAGGGCTAAAATTGAGTGTCAAAATCCCATTGTGGTTTCTGGTTCATCAGAAAACACACTGAGCTCCCTGAAAAGGAGCTCCCTTATTTCTCTATGTTTGAAACAGAGGAGTGAGTGAATCCAGGATAAGTAGTGCTTTCTGGTCTCTTTTAATTACTAGAACATAGAGCTTAGGTTTGACAATGACATTGTCCAGCTGATGCAACACTAGAGGTCCAAGGGCAAGGACTTAGGGCTGCAGTGAAAACAGCAACACTTGTGTGCTCTTCTCACCATCAATCACACTGCTCCTCTTCCTGAGCCTCAGAATTCAAGCTCAGACTCTTCTCGTTAATACACCCTTGCCTGATGCAGGGTGGCTCTATTTGTCTTCTCTGGCTCTTTTTCTATATTGTAACTCATGCGGCTTAGAAGTCATGTGTCACAGTCCCCTTTCACCACCACATCCAGAGGCTTTCATCTGCTTTTTTCCGACAAAAGATGCCACTAGATCACTCAGTTAACTCTTTCTCTCCTATACTGCGTTCAGCTCATTTTTGGTGACATAAAAAATGATCGTCTAGACTCTGTTTCTCCAAATTCAGAACTATAAGGTTCTTGTGAGTGTGGAGCTCCTTTTGAAATTGGTAGGGGCCATACATTTGTAAAAGAAATAATACTTGGGCTCACCTTGCCTATCTTCTTTCCCTTTATGGATCGCTGCAATTTCAGAAATAGCACTTATAGTTGCAAACCAGAATGCTTATTCATCTTCATAGAACTACCATTTCTTTTTTTTTTTTTTTTTATTTATTTGACAGAGATCACAAGCAGGCAGAGAGGCAGGCAGAGAGAGAGGAGGAAGCAGGCTCCCCGCTGAGCAGAGAGCCCGATGTGGGGCTCGATCCCAGGATCCTGGGATCATGACCTGAGCCAAAGGCAGAGGCTTAACCCACTGAGCCACCCAGGCGCCTCAGAACTACCATTTCTTGTCAGATGTTTGTTAGAGTTATTTATAGAACACTACTAATTATTATTTTGGTTAAAATAAGTGTTCAGGATTTCCTCTTTTGTTGTCACTTTTTTCTAGGCTAAGTTCTTTTATTATTTATTACCTTGGAAAAAGCTAGAAAGAATAGTAAATACAGTAATGTGAAATGAAGAAAAAATCTTGCCTTCTTCTAGAGTTACATTGATTTAAAATGCATCATTGACAAGATCGTCATTATTCAAACTACCGAACCTTATTCAGGTGGCAGATACTATTTGCAAATGCGCAGCTCGTCAGAGAGGGCTGCTTCTTCTCTTTTTTCTTTCAGTCCCACAAAACTCATCCATCCCATTAAAACAATGAATTAGAAAAATTATGAAAAACAGCCTGGAGCTCTTTTGTTCTTTAAGGTACAGTACTTCTATTGAGGGCTGCAAATGGAATTTATTCATATGTCAGATTATGGGATTGGACTATCCTCATTTTGTAAAATTATATATTCTTCATTACTCTTCTGCCCATACTCCTGAATGCTTTAATGGATGATAGCTGACCAAAGCAGTTCTAATTTATAACTTGTGTTTTCCTTTCTATATTGGGGCTGGTTTCAGGATGAACTATTATTTTCACCCGAGGCCATACCTCTTCAGGTTAAAAAAAAGATTTTTGCCTTTTCCTCTGTGTTGTTTATTCATGTAAATTTCATAAAAATAAGACACAGACATGAGTTCCTTAAAATAAAACAATTACTGTATCAGAAAGCAAACATCTCTTGATTCTGGAGAATTCATTTATAAAAGTTTAACTCTTAAGTTATAGTTTATACATAGAGGCAACACACAGGCATGATAAAGGTATAGGAATTGTGTTTCACATACTTACTTTAGAGAAGTAAGAAGCAAAATAATGCACCCTTATTTAAAATTTCAATACAAAAGATGAAGGATATCACTTTGTTACATGAAAATGGTGTTTTCTAGTACTGGGGTCAGCAAACTACCGTCCACAGTCTTGTTAGCTGTTTTTGTAAACGCAGTTTTGTCAGAATCCAGTCATGCCCCTTATTTTATGCATCATCCGTGGCTGTGTCCCCTTCAATAACAGAACGGAGGAGTTGCAAGAGAGACCCTAAGGTGTGTAAACCCTAGAATATTTACTGTCTGGCCTTTTAAGGAAAGAAGTGTGCTGACCTCTGGTCTACACATATATTGATAAACCAATATTTTCCAAATTTAGAGGTTGAATGTGGTAACTGTCACTTTCCTAAGCATAAATTATATATATAATTTATTATTAGATAACAAGGCTTGAGACTCAGAGACTAGGGCCAGTGTGTAAAAGAAAGGAATGTTTTATCTCAAGATGCTCCATGTCCATTGCACAAACTTCTACCACTTGAGATATACTACAGGAAACTTTCTATTAGACACTGAAAGAGCTCTTCAGTGTTTTGACAAAAGATCTAACTTCAGTAGAGAGCATAAACTTCCAGTCATGACACTGAAAACCTTATTCTCATATAAAAGAGGCAATAAAAGGGTGCCTGGGTGGCTCAGTTAGTTAAGTGACTGCCTTCAGCTCATGTCATGATCCTGGAGTCCAGGGATGGAGTCCCACATCAGGCTCCCTGCTCAGTGGGGAGTCTGTTTCTCCCTCTGACCCTCTCTCCTCTCATGCTCTCTCTCTCTCTCTCAAGTAAATAAATAAAATCTTAAAAAAGGGGGGGGGTGATAAGAGGGTGCCTGGGTGGCTTAGTTGGTTGAATGTCCAACTCTTGGTTTCCTCTCAGTCACTGATGAGGGAGCAGAAGCCTGGCTTTACCTGACACCCTGCAACCTCCTCCACCAGCCACTCCTGGGTGGGACATGTGTGATATTTTTTCAGGAATCTCCCAACTATCTTAATGTCAGTGCCTTACTAGAGGGATAAACAACCTTAAATTGACAACGGCAAGGCCTCCATTACCATGTAGGTGCTCTTTAGCATATGAAAATTCTTTTAGAAACCTTCCTTTTTTCCTTACTTCCCCCAACTCTATAGTATATAATCAGCCACCCCTCGAAACCCTGGTACAGCATCTCTTTCTGTCCATGGGTCCTGTCCCTGTGCTTTAATAAACCACCTTTTTGCACCAAAGACTCTCGAGAATTCTTTCCTGGTTGTTGGCTCCAGACTCCACCCCACTGAACCTCATCTATATTCCAAAACCCCATCATCATGATCTCAGGGTCCTGAGATGGAGACCCATGTCGGGCTCCAAACTCAGTGCAGTGTGCTTGGCATTCTTTCCCTCTTGCTCCCAGCCCCACCCCCACCATTCCCTCCTTCCCTGCTCCTGCATGTTCACGCTCTCTCTCTCTCTCAAATAAATAAATAAATAAAATCTTTAGGAAAAAAAAAAAAAGAGGCAACAAGATCTGTGCAAGTTGTTGAGAAGGACCTCAGACTCTTCTCTCATCCGACTCCTTTTCTGGAGGGGTGAGTCCAGAGAGCCAGGGGAAAGGAAGGACACTTCAGTTAGCCTGCATTTTGCATTCAGACCTTGCTTTGGTTCTGTATTCATCCTTTGATGCTTCAAAAAAATTTTTAAATTCATCAATAATTGTGTAGGGCAGATCTGAAATGATCTTTCAGTGTTTAGCTTCCCTGCAAATAGTGACTTCACCCCTTGAAAAACTAGCTCCATTAACTGGAACTTTACATTCACTTTACTATCACTGATTGTTTGAGATATTATTCCATTATTTCTACCCCTTTTCCTGCAATATTTTAGACATCACTGTTTGGGATTGTTCAGATATATTTTTATCCTAATAGCCACCAGTCTTCATATGGGCTAACTTAATAGTTATTAATGAACACAGTTGTTGTTTTTAAAAAGAAATCCTCCTTCTATTAGGTATCTATGTCTCCAAAGAGAGCATGAAATTTGCAAAAATATGATATTGCTATTTTCAATATGTTACAGTCTGCATGGTTAAAGATCTAATCTCTATGTTTCTTTGACCTCATAACCTTTTACCTCAACTTTGAGTCTGTGTTCCATTTAAAAATGTAAATATTATTAGTGCATATAGGAAAGATCATCTCTGTTTGAAAATTGCATATAAATAACTCCAGAGGACTGGAAAGAAGCCTGAGCTAGAATCATTGCATAAGGATTAGATTTGTATTACATTAACTGCAAAAAAGAGGGAATTTCATACATTAACATAGAGAACTAGTGAGGAGGGTTAAGCTAAAATTTATAAACAACACAGAAGTGAGCCAGTCAACGAAGCTCATGTTGAAAGATCTTTTCTCCAATATTGTCTCTCTGAATTTTAAGTATCACACCAGTTATTAAGTATCAATACAGTCAAGTGATTAAAACAAAGTGATGGTTCTGCTTATGCCTTGGAATCTTGAGAAAGCTGATGGACTCGAGTCCAAGGGTCTAATTTCCATCCTGTTACGCATCTCCTGAAATGACCAAAGAAATATAAAAATAGACACTAATGTGCATCAGTTAAAGGACCAGAGAAGGGTTATGATTTCCATTGTCAGAAATAGCAAAGTATTTCTGCTAGATTTCGTGCACATGAAATGACAAGGCACCAAAGGCTAGTTCACAATTCCCCTCTGGAGAATGCGTTCAGACTCTCCGGAAGCAATCAGAGGACAGGCTGGCAGAACCCTGACACCTTTTTAATTGGAAACATGAACACTGAAGGCAACGAAAATCTATGGGGAAGATGGGAGGTTTAAATTTGAGATCACTTTTCTGTTGCAGATGAGTGTTTCCAACTAGTCATTTAGGGGAGTCTCCAGCATTTCCTTGTTTTCCCAGCAGAAATAATAATACTAACATATGTGCCAGATGTTTTTCTAAATGCTTAATGTGAATTATCACACTTACTGCTTTTCTTGACCCTTGAAGTAGGTGCCTTAATAGGTCAACTTCACCGGTAAGTAAAGCATAGAAAACTTAAGCAAATTATCCAAGTTCAAAAAATAAGGAAAGGAACTAAGATGTACACTCTGGCAATCTGACTTGAGATGACACTCTCAGATGCAATTCTGTATGGCCTCCCAGAAAGTCAGCAAGGCCACCAGCTATCTTGGCTTCTCTAATACATGGAGGATTCCACTGAGTACAGGATGGCTAGGTTTGGCAGATGCAGCAAATAAAGATATGAGATGCCCAGGAACGATTGTATTTCAGAGGGTCAATGAAAACTTTCTTCACTGCGATTGCATTGCCCTATGTGCTTTGGTACATACTTGAGCTAAAACTATATTTGTTGTCTGAAAGTAAAATTCACTGAGTCCTCTGTGCATTACCTGCCAGCCCTAGGCATGGCCCAGCTCCTTCATGACAAAGAGGCAGCCATGGCAGGAGGAGGACAAGAGCAACTTTGTAATACACCTGGTCTGAAGGTGGGGCAGAAGGATCAGAGCACTTGATCCTGGGGCAGTAACTCTACCAAGTAGAGAAGAAATTGCATAAAGAACTCCTCCCTCTGCTGGCAAGTTCTATAGTGGAGCCTGACCTCTTCTCCCAGGAAGTGAGGCTCTACACATAATATCTCATAACAGAGATATCTGGGTATTTGGGCAACAGCACTAGTAAGTACCCTAATGTCTGGATAACGTCTTTGTGGATGTTGAGAAGCGGTGCCTCTATTTCTTTAGGTCTTCTGACAGTTCTGTGGGCCACTTAAGATCCTGCAATAAATTCCTTTGGCTCTAACTACCTGCAGTGCTATTCCATTCTTCACATTCTTCGAGATGGGCTGTACAGTGTATAGTCAGCAGAACAGGAAACACTCAGGAAGTGAAAATATGTAACTGATTTCCTGTATTAGTTGCATTGAAGGCAGCAATGATTTTGTTAGCCTTAGAAGGTAGACACATAGTGGCAAAGAGTTTCTTAAACTATCACTGTCAACAAGGGAAAACATGAATTTATGGGCATTCAGCGACCTATAGCATCACTGCCAGAAAAGCCCAGGGAACAGCGGAGACAGGCTGATTCCACTGGATTCCTCCTGTATGGAAGAGGAAGTAAGTATACCGACCAGTGAGTGAACTGGCTTATCATAGCTACAGATTTGACTTTACTGCCTGTTTTGTAAGCAATATGTTTTGGACTTACTGAATAGTTTACTTTTTTACCATGGTATTACCATACAACACAACCACTGACTGACTGTGAAATCCATTATATAGGAGAAATAGGAGAGAAAGTGTGCTGACTCACAAGAGGTTCACTATTTTTAGCATGTACTCGGAAACAATGGGCCTTTTGTAAAGATAGAATAGACTACTGAAAATCTTAAGTGGATATCTTGCTGGGATAGAATGTTTCCCTATAGGATGATATATCCTTTCAGTCGGAAAACGTGTAGTCCTTTTCCTCTCATCATTGGAATACACGGGTCTAGGCACTACGAGATGGCTGTATTAATGGCACCCTTCATCAGTACATTCATGGACCCACTAATAATGTTTTTTTTCTCATTTCTGTGACTTTGTCTCTGATGATTTAAAGACTTGGCACTCAAGAGTTCAATGTTTCCACCAGGAACACATCAAGGGTTCTCTGAACTGAAAGTTGAGACTACTGCTTTTCAGTATTGAGATACTCCTGCCACTGGACCAATGGACAGAAAGGGAATTATTGTGTTTCCTGGGCTGAGTGGTCCTGATTACAAAGAGGAAATAGAATTGCAGCTGTTATGTGGGGCAGGGAGAAACATCTATGATTCAGGTATCCTCTAGGTCACATCCTGGCTCCGTGTGTCCAACTACAAAACTTAATGGAGGGTGCCTCGCCTTGGTGGCTCAGTCATTTAAGCGTCTGACTTCACCTCAGGGTGTGATCTTGGGGTCCTAGGATTGAACCCCATGTTGGGCTCTCCACTCAGCAGGGAATCTGTTTGTCTCTCTGCCCCTCCCCCTATTTGTGAACTCTCTCCTCTTAAATAAATAGAACCTTAAAAAAAAAATCTTAATGGAATAGCATGCACAATCAGTGAAGTCTCAGAAACTGCAGATGTGATAATTTGGGTCATTCACCAGGTAAAAAATCCCAGCCCAGCCCATTTGATATGTTGCCCGAGGAGAAAGAGACCTGAGGAGGAGTTTTGGAAGGAATTTGTAAATAATAATCACCTCATGATACTCTTTGTCTTCCCGTGTGCTTATATTTATAGAATTTTTGCTAGGCAATTTTATATTCCTCATTTCTCCTGTCATTTTACATGAGCCATGTTGTTGTTAGTTTACTTTGTAATTGAGTTCGTAAGTTAAAGCACGTAAGAAGCGCATTATTGCAGGATGTGTTTTGCTGTGCTATTGCTTGCTGTCATCTGGAAGGTTAAAGTTGGAAAGAAGGGCTTGTTCAAAGTTGAATATCCAGAGCAGTAAATTGAGGTAGGTAGCATGGCTTGGTACTCAGTGTCTAGCAAAATTCCTTTCAAGGTAGTTTCTGATAAAGCAGATGCATTTTTTTTTTTCCAGATTCCATTCCAGCCAAGTTTCTGGGTGTTATCCCATCCAGTGGTTCTACCACTAGATACACCCTAATGAGATTTGGGAGGGGAAAGCAAAACAAAAGAGTTCTCTATTTCTACTGGTAATCATGGTCAAAGAGGTATATTTTTTTTGTTTTTGCTTTTGTTTTTGTTTTTTTTCCTATTGCACCATTAGTGACGGTCCCATTGCCTGGTCACTAGATTTGTGGATGTTAAACCAGGATGTGTAGCATCTATTGTGATTTACAGATTATTATATGGACAATGTTGGTTTGAAGATGCTATCAAGGTGACTTCTTGGTAGTGGTAGCTGACTGACTGACCACATGGAATCTGGTTTCTTGGAGTGGCAGTATAGTTCCAGAGCTGCAGCAACCATGTTGCACATCGGAAGACAGCTTTCTGATCAAAGAGGAATTATCATCTCCCATGGTGAACAGGTTCTTCAGTATGGCCGTAGGAATCATCCCTGAAATCTCAACCTACAATTTGTTTCTTCAGCTATTCTGGCATTCTCTAAGCCATGGACACTGACATGTGCCCCTTTTGACTCAAGGTATGTAAAGTATATTCTGTTTTCTAAGACAGAAGTCTTAACATGCAAAAGGCTTGACCATGGTTGAAATGAGAAGTAAGGAGGCATAAAAATGGGCTGAAAAAAGACATGTGGAGGACATTAGGATTGCAAAGTTAAAAATTTTAAATTTTCATTGACACAGAAAAGATTAGAACTGGCACCTCAGGAAACTGAATAGGGATGTGACGAACTTAAGAAGCCCTCCTGAAAACAGGGAAAAGACCCAGATGTGAAAACAATAAAACAATGTACTAGACATGGTTGTCAGGAGACATTAAATATATGGATATAAGATATTACATAAAGAGAAATCATAACCAAAGAGAGGTAGTAATTATTGTAAATGAGATGAGGGGGGCAAACAAACAAAAAAGCATTATTTAACTCAGAAAACTATCAATCTGGTTGTAGAGAACACCAAGTCTTTTCTAGAGGTTCAGGTAAATTTCCTGATGACAAACTTGAATTTAAAGATGAAAAAACATTATGCAAACAACCAAGCTCAAACAACATGAATCTGGCGGAGCCTGAGTGGCTCAGGGGGTTAAAGCCTCTGCCTTTAGCTCAGGTCATTGTCCCAGGGTCCTGGGATGAAGCCCCTCATCAGGCTCTCTGCTCAGCGGGGACCCTGTTTCCCTTCCTCTCTCTCTGCCTGCCTCTGTGCCTACTTGTGATCTCTGTCAAATAAATAAATAAAATTTTAAAAACAAAACAAAATAAAACATGAATCTTCCAAACACAACAAAAAGGAGTTAACACTAGTTCACCTAAGAAGATGGAAAAAAAAGTCTTTTGCTCTATAATATTCAGTAATAACACATGAAGAAATAATGTATACAAAACTATGATGGTTTTTATGAGCTAAGGTCTATAAACCTAGCCAGTTTTTTTTTTTTTTAAGATTTTGTTTATATATTTGACAGAGAGATAGACAAAGAACCCAGGTAGGTAGAGCAGCAGGCAGGGGGAGAGGGAGAAGCAGGATCTTTGCTGAGCAGGGAGCCCTACTTGAGGCTTGATCCCAGGACCCAGGGATCATGACCTGAGCTGAAGGCAGCTGTTTAAATGACTGAGCCACCCAGATGTCCCAAAACCTAGCCAATTTTTGTGAAATCAATGAAAGGAATGTGTGATATGTAAGAAATCAGCGACACAGAACCTTCCTAAGAGCAATCATTCAGTAACCAATGATAATCAACCAAGATGAGTCAAAATAAATAAATGAAGACTATGGTAGGTATAATACAAAAGTATGAGTAGTGAGCATCAAAACCTTGACTGCAAAAGAGAAATTAAAGTTATAAAGCCTTCTTGAAAGTAAAGATAAATAATGTAAAATTATAGTAGATAAAAATAAATTTGTTTTTTATGTGTCTACAGAGTATTTTTTAAATGGATCATATATTAGCATATAAAGTTTGGTTCAATATGTTCCACAAAACACACTTTATTAGACCACATTGCCATAAATAAAAAACTAAATACTCTGATGTGAAAAGTGGAAAAAACACTCTTAAATAACTACTTGTACAAAAAAAAAATTAAAACTTCAATTATATGATATTCAGCAAAAAAAGAAATGAAAACATTGCAAACTAAAGCGTATGTGGCCAATAATATGAATAGAGGTAAATTCATCATGTTGAAAGGTTTAATTATTTGGCAAGGAAAATAAACTAAATAAACTAAAATTTTTTCCAGAAGTTTGATGAAATATAATCCAAGCTAAAGAAAACACAAAAATTGAGTTAAAAAGCATAAAAGCACAGTTTCAAAGTCACAAATGAAAAAACAGAATTGTTATCCATAAGTTGGCTCTAAAGATAATATACATACAATAAAATGTCTATTGTAATCAAATAAAATGACACGAAAGAAGAATCAGAATATGTGAATCACAGGTCTAGAGACTGGAAAAACAAAATCTAAGATAATACGAAGCATAATCCTATTCTAACAAATGTAGAAATTTCTAAGTGAATGATTTTCAAGAAAAAAACTTCCCCTCCCAATGGAAACCAAAGAATAACTGAACAAGTAAATAGTTATGAAAGAGTAAAAAATAATTTTAAAATCTCTAGAAATGTTGATATAAACCTGACAAAAAATTCTAAAATTGCAATAACTATTAAAAAATAAAACACTTCGAAATGGAAACATACCAATTCACAGACCAATCTAGCATACTCTTGATATCAAGACCTGAGATAGTATACGTAAAAAGAAAAACTATAGACTAATCTAATTGTGGACAGAAATATATAAATCCTAGTAGAATTAAGCAGTGCATTATTAAGCATTTTGTCACTTTTTTTTTTTTTTAAAGATTTTATTTATTTATTTGACAGAGAGAGATCACAAGTAGGCAGAGAGGCAGGCAGAGAGAGAGAGGAGGAAACAGGCTCCCTGCTGAGCAGAGAGCCCGATGCCGGACTCAATCCCAGGACCCTGAGATCATGACCTGAGTCGAAGGCAGCGGCCCAACCCACTGAGCCACCCAGGCGCCCAAGCATTTTGTCACTTTTATCACATTTATTGATTCTCAATTATTATCTTCCTATATGTATGTGTAAAATATAAATACATTTCTATATGTATGTGTAAAATACATAGAATCTTTTCTATGATCAAAATGTACAGGTTTTATTTTTTAAAATATATTTAAAAAGCAATGTTAAAATATTTTTTATTTCATCTTTTTTTTTAAAGATTTTTATTTATTTATTTGAGGAGATAGTAAGAGTGGGGTTAGGGAGAGGGACAGAGGGAGTAGTAGACTTCCCATTGAGCAGGGAGCCTGATGTGGGGCTTGATCGTGGATACTGATTCTAAGACCCTTAGATCATGACCTGAGCTTAAGGGATGGCAAATGCTTAATGGACTGAACCACCCAGGTGCCCCTTGTTTAATCGATTTTAAAAAGCAATCACTAATCACTACTCTAACTCTAAAATAAAATTGTGAAGATATGTGAAATATGACAAAAAATTTTTGAGCTTCAATAAATCATATTTTAAAAGATTGTGTTAGAGTGCCTGGGTGGCTCAGCAGGTTAAAGCCTCTGCCTTTGGCTCAGGTCATGGTCCCAGGGTCCTGGAATCGAGCAGGGAGCCTGCTTCCTCCTCTCTCTCTGCCTGCCTCTCTGCCTACTTGTGATCTTTGTCTGTTAAATAAATAAATAAAATCTTAAAAAAAAAAAAAAAGATTGTGATAAATGAAAGATAAACCATATCTCTTGGTAGAAAGTCACACAATTGGAAAAATTATACTCTTCCTCAAATTAATTAATTAATTTAGCTTAATTGAAAACAAAATATCATTTTGTGTGTGTGTATGTTTTTTTTTTTCTCAAGATTGTTTTGGCTGCTTGGGGTCTTTTGTGGTTCCATACAAATTTTAGTATTATTTAGTCTAGTTCTATGAAAAATGCTATTGGAATTTTGGTAGGAATTGCATTGAATCTGTAGATTCAATTGGGTAATATGGACACTTTAACTCTTAATTCTCCCAATCCATGAACATGCAATATCTTTCCATTTGTTTGTATCATCCTCAATTTCTTTCATCAATATTTTATAGTTTTCAGAGTACTTCTTTCACCTCTTCAGTTAAGTTTAATCCTAGGTATTTTATTCTTTTGTCTGCAATTATAGATGGCCTTGTTTTCTTAATGTCTCTTTCTGTTACTTTGTCATTAATGTATACAGAAACACTTGCAGAACACTACAGAAACACTGCTGGTTTCCAGGTGTTCATTTTGCATCCTGCAACTTTACTAAATTTATTACTTTTAGCAGTTTTTTGGTGGAGTTTAAGGATTTTCTATGTATGGTATCATGTCATCTGCAAATAGTGGCAGTTTAACTTGCTTACCAATATGGATGCCTCTTACTTCTTTTTCTTATCTGATTGCTGTGGCTAGGACTTCCAGTACTATGTTGAGTAGAAGTGGTGAGAGGGGACATCAATGTTTTTTCATAGAGGAAACCTCTCAGTTTTTCAATGATACGTTGTTAGCCATGGGTCTTTCATATATAGCCTTTGTTATGTTCTGGTATAATACCTCTAAACCCACTATGTTGAGAGTTTTTATCATGAATAAATGTTGAATTTTGTCAAATGCTTTTTCTGCATCTATTGAGATAATCATATGATTTTTATCCTTCATTTTGGTGATGTGTTGTATTATGATGATTGATTTGTAAATATTGAACCATCCTTGCATCACTGAAATAAATTGCACTTGATCATGGTGGATGATCTTTTTAATGTATTGTTGCATGCAGTTTGCTAATATTTTGGTAGAGAGTTTTGTATCTGTGTTCATCAGGGATATTGGCCTGTATTTTTCTCCTTTTGTGGTCTCTTTGTCTGGTTTTGGTATCAGAGTAATGCTGGTCTCATAGAATGTATTTGAAAGCCTTCCTTCATATTCCATTTTTTGAAATAGTTTGAGGAAGATAGGTATTAACTCTTCCTTAAATTTTTGGTAAAATTCATTTGTGAATACATCTGGTACTGGACTTTTGGTTTTTGGTAGTTTTGGTTACCAGTTCAATTTTATTACATGTAATTGATCTGTTCAAATTTTCTATTTTCTAGATTCAATTTGCTAGTATGCTCATTTTTTAATCCATATTCATAAGATATGTTGGTCATCAGTTTTATTTTTGTCTTGTGCCCATGTATTGTTCAGGTATCAGAATAATACAGTTTTCACAGAATGATTTGTGAAGTCCTTTCTGTTATACATTTTTATAGAAGAGTTTGTGAATAATTAGAACTAATTATTTAAATATTTGGTAGAATCTTAAAGGAAAGCCCTCTGGACCCAATTACTTTTTTTAAGTAGTTCAGATTTCCCTATTTTTTTCTTGAGTCAGTTTTGAGTCAGTTTGTGTCTTTTTAGGAATTTATCCATTTTATCTAATTTTCCTAATGTGGAGGGCAGTTGTTTATTGTATTCCTTTAATATAATTATTTTTTGTTTCGGTAAAGTCAGTAGAGATGACTCACACTTCTTTCACTTCTGATTTTAGTAATTTAAGCCTTTTATTGTTCTCCATCAGTCTAGTCAAGGATTTGTCAATTTTTTTAACCTTTTTAAAAGAATCAACACTTAGTTTCATTGATTTCTTCTATTTATTCATTTCTATTCTATATTTTATTTGTCTAATGTTTATTATTTCCTTTCTATTTGCTTTGAGCATAATTTGTTCTTTTTTTGCTTTTTAAGATAAAACACAAGATTTCTTTTTTAATTTGAGATCTTTTTTCTTTAATATAAGCTTTTCCAGTTTTAAAGTTCCTACTAAGCATTGCTTTAACTGCAACCCAAAAGCTTTGGTAGGATATGTTTTCATTTCATTCATCTCAAAGTATTTTCAAATTGTCCTTTTGATTTCTTCTTTGATCCATCAATGATTTAGGAACATGTTTAATTTCTACGTATTTGTGAAATTCTCAATTTTCCTTATGTTACAGATCTCTGACTAAATTCCATTACTTTCTGAGAACATGCCTTTTATGACTGTCATCCTTTTAAATTTACTGAGGCTTGTATATGACCTAACATATGGTCTACTATGGAGAATGTCCCATGTGTGCTTGAAAAGAATGTGTATTTTACTGTACTTGAATGGAGTGTTCAATAGATGTCTGTTAGGTCTTGTTGGTTGATAATATTCTTCGTGTCTATTCTTACTGATTTTCTACCTCTTTGTTCTATCTGTAATTTAAGAGAGGTATTGAAGTCTTCAACTATTACTGCTGAGTTGTGCCTTTTTCCTCTCCGTTCTGTCAGTCTTAGCTTCATGTATTTGGGGCTCTGTCATCTAGCACAAATATGTGTATAACTGTTATAGCTTCCTCATAGATTTATACTTTTATCACTGTGAATTACTCCATTTATCCTAGTAACATTAATTTTGGTTTTAAAGTCATTTTGTCTGATACTAGTGTAGCCACCTCAGCTCTATTATGGTTGTTGTTTGCATGGTATATATATTTTTTCACCCTTTTACATTCACTCCATTTGTATTTTTGAAGCTAGGATGTCTTGTAGAAATGGCACGTGGTTAAATGATGTTTTTGTTTTTTAATCCAGATTGACCTTTTTTGCCTTTTGAATGGATTGTTTAATGCATTTAATGTTATCATACTTATGAATAAGACAATTTGGAATAAAATGTGTCAAAATGTCAATCACTGTTATTTCTAAGATAACATTCTCAAGTTCTTTTAAATCACATCCATTTTACTTCAATTTTTTTTCTAATTTCTATAAAACAAGTCTTCATGATTTTATAATAAATAAGTGTGCTTCAACATGCAGATTCTAAGGTGGTTCATTCATTTTTTTTTTTAACGTCTTCAGAGTTTCTCTGAATGTAACATTCTACTCACTAGTTAAGGAATATTGGTAGAAGCTGCACGTCTCTGGACCACAGTGGAATGTGCACGGGCACCACAAAAATGTCATCATTTGTAATCATCCCAGTCAAAGAATTTACTTTCCTAAAAGAGAACTGCTGCATCGAGTCAAGAAGAAAATCTTCTCCAAAGAATGTGATAATGAGTGAACAGTCTAAATTAGAATAAGACACCCTCTCATAAAGGGAGATTTTGAAAATTCTTTCTTTTCATTCTTGAATTTTTAGTCATAAAGAGGGCTTATTCATATAAAACAAAAATCAAAACATGTTGTGACAGCTGAGCTAGCATTCCCATGGGCAAATGCCTAAGGTGATACTAAGGAAACTGACCCAGAGCACTTCCCTGTGCCGCCCTCCAGGGCTCCCTTACTTCTCCTCCTAGGAAGATGAATAAATGCAACTGAACATCTCACCCTAATAGGGGATGGGAGTATTTGAACTCTTCTACGTCCAATTTATTTTTTGAGTGACAACTTAGACCTTTACCTTTCATTCAACTTCCTTTCTTTGAGGTTCCAATACATTTTTATCTTTACCGTTTTGATGTACTATAAGGGCTTTTAAACAGGTCTTATTTGTGTCTGAAACTTATTTAACTCAGTATGTTTTCATTCGTTTCCTAAATACAATGCTGTTGTTTTGTGTCAACAAAAACAGGTTAATAACAATTAACTGCTTTAATTATATTTCCTCCCTTTCTTGGTGGTTTTAATATGCAAAATCAGTTAAATAATAAAGTAGCCACCACACTTGAACTTCAAAATGAGAGCACTGTTAAGGGAGGGGCTAAGAGATGGTGTAGAAACAATAGGGGGATTATTTAAGATGATGTACACATATACCCAATTTGGGGCTCTTTTTTTTTTAAAGAAAAAGGACCTTGGCAGAAGAAAAACAAGAATCTCTATTCAGACCTCAAGGAAAATAGGCACCTGTAAAAAGAGAGTAAATGGAAGAAAAGTTAAGCATTTCACTTTCCAAAATATTAATTTTGCAATAGGTAATAACTTTATTGCTCTCTGAGCATTGGCAAAGGCAAGATGTGCATGTTCTCCTTTTGAGCACTGTATTAATGAAATTGAAGGTTGTGTGCTTTATGCAGTGTATGTTCTGCAACATTTTGAAAGCTTAGCTGGGAATCCCTGTGGTGCTGACTGCAGGAAAAAGGAAGCCAAGTCTTCTCCAGTTTTTAAAAACCAGAAGTATTTTTCAGAAGTCATGTATGAAATAAACTGCTTATGAGAAAATGACTGTAATGCTGCCTCAGTTTTCGGTGATAGAGGGATCTGTTTAAAACACTCTGACATAAAAAATAAATCAGCTTTAACTTCAATTATTAAGTGCTAAAGTAGCATTCTTTGATAGAACAGGGTGGGTTTCTGGCATTTCGATGATAAATATGTATGAAAAGAGTTGTGTCACCATGGAAACCAAACCCTCACCATATAAGGCAAATAGTATAATAGAAACTTGGGATCTCTAAAAACAACACTGAAGACCAATGACCATTAGGGCAATTTTTTGTATTTCTAAAGTTTTAGCAATCCTTAGTCTTTAGCATTCCTGTAAAGTTCTGAAGAATACTTTGAAATTTTTATCAAGTCATTTTTGAAATCTCAAACATTTTAACGAATACTTCTCAATAAGCATTGAGGCAACTGTATTTTTGGTTACATTATTAACTGTGTTGAACAAACTTTGAACAGCATCTCTCTGAAAGAATCAAGTGTGTATTTTTTTTTTTTTTTTTTACCCAGGTAACACAGTCCCTCTAATAGGCATTTAGGTAGATGCCCTTTATTTTTCTCTTTTGCTTTTTTGTTTCCTGGGAGTGAATTCTGGACTAGAAGTGATAAAGATACTGTCTCAACCTAGTGGTCTTTTTCCTGTGACAAATATTACAAATACTTTCCCGAGTTTCTGATAGAGTACCCCCTGGCTCTTTCACTTGGGACAACCTCCTGCTAGGAGCCAATACATTTCATATTCCCTCTTTCCCTAAAAGTACAGAGTTCAATTATTTTTAATGACTTAATTTTAAGTATATGTATATTTAAATGAAGGTGACGGTAGGCAATTCAAATATACCTTCTGATGTAAGAGGCACTATTGGTGACAGAAAAGAGTACTGGTCCAAGATATCCAAATGTCTAACCCTAGTTCTATTTTTTTAAATAGCAATTTAGCCTTGGAAAGGTCATTTCATCTCTCTGAGCCTCGATTTCCATGTTTATGAAATGAGACCTATTATAATATGCACATGACCATGATTATTTTGAGAATCGTAGGTTTCTTGAAAAATTCTGTACCAACTATACATTATATTTCAAATACAAGGTGAAAGTAAGTTTTATTGCAACTAAGAAAGCACCTAGGCTAAATATTGCCTAATACTAATATATGATAAACTAAGTTAAGGGTTTTTTGTTTTGTTTTGCTTTTTGTTTTTAAGATTTATTTATTTGAGAGAGAGCACAAATGGAAGCAGAGGGAGAGGGAGAGAGCAAAACTCAAGCAGACTCTACTGAGAACAGAGACCAATGTAGGGCTGAATCTTACAACCCTGAGATTATGACCTGAGCCAAGGTCATAATCCAAGAGTCGGATGCTTAATAAACTGTGCCACCCAGGCACCCGCGAAATTAAGTTTATAACTCACACAATACATCTAATCTGTGCTTGTGCAACACCAAAATATCCAGTTCAAAATGAAAATTCATCTAAGGTATATTTTCAAATAAAATTTCACCTGCTTACTTGTTTTCTGTATTTAATTTGACAGCCATCAGAATTATTAGTAATTATATAGTTATCACTGAGTGGTTCAGTAGACAAATTTCAAAATTAAAATTACTGTGGAAAACTCTTACCACAAGAGATGCCGTCAACTTTGATATGTTTGCCTGACTGGGAATGACGCTATTTCAGTGAGCAATGAGAAATATTTGATACAGCAGGACACTGAATTTTTTAAACATATACATGAAAATGTACTATCAGTGACAATGAACAACAACAAATATTCCAATTTTCACGTATCACTCTCTCAATGGGTTTCTTCTAAAGAGGTTCTACCCTCTTCTCCAACATTATCCTCATTCTCTAAGATTCCTTAGTCTACACAGCTGCATGCACAGGAGCCCAGCTACTATTCCCAGAGTTGGTTCCACACATTTGGTTCCCTGGCCGAGACTGTTTCGTAAGTTACTGAACTCCTTATGTGAGGATGCAAAGCTTGCCAGCTCAAGGAGAGCCCTTATATTCCAGAGGCACGTGTCATCGCTTTCCACACACCTCCGCAGTGTTAAGAATATCATTAGACTTCCATACTTAAAGCACAGCACCAGACAACACAAAGTTTACCTATTATGGCAACTGATCCTTCTTTTTTTTTTTTCTTCCCCGCATGAGGAACTTTTTCCGTACATAGCATTCAAAGTAATTCTTTTATTATCATAATACTAATTCTGCCTGAGTACTTGAAAAGCCTCAGTGTTAACATGGTTGAGAAGGACCAATTAGATCTGATTCACAATCTCAGTGACCACTAGAAAAATTCTTGTGGAACAGACTGTGACAAGAAATATGCCCGTCTCCAAATGGAATAACTAATATTAGTATAGTAATTTTTCATTTTCTCTTATTTATTGCAACGGGGAGTATATATTTAGTAATTTCCTTTTATTTGAAAGACAAGTTATTTGAAAGATAAGAAAGCTTAAGTTTTTAAGTTCCTTACATCTTTAAATGAGTTATAAAATTTCTGGTTTCATAGGTATCACATATTTTGGGGGGAAATGGACATTTATTTTTAAAATAAATTTTCCTCTATCTTCACTAGGATCAGCACCTATTTTAAGCAAAGCTGTGGATTATTAGAAATACTTGAAAACAAGAACTGATATAGTAACTTTCATATGGCAAACACATTGAGTTTGAAAAATTTAAAAACACATTTATGTCTTTACATATTGTCCCTTATTTATTAAAAAAAAAAATAAATCTCAGCCAGTTTTATGGCAAAAAATAAGGAGCTATTTGAGAACATTCATCCATTTTCACTAGAACAGGCTGAACTATTATGGTCAATATACAGTATACATAAAAGTAAACATTCAGATAAAATAAAACCAAATCAACATCATTTGCAAATCCAGATTATTTCCTACATAATGCTTTAATCTTCAAATTTCTAATTATCAAGCCCGTTTTTTATTGATATCAAGTATCATATAGATAATAGTAGTTTCTTAGTAATTTCCTACAAAGAGAATCACTATCCCATATTGCTCCCATCACTTCTTTTATCTTTTTCAAAAATACTTTTGTTTTCTAAAGGTTTTATTTATTTATTTGTGAGAGAGTGAATGAGTGAGAGCTTACGAGAACAGGGAGGGTCACAGAGAGAAGCGGATATTTTGCCCAACAGGGAGCCTGATGTGGGGCTCCATCCCGGGACCCTGGGATCATGACCTGAGCTGAAGGCAGATCATGAAGGCAGATGCTTAACCAACTGAGCCACCCACACCCATCACTTATATACATTAATATTCTACTGGACAGGAAAGAGAGCTATTTCTGTTTGTTTGTTTTTTTTTCCTCCCCCTACAAATACAGATTTTAAGACTTTCTTTAAAAGTTACATGAAAATCTTTGGAGACTTATATTCTTTTTGACAAAAAAATCACTAACATTTTTGCTTTTAACGGATTGAAATATCAGAAAGTATGAAAGGGCTAATAGCCAAAATTCTTAAAGTTCATATAAACCTATTTACTGACATTTTTAGGCATAACATTTAAGTAGTGTGGGACAGAGAAAAGAGCAGATCTTTTTTAAAGGAAGAAATGTTATACATAAGTTGTTAAACTAAAAAGAAAACCTCATATACATATGATGAATGGCCAAAAATGGCCACAAAAATGCCCTGACCCCATCTCTTCCATCTAGCTGTGTCTCTTGTGACTATATTTATCATGAGGTAAAAGATAATAAAAAGTGACTCAGTGAAAATACATGACAAGTAAACCTCCTTTCTTCTAAGAAAAAAAAACCTCAAAATACACTACAATATTTTAGTACCTAAGTATGTTAACTACCTATAATCATTAATAGAAAAAAAGTGATTTGAATTCTAATTATGAAATAATTTATTTGTTATTAGCTCTTTCTTCATACTACTAATCATTATTATTGATTATTTAGGAAACTTGGAATCCAATTGCTCAAATAGAAGTCTAGCTTTTATATGGTATTTGTTTGGAGAAAACCCTACAGAGTGAGATGCTAGCCAGGCTAGTGTCGGGCAAATTATCTGAAGTATGAATTTAGGAACACAAGATAAGTAAAATTTTTCTAAAGTGTCAATGATACATCTTTGTCCCATTTTATTTAACAGTTTAATAGCCATTAAATGCTTTGAGAACAAGGTGGAAAGAGTAGCAGGGTGGGGAAAAATGATGTAAAGAGGGAAAGTATACATAAGAATACTTAGGGTTTAAAGTTGAAAAAAGAGTATAGTGGAGGAATCTGAGGTCCTTGAGAATAAAGTTTTGCTCATTCCAAGGGCATCCTAGATTTAACCTTCTCCTTCATGAATCTAATTACCTGCCTTGACATTGCACATAGCCATTTACCTTCAACAAACACAGCCTTATCTCAACATGCATGGAGCACACAGCCACGGGTATAGTCTCCTACATGGGTCCCTTGTCAACCAATCATGCTCTGGCATTTTGAGTTGAAAACTGGAAAAAAGACGACTAACCAAAAAGTGATTCTCTGATGCCAGGTCCACAGTGACCCATAAAGAAAGGATCAGTATAAACAACAATATTTATTATTTAGATGTTATTATTTGTTTAATATTTGAAAATATTTTTATGAGACTTGAGCTACAGAGCTACCCTTGTGGCAAACATAGCACAATGTATAAACTTCTCAAATCACTATGTTGGATACCTGAAACTATGTTAACATTGTGTGTCCCGTACACTCAAAAAAAAAAAAGAAAGAAAGAAAGCAAGCAAGCATTGAGTTATAAAACTCTCTCTGGCTGTTACAATATACAATCAGTAGATTGTAACATCTACTGAATAACATGCTTGAGATTTTTAAAAATTATCATTTGCATATTTGAAACCAACATGTTGCATTCACTTTTTTAAGTCCCCCCCCCCCCACCCCGATATCTTTTTCTTCACTTATAAAACTTTCTAGGACACAAAATGCAACTTGTAAATAATTCTGGCCTGGCAGGTCCTCCTTGGTGCTCCCAGATGACATACTGTTCTGATCAGGTCCCAAAATATGCTACTGAGTGTGTAGACATGTTTCAGCTCACGATGACAGCTGATGTGTGATCCACTGTGCTGACTGCTCCAGGCATTTGTACTGGTTCAATATTCATATTTATTTATGTCAAAATTTTTTTGTAAACAAAGCCAGTTGAAATGGTGTATCAGATGGTTACTGACAAAGGCGTTTTAAAAAACAACTCACTTGCACTTTCAAGGAAAGCAATTACATAAATACGTCCAAGTCCTATGAAAATAAAGTAGGCCCTTTTAAAAGTAAAATAAAGCCAGTGACATTCCATCGTGTGTTTCCTGTGCCACTTCAGTGATCTGCCGAAACAAAAGAACTAGCAACAACATGGTTTGAACGTTTGCTACAGGGAAATACTCTTTCTCCATTAAAGAAAACTCCCAAAGAAAAACTGATTGTTTTTTAAGTTCACCCAAGTCAGGGCTAAATCCAAGTGCCTTCATGCACAAACTTCTGCATGATCTAATTGGTGAACAGTTGTGGCACAGGTAGGGTAATGTGCTATTTTACCTTAACAACCAGCTGTAAAACACTCCATCTAGGGAAACACTTGTTAAAAGCTTAATGGTCAGAGAAAAAAAAAAACAAAAACATGCACATTTCCAAAAGGAAAACAAGAACCTATTTCAGGGTTTGTCTCATAAATTGTGCCCACACCCAGCTTGGCCACACAGGGAGAGGGCTCAGCTTTTGCTTAGACAATAAACCCAATCTTCTCAGTGGAAGGAGAACGCACTTGTTCCGAATCATCTTGGGCATTTTTATCTCTGATTGCGGATTACTACAATCTATAATTTAATCCTGGGAGGGGATACCTGAATAGTTCTATTCCCATGGTAGACTAAAAAAAAAAAAAGGAAGAACTAATCTATATATACATATGAATTAAGAAGCATATATTTTTAAAAAATCACTAAAATAAATTTACATTGTTTTCCAAGTGGTTTTCAATGACTTCAGAAATCATGTCCAGGGTTGAAAGCAGAAATGGGAGCAAAAGCTAAGCAAATAACTTTCTAAAATGTCACTGGAGAATGAAAGGGAAAAAGGATTTTTTCTTTTTTTAAAAAAGGATTAGAAGACAGAGGGAGAACTGATGAAAAAGGGGAAAATTAGAAAACCTTTTTGGGGATTCCAGGTTGTTTCCCTCTCACTCCAAAATATATTAAAAGTAAAGCCTTCTAGTTATTAAGACTGCACACAAGTCTGAACCAATCTGACTCAAACATATTGCATTCTTTTATAATTTGCTGGTAACTAACAGAAATAAACACATTATTTTTTAGCTAACGGGTTACCAAGAAAAAAAAGTGTAATAACTTTTGGAAGTTTGGAAACTACATAGAATACATTTTTCCCAAAATATGCTCAACATCAGAATGCCAATAATTGCCTGAATAAAGGTGATGGGATAAACACACAGAAACGTAGTTATCAACTACCCTGTTATGTAGGTATGTAGGAAAAAGATCTCATGAAGATGAAGTATTACATTTTTTTTTCCCATGGAAAAAGCCAGCTTTTCCTTTCTTTTCCTTTTCCTTCATCTCTAATTTTCCCTTATAGAGATTTTTAGCTCCCATATTTGAAATTTTTTTTTTAAAGTTTTTCTTTATTTATTTGACAGACAGAGATCACAAGAAGGCAGAGAGGCAGGCAGAGAGAGAGAAGGGGAAGCAGGCTCCCTGTTGAGCAGAGAGCCTGATGCAGGGCTCGATCCCAGGACCCTGAGATCATGACCTGAGCCGAAGGCAGAGGCTTAACCCACTGAGCTACCCAGGCGCCCCTAGCCCATATTTTAATGACATTATACCATCCTTTTCTCAAAACTGTACTTTGAAATACACAAGTTTGATGGTGGACTAATTTCAGCAACAAACTGCCTTAGAAAGAAGAAAAGAAAAAACCTACCACTTAACCAAAACCTTTATTCATTGCTTTCATTTGGATAATTTTGTTGTTGCTACAGTTGGGTATGGCTGACTGGGTCAATCTACCCTCTTTATTAATTAGAATATTCCAGATTAAATAAAAAATAATAAGAACTGCCTGAAACCAGAGATAATAGTTCATAACTTAGGAACAGAAGCATGAAGGAAACATACCTTTAGGGGCATAGTGTCCTCTGATAGATAAAAAAACCCTCCTGCACTGAATGTCTATCCTGAAAAACCATCTTTCTTAAAGATAGTGCTTATTTTACATTCCATTAAAATGAGCCAATTAATATTCCAAAATATGTTTTTTCCATAATAACATGCTGTTAACGTGTCTTTAACTCTCAAAGCTTTTAGAGTCTCTATATCACTGTGGTGTGTTCAACTGTCTATGATGCTACCACACCACTCTTTGTTTTTAAACCACTGGCTCTCGGGTCTCAGAATAATCCAGTCCTATCGGGTTCTATGGTAGTCACCAATCTCCTTGAACAGTCTCTTCAACTGTAAAGTGAAAAACCTGGTCTCTTATACTCCTTCCTGCAGGGAAGTCCCAGGAGTCTGTCACGTCTGTGCTGTAGTTTCTGCCATCTGAACAGTCCAGCCAGCTGGGGCGGGGGTGGGGGGGTAGGGGGTGGTGTGCTTTCTTGAAGGGGGAGGGGCACAATTGGGGGGTGTTGGTCACTCACACACAGGCCCAAAACTGTCAAAATGCCTGCTTCTTCTAGTTGCTCCAGTAAAAAAAAGTGCCAATCTCATATTTAATTCCATGGATTGGTTGTTGTTACACAACCAGTATTTCGCTGACAGTAGAAGTTGTGGCAGGTGGGGATTTAGACTCTCACCAAATACATGGATATGTTTGAACTGGTGTTGAAAGAAAGCAGGTACTTAACTGCTTAATAAATTACGGTTGGAGGAATAGGTTTTGGGTAAACCCTTTGGGTAGCAGACTACAATTTCAATAATGTAAATAATGCATTATCTATTTTCTGCTTCTGTTCTAGGACAGATTCTGATTCTCAAAACTGTTGTCTGACAGGTCTGTGTTCTGGCCAGGTGGTGGTACATTTTTCAGCTTGTCAAATTTCCTTGCGCCCTTTTTCATTATACACTATTGCTCTGTGCTTAGCCACTGTATCCGTTCATGCCGACATACTCTACCTTCAGTATAACACTAAAATTGATTTGCTAGGCGCTCCTCTGTTTCTTCACATTTCACATCTTCCCATTGAATTTCTTGTGTCAGGAGCACAGCACTGTCTTTCTACTTCCATCCTCAGAAATCTGCTCACTCTTTGGGTTTGCTGAATATTTAAATGGCTTTATGACCGATGTCAGTGTGTTTTTTTATTCTATAGTACTTTGTTCAATGCAATTTTCCTTGAAAGTCTTCAGTGCTTGTTTTCATTTTAGATTCTTTTCTGTTTTAACATTATTGAAACTTACTGGTCTTTTTGCATTAGTTAAAAGTAGGGGAATTTTCTTGGGTAAAATGTAGCTCCTCATTAGTATTTCCTCAGAAAACACCTTTTAGATACCAAAAAACCCCCTCCATAATAAAATATGGATTATTTTGAAGCTAATGCCTTATTTTCTGTAAAAAGAATATACAAGGAATCAGCTAAAATTAAATATCCCTACACAAATGAGAAAACGAGGTTTTTTTTTTTTTTTTTTTTCCTTGCTGAAGTGGAAGTAGTGAATGTGAAATGATTTCAGGCTTGCGATTTTATGATCTAAGTTAGTACCAGATCTTAGATGTTCTTAGGAGAATTCAAAGCCTGACTGTTTAGCGCTCATTGATAAGGCATATTTACTGTAGCATATTGTTTTAACGGGTCAAATTCTGAGACTTTTGGAGGCATAGGTGAAAGTTCCAACTTCTTTGCTAAAGTGTAGCCAATTGTGTAATAAAATACCCAAGATGATTCATTCAGTCAACCTAATATCTACCCATCAAGGAGGAGAACAAGCTAAGGAGGTATTATATCTTTCTCTAGCATAACATGATAAGTGCAGCATTCCAATCTAAAAGGTAGAATTGTTCCTTTGAGTAAAATAATTAATGATTCCCAACAAAAGGAAAGCTGTTACGAGAGAGACCTCTAGTGGAAAAAAATGCAAGTGTCTCGGAGAAGGGTTTTATTGTTCAGGCTTCATCTGAAAAAACGGAACTTGCATCCACTGTTTAGGCAGCGGCCCCACAACAGCAAACTGCATTCCTCTTTAAGGCTTAGGATCTGTGATGTGTTCGAGCAAGTAAAGCTTTTCAGAGCACAGCAATGCCACGCCTGAGGGAGACTTGACTTCCAGACCTAAGATTTTGAAAAACAAGTTACGGGTATCTCTGAAGAAAGACAAGATTTGTGAGGGGCAACCCGAATTGGGAGGCACTACGGAATCTAGAACTTCATTTGTTTGTTGAATTTTTACTTTATTTGTAGGTAATATTTTGTATTTATTTGTTTGTTAAATTTATACTTTATTTGTATGTAGTATTTTGACATACAAAAAATACCAAAGCACTTTGCTATGTGCGGAGGGCAAGGTGAGGTTTGGGGGATTTTCCAGATTTCGTAAATCATAACTTTTAACAATAAATAACTGAAAGTTAGTTTTTCGGAAAAAGTCACAAGTCCATCATATGCGGAGTGGGGAGGCACCCAAGCATGGGTTATTTGAAGAAAATCGTTGCCTCCAGATTAGAGTATCTCATTCAACGAATTTAATGCTCCTTAGTTTTAAGATTATTTTTCCTCTGTTCTCCACCCAATTGCACTTAATTCACGCTCTGATGTATAACTAATTTGACTACTTAAAAATTTTCTACTTTAAGCAATATTAATGATAAATATAAAAATTAGGGTATTTTTTGCTTAGAGATTTGGCCTTAAATCCCAGAGAAGTCTGGGTCTACTTACTGTGGTTACCAACTGGGTGGAAAAATAACTTCTCATTTAAATTGGGACAGCCTCTTTAGTTCAGCGAGACACTGTGACCCAGAGCTACAGAATTTAAGGAAGTGCTCCAGGAATAAGGGAGAAAGTGAAAGAAGTTGAGAATTCAATGCTGTAGTTTTAACTCGGCACTGAAATATTGTCACAATTTTTAAGAGAAGTATCACAACTGTGGAAACCAGTTGTGTACAGTCACAATTTCTGAAATTCTCTTCTATAGCAATAACAGTTGTTACAGATACTTTTTCAAAAATTAACCACAATAGAGCTTAGCTTTTATTATTGTTTAGATGTTCATCCAAATTGATTAGGAGAGTTTCATGTGACTATGTTTATTTTCAGTGTCAGCCCCTAGCTTTCTTCATCACGTTTAATTCTGCCTATTGCCTTCCGTTTTTCCTCAGGACGATGAAATTTTGAGCCTGTATTCGAGCCAAGTAATTCACAACCCTTAGAGTCTTCATACTAATACATCTCAGTTAATACTGAAGAGGATCTATCTTTCCATTCTTACCAAAGTCTGAACATCCCATAAAACAGGACATCATAATTCCGAGGAAACGTGGGCCATGAATCTCTCCAAACTTGGGCTGGTGGCTGGCAGCCAGCTAAATGAGAATCAGTAGTGATGTGTGTGTGTGTGGGGGGGGGGGGAGTGCATACAGCGGGGGGGACCATTGCTAGAGAGTCACACAATGTTATTTCCCTGACTTTGTTTCCATTTCAGAATGGAGCTTGAAAGAAAAAGAGCATCAAATTTTGGAGGCTTTGAGTGAGATTTTTTTTTTTTTAAATCATTCTAATGGCTAAAAGAAAAATTTGAAAAGTAGAAAAGCATAAAACAACGTATTTATTATATGCCCTCCTTTCAGATTCTTTCTTCTTTAAAACAAAAGGAGCCACAGTCTTAGGATGTCTTCTTTAAATAAAACTTGCACATTTCAGTTTGTAACTATTTCCATTAACAATGTTGAACCCTGTCTCTCTCTAGACATATGCACTTCTTGAATGGTTTCCTTGCCCTCTTTCTGTTTCTCATAGGTCTCCCCACTCATGCACTACAAAAAATTAATTTCCAAAAGCATCTTAGGATATTCTGAGAAAGAGTAAAGATGGAAACGAAAGTCTTCAGAGTGCGCCAGAATTCTCAGTGGAAAAGTCATGATTGGGTCTGACCAAAGGGCTGAAATGCAACCAACATACCCCTCACCACCTTGTGCCTTGCTTGAGGGCCACACACACACACACCCGGCAAGAGGAAAGAACTCTGCAAATGTAATTTCATTCTTATTTCAGGTATGTTGCAGACCCCTGCCTTAATTATGAATGTGTATACATAGACTATTACCCCTTTTGCTTCTCTTGTGCATGCGGATGATAGGGATAAAATCATAAGGAAAGGGAGGAATAAAGAGAATAAGAGTTCTTTCTGCACTAAATATGTGCATTATTTTTAATTTCACTTCTAGTTTGGGGCTGTGTTTTTTATATATACTCTTCTTTCAGACTGCAACAAATTAAGCCAAAATTTATCCTTTCCCACCATTCGATGTCATCCTCACCCTTATTCCCATTCCAACAGCATGAAGCACCAAATCGGTACAAGATGTGCTATTACAAAGAAGCTTTCTGGCAAAAAAAAAAAAAAAAAAAAAGAAAAGAAAAGAAAAGAAAAAGAAAAAGAAACATGCACCAGTGGACCAGTGAGCACTCCACTGACAAGAGTGTTCTTAATTTCTGCAACACTGGATTATTGCCCCTGCTCTGCCAGTAAACAGGTCCCCTTAGTAGGTCCCCAACTCTTCTGTGCTTTGTTTTCTCTACCTGCAACAAGTAGATATCACTATTTCCCCAGTCAAATGTTGCTATAAAGATAAAATGCTTTAAAGAAATGCAAAGGAACATTAAGCATGGGAAAATGAAGACCGTTTCTGTAGGATACCATGAGAAGAACTCTGCTTAACAGAATTGATGACCATACTTGAAATCCCCCTAGCTTCAATCCTGCATTCACTGTTTTGAGATCTCACTATAGCCACGCAGGTGACTGAGAGTGAATTACGGGTGAGACTAAGCCCAACTTTGAATTGACCTATGGTGTTTCCTTCCCTTTGCCAATTAAACAGCTGTGGCCAACTATTGTTCCACACTATCTTCTAGCCAATAAGTGATTTCAGGTTCCAGGTTCAAGTGCACCAAAGAGGGCTAGAGTGGCTAAAGCCGGATTGTTCTAGGCTTGTCAACAAAAATATTTCTGATAGGAAATATCCTTGAGATGTAAGTTATTATAACCAACATCTATCTTCAGCATTTTTTCACTAGAGTGAAACATTAGGCTTACTTTCCCTTCCTTATGAGAAATCACTAAGTTCAGTCATTATGGATTTTCTGGAAGTCCACTGTTTCTTCTCTGTGAATATGTTCACCTACAGAAGTTGGATCTTTCAGTAAATAAAACTGAAGATCTGTCTTGTGTGAGTTGTATGCCTTACCTTCTAGAACTTAATGCTTCTCACAATAAATTGATGACATTCTTCAATTTCAAGCCACCCAAAAATCTCAAGAAGGTGGATTTTTCCTACAAATTTCTGAAATGCGTGATTTGTCAGAATACCAGACTCTCACTAAACTAATTTTGGACAGTATCCTTTGAATGAATAAAGGGGAAATTTGGGTAAAAAAAAAAACATAGGGAAATAGGAAATGGGGGTGTTCACCTATCATCTCCAAAAATGCATCTGTGTAATATGGGCTTATTTTCCTCCCTAGGTCTATTTGTTATCAAAAGTACCTCTCCCAATGCTAAAAACTCTGGCTTTATTTTTCTTTGTTCATACAGTAAAATTCACAGGAATGTAACAGTAGCGTGTATCAGTGCGAGCTTGAATATGTTCTCACGTATTGTTCTGTAGATGTTTGCACACAAAAAGAAAGAATGGAGAAATTACCAGATTGGTGATTACTCTCATGCTGCTGTGGTTGTACAAGAATAATTTTAAATTGTGTCAGGGTGTATGGAACATACATTTTTCTCCTCTACAAGATGATAATTTTCAGGGGACGGGGATCATACTAATCCTTGTAGCTCTCGTATCCTGAATCCATTCTTGTATATGTATACATTCAACATTTATTGAGCACCTACTACATGCCAGGACTAGTGTTCAGCATAGAAATTTTTATGAAAATGATTCTAGTTCTAACATAGCTCACATTCTAAGGGAAATAAATAATTATATAATTTTAGAGATGGTACAGATTGAAAAACACATTTACTTCTCTGATATCCTTTGAACCTAACAACCATGTGAGGTTGGTATAATTAGCTTCATTTTTACAGATGAAGAAAGTGAGTTTCATCGAGGTTAATTGTGTTGTTTCAGGTCACACAGCTAATCAATGGCAGATCATGGGCTCTAGGCTTCTTATTCCAAATCCTACGAGTGCTTAATAAATACTACTAATAATCCAACAATACAAGCTTGTATTAATTGCATTAATATTGTTGGATTATGAGTTGTTTCACTTCTTCTGATCAAGTGAAAATATTTATAAAACATCTTCCTAAACATCTGTCTCAAATCCATTCCATAAGTAAATTACATGGAATCAAAACTGAAATACCTCATCTGAACAGATGAATTGTGAACATAGAATCTTTCAAAATAAATAAAAATATTCACATACCCTTAAAAATTTTGTACTGCAAATCTGATTCCATCCATTTCAACAGCCCAAAAACCTGCTTTTGTGCATCAGGCATTGCATGCAATAGAAGGATCCGTTAGTACTTGCCCTCATGGTTCCAGTTCAAAGAATTACTGTGCCAGAAGTTGTTTCCTCTGTTACTCTGTTATGGGTCCAGGAAAATCTGATTCTTGTTAGTATCACTTCCTATGAACAGGAAAAGGAGGAGAATGCTGCTTTGATCCAATCCAGTCTACACATAGCACTGTCTGCCAGCCTGGATTTATATTTAAAAGAGAAAAAAAATAATATGTTACTCAAAAAAAAAAAAAAACTTCTGTGTTGCAAACAGAGAGTGGTGGGGCAGGGGGGTGAGAGTTGATGGCATCCTCTGTGTACCAAAGAAATGTTATAAAGAATCATTTAAGATTCTTTATAAGGATCTTATAAATCATATAAGACTATATGATACCCATGCTAGGGTAGACATAGATCAAACCAAATAAACGTTGCATGAGAAATTATCAATTGGGGAATCATTTAAATAATGTTAAATGCTGTAAATGTCAATATGACATGACATGGCCCCTGGGTGGTTCAGCGGGTTAAGTGTCTGCTTTTGTCTGGGGTCATGATCCCAGGGTTCTGGGACTGAGTCCCACATTGGACTCCCTGCTCAGGGGGAGCCTGCTTCTCCCTCCTGGCTCTCTCTCAAATAAATAAAATCTTTAAAATAGATGATTGGTAATAGATGTAAAAAGTTGCGTGACTCTCATCTTGACTTTGGGTCTATTTTAAATAGACTGTTTACACAGTAAACAGGGGCTGCTCTGGCCCATGTTTGAATCATAAGCTTCCCCTTCTGCTTTTTTCCTTTAAAGTTTCCCAAACCAAGATTGGGGTAAGATAGTATTTAAGAGGATTGAGAACACCATGTCATGGGAGTGTTTGAGTATGTTAGGATAAAGACTAGCAAACTGAAGTTCACAAAGCAAGTATAATTCTGCTGCTATCTATTCTGTTTGTTCATTCATTCATTCTATTTTTTTAAATTGAACATTTAGCCTGCGGTTCTAAAAATGACAAAAGCCTAGCTCTTTCCCTATAGAAATCCACATCTTAGGTGAGGTAAGAAAGGCAAATGCAATGATCTCTTTCAGTGAAAATGTTTCTGTTAATATTGAAGAGAGTCAAGATGAAGATGAAGAAGTCAAGTCATCTGAGAAGGGGATAACACTAAGATGATTATCAGGCCTTTATAAAGGAGGCACTCCGTGGCTCACCTCCATGTCCTGCAGTGTCTAGAAGAGCTGCTGATACATGGAAGACATAAATGTGGAGTGATAAGTGAATGAATGAATGGATGAAATGAAAATTACAGGTCAAATTCTCAAAAAATCCCAAAAAGTGAGTTTTCTTGGCTCTAGTGAATAAATAAATGCTAAGCTAATGGTGAAGGAATGATATTAATACTGCAGTCCCATGCTTAAAATATCTAGAAGAGGCCCATCTTCTTGGCTCCATAGCAGGACCCCACAGTGCACTGCTTTTTCCACCCAATAACCTAATCATTTAATAAGATGGACTGGGTGAGAAAGGAGAGTAAGTTGACCATGTGACGGGTTAAGGCATGCCTTGGTTTTCACAGGGCCTGGCCTCCCCAGTACAGTCTACCTAGTGTCACTGTAATGTTTTGGTTTGAGGGCTCCTAGTGAGCTCTGAGGGATTTTTTTCATTCGCATACTGAAAACATCATCTGTTTCAGTGTTCTGCGTATGACATCACTCTGACATACTGTAAACATGATAGCGTATTTTATGGCACTGGAAAAATAAGCAAGAAAAGGAAATATCCTTTCTTCATGCTTTAGTCAAATCTATTTTATAGTTAACTAAACTTAGCACACATACGATTTCCAGAAATGTTTAGAAATGAGCTTGCTACTTTGAGTAAATTTGACTAATGAATGCAACTATTCATAGAAAAATGTAGAGATTCCTTGAAAATGTATTATTTCCTGTTTCAAAGATATATTAGCTCCTCTACAAAAATGTCTTCAGTAGTATTCTAGTTCTAGGTCACTAAATACTGGAAGTCTGTGGCTCACTTTCAAGCTTTCTGAATGCAAATAGAGGAATGAATTCTGAAGGTTTCAACTGATTTTTAAGTTTTGTTTTGTTTTTTCCTCCCCACTTCTAGCAGAATCATAGCCATGGACTTGATTTCATTGTCATTGAACAGCCATTAGGAAGAAGCAAAGTGAGCATAACTTGAAAGGAATTAAATTCAAGAAGAGGACACATGGAGAAGAGAGGGATAAGACTCACACAGGACCAAAACATTGAAAATGCGTTGTCTGTCTGCTCCCTCTCCAGCAGAAGCTCGAAGGTCCTATTGGGTCCAAGCTCCTAATACTGTTCTGATGGTTTTAGAGGCAGACTTTACACTCGGTATTTGAAAGTGCTACAGGGCAGGGGACTTATCATGTAGTCATTCAAAATTATACAAAAAAGTAGTATTTAATCGTTTCCTCAAGTATTTTTCAAAAGATCCGGTTACGGCATTCTAGTTTTGCCTCAAATTATTTCCTGACTTTCAGTTTCCCCGAAAACAGGCAATTGAAAACATCTATTGATCTGTGTGCCTTAGATACAGAACCCCAACTTACCCTGTTAATGTAAGTCATCTTAGCAGTAAAGATGAAGTATGAAAATCGGTTTTCATTAGGTTTTAATTTGTGATTCATCATAGATATGTTAAGAGGATAAGCATTTGTTGACTCATTTTTTTTTAAAAGTTAAGGAAGAGAGAATATATAATTAAGTTTGACGGGTCCAGTATTACTGACAGATTTTAAGATTTAAGTTCATATGTTGACAAGTTAAAAAGTGACATAAGAGAAAAACAGTTCTACTTCCTAGAAAAAAAGAAAAAAACAAGTGTAGCCGGGTTTGCTGTTTTCCAGCTGACCTGCACAGAGGAATTTTGTTCCTCTATCTTCATGAGGTAAACTGCTACTTCTAACATTACAGGCATGAGTTTCCCTTTTTGTTTTGTTCTAGCATTGACTCAGGATGTTTAAAATAATCTTGAGCTACTTCAGAGCTATTTATTGATGTATTTTATGCCTTTTGTTAGCTATAATCTTAGTCGTTTTAGTACATGGAGCCCTAATCTTCAAGTCTGTCAGTCCCATTTTGCATTACAAATCATTTGTAGTTTTATAACTGTCATTTCCAAGGACATCTGGAAAAGATGGATTTATGAAAGGTTACCATGCATTCTAAGAAGGCCGAGAATTAGCATGACTTTGTAAAGGTTCTTATAAATTGAGCAGCAGACATCACTGGTAATAAGGTGTTTTTTGCTTTTGTCAAGTATCTTTATTTAAATATTAAGGAAGAGGTATGACCTTTGGCCTTGGGGATCCCTGTGACAGGGCAAAGGTCCAATGTATTAGCTGTCTATGGAGCACTGTGGCCTGACTCTCTCAAGGCCCCTATTTGTGGACAGTGTTATAATAACCCTTCCATTAGGCATCCCCAAGGCAAATAACCTCAGCTTTAACAGAGTCAGTTTAAAATTCCTTAGAGTAACATTAAGACACTATCTGGTTTGTGTCAGTTGAAGATCAACTACTTCCTGCATAGGTTCAATTCTGTAAATTTTAAGTAGCCACAGTTATTTAAAAATTATTTCATATATGCCTGCAGGTAAATATTAGACACATAGAATGTAGAAATAACTCATCTACTTCTTTGATTTATTAACCAGCCTCTTTAGAGATTAACTGATTCCAAATGGGCTTGAGAATCGATTTTTTTTTTAAATGACTCTGGTTCATCTGTATACATATCTTTTGTTGATAGAATCTCAGAGTTGCTGCTTATGGTTTAGACAGGATTTGGAGGCATCAAATCACAAATGGGAGAGACAAGATATATTCATTTGGAAGCAGGCATACCTTTCCATGTATGTGCAATGGTAATAATGGTTATAAGATGAAAAGTTATGTTTGTGTATTCCTGCCTTTTCACTCTGATTTTTCTGTCTCTTACACTATTTTACTTCCAAGTAAGTGAAACTGGTTATGCTCAGATGAAATGTTTGCATTTCAATCACAAATTATTACTGCTTTAACTCTAACTACTTACTACTGGGCTCAGATTTTGTGGGGAAATCTGAGGTCAAAAGACATCTTTTCCTGCAAAAATTCAAGGTCAAGCTACCCTAAAGTGCTTTGAAAAATCACAGTTGTCATCACAAGTCTTAAAATAAATCACTAAAGATGATATGAAATTTCAACTATTTAGGCCATGAAATGAATTTAGTGTCTCCGCTGAATCCAACTTTTATGTCTGGTACACTGTGATTTCACTTATTTATCAAATCATCTAAATTAAAAAATAAACAAACTTACTGGTGACTAGATGGGTTCTCAAGCGCAACTCTCACTGTTTTATATGATTAATTATGCACAAATTAATAAATCAATTTAATTTGTAAATTTCATTTTTTTATAACTAATGGAAAACTCAACAAATATTTGTAGAGTGCCCAACAATGTATGCAATAAGCATAAGGATAAGCATGCACCCCTTTCGATATTTTTTGCATTCCTACAGTAAAAATCCAGCCAATTTTTAAAGTAACAGAGTAATTTTAGGAGAATTAATTATATGGTTAGTATTTGCCTTTCCTTATCAAAGCCAAAGACATAAAAGTATAAATAATTGTTGATTGAATTAGGTTTTTGTCCCAGATTAGGTTAACTGTTATAAGAAAAAAAGTGAAATGATATCATGTGCTAAAACCCCAGTGCTCATAAACAACACTTAGCTTTTGATTTACAGTGAAATCACAATTTTCCGTTTCTTGTTCCCTCTGCCTCTGACATTGCATGTGAGACCATAGGGCAATACATGCCCTACGACATAATATAGGATGTAATTTAAAGGGTTCTATTGACGCTGTAAATCACAAGTAGTTCTGCTGAAGCAGTTTATGAATGGCAGTAAAACACTAAGACTGGATTATATCATTAGAATTATGTACCACGTACAGGTATTAGTATTTGTAATTGGGGACAAAGTATTACAAAACACATATATGAAAATGTCATTTTTCATTGTATTTAGAGGTTTCTTTTACACAAGGTATGTTTTGGGATAAAAAATGAAATCCAAGGTTGTGGAATATCTGTCATTCTGGGGAAAGTATTTGTACGATCTCAGAGTAGGCCATAATAGTTAGAACATATTGACAAGTCAGATGGAACCAATTGTGAGACGCACAACAGACCATCTGCATATAGGCTACCAGAAAGCTTAACAAGGTGATTTAGTACACAATCAAAAGAGACATCACACCACAATGACCATGACAGGGTGGTGCTCCAAAAAGGAGGTGAAGAGTCTAGAAGGTCTGTTAGTGCTCTCTGCAAGAAAATTACAATTATGATGGACTTCTTTTTTTCATTGAACTGACTGGTTTTGGTAGACACATAGCCTTTGTCAGCCTCCAAATGATCTGTATTTACAAGTTTTTGTTTGTTTGTTTGCTTTTCTAGGAAGATAGAAGGACAATGGCAGTTCTTCAAATATTCTGGGCACATCTTTGATGATGAAGAGGAATTCCAGTCTTCTATCCTGTTAAGCTGTATCCTTCTGTTATAATGAGTAAATTGTCCTAGTGGATGTGTCTCTGTGGCTAAACCAGATGGCCTGGATGGATGCCAAGCAATTCTTCCATCTGCTATTTTAATTTTTTTTTTCCTCAAAGAAGCTAAAAATAACATATAGTGGGATACTGTAAGTAATTTTAGAATATTCTAGATAGGTCTTTGGGTTCTTTAGATTAATTTCCCCAAAATGAGGTTAATCCCAAGCAATATTCTTTTTTTTTTTTTTAAGATTTTATTTATTTGAGAGAGAAAGAGAAAGATGAGAGAGAGAGAGAGAGAGCATGCGAGGAGGAGAGGTCAGCGGGAGAAGCAGACTCCCTGCTCAGTCTCCAGATCATGACCTGAGCCCAAGGAAGTTGCTTAACCAACTGAGCCATCCAGACATTCCCAAGCAAATTCTAAAAGAGATTAAGACTCAAGTATCTCCTGCCTTTCTTACCCAGGTATTGACCAGCATAGCTGTTAACCCCCAACTTTACCCCTAGTTTCCCAAGAATCATACAGGGCACTCCTGAGTTACTCATCTGGATTATAACCTGTCAAGAGTTAGGTCCTGGGGCACCAGGTGGCTAAGTGGGTTAAGCCTCTGCCTTTAGCTCGGGTCATGATCTCAGGATCCTGGGATTGAGCCCCACATCGGCTCTCTGCTCAGTGGGGAGCCTGCTTCCCCCCGCACCCCACCTGCCTCTCTGCCTACCTGCGATATCTCTCTGTTAAATAAATAAATAAAATCTTAAAAAAAAAAAAAGAGGTCCCATCATTGTAGACTTGTTATTGCATATTTCCCTTTTCACAAAAATAAATTTCTTCTAACCTTATTCTTTCAGGACAAAGTTAACAATTAATTGCCTAATGAATTATCTGCATACATTTATAAAGGCAGAGATTGCTGTATATAGATAATTTTCAAGTGACTTTCTGGGAAAAACTCTGGTCAATTAATCCAAGGATTAAATATAAAGGCAAGTAGATGGACAATTGATAGTTGCGGCAAGTCAGGGTTAGCACTTAATTTGAACTGGCTAGGCATTGAAGTATATTCATCCTGTGTGTGTGTGTGTGTGTGTGTACACACACACACACACATATACACACATAGCCATATAAACATAAATATAAATGGGTATATGTATGTAATGTATCCACAAAACTTAATGCCATTTAGATGAAAGGATTTTTCATAACCACTGCTTTGCAGAGGTATGCGACATATCAGAAGACTTATCGAAAACTCAGAACACTGTAATATGACCAAGAACGAGATTTGGTGACTCAGACTACTTGGGTTCTAATCCTTACTAGCCATATGACTTCGGTCAATTTTCTTAGCATCTCATGTCTAAATGTCCTCGTAGGGTAATTAAGAAGATTTAATGATTTAATTTATATTAAATATCCACAGCAATGACTAACCAGTGAAAAGTATAATATGTATATTTGTCATTAATGTAGTAAATTGTTCTTGAAGAAAGAGCTTATTTAGCCATATCCTCAAATATATACACAAATGATCACATAGTAAATTCTGAATTATTGAATTGTTGGCTTTGGTTATTATCTATATTTTCATAAATGTGTTCATCCAACAGATTTTTTTTAATTTATTTTTTTGACAGAGAGAGATCACAAGTAGGCAGAGGCAGGCAGAGAGAGAGAAAGGAAAGCAGGCTTCCTGCTGAGCAGAGAGCCCGATGTGGGGCTCGATCCCAGGATCCTGGGATCATGACCTGAGCCAAAGGCAGAGGCTTTAACCCACTGACTGAGCCACCCAGGCGCCCCTATTCAACAGATTTTTTAAATGCCCACATGCTCTGCATTAAGCTAAATGCTGTGAAATATAAAAAAAAAAATTAAAAGATTCCTTTTCTCAACAAACTTAAATTCTGTTACCCACTGAATCATAATATATACATAAGTAGCTAAAATCCAGGATAGAAAGTGACAAGGTCATAAAGAAGTAGAGATAATGTACTATGACACTTCAGACATGGTATAAATAACTTCCAGCTACAGGTTCTATGGAAGGTTTCTGGGAGAAGATAAAATTTGAACTGATCCATGAAGATTAATCAGCAAGCAGAGATAAAAAGTCTGGAGGAGCTTATTCAAGGTACAAGAACAGGAAAGTGAGAGATTCCGAGTATATGAAGAGATGTCTGAGACAATCATGTGGGAACGCTAGGAAATGCTGAAGCATGTATACAAGAAAATAATAACTTTAAATCATAGTCTTGGAGCCAAAAATAATAAATATTAATATTATTGTTTATTTTCTAGTTTTTGTATGCATATAATTTTGTTTAATTGAAAAAGTACTATATACAGGATACATGATTACATATTATTGCATACATATAGGTATATGTGTGTATATATATCAGTTACATATGATTATATATATTATTTTTAAATAAATTAATATTTAAATGATTGCATGAATTTTTAAAAGAGGGTGAATAATTAACAAATCAGTCAACTTTATAAGAAATATGTTTGTTCCTGACACTTTATTAGGTTAGAATAAACAGACTTACATAGAAATCTTTGCCTGTGCTTGCAATTTTGTTCTGAAGATATAGTCCTAGAAATAAAATTACTATCAAATATGATAAGGATTTTAAGGTTTCTGATATATAATGTCACATTTCTTAAGTATATACAATTTAACCCTTCAAGTAGTAATACAGTGTTATATTGATACTTATTTTAACTTCTCTTAATTTGATAGACACAAACTTGTATTTAATTTATCTTTAAATTTGAAATTTTAGGAAGGGAAATAATGCATTATTTAACTTTGTTTATGAAGTTTCTCCTTTTTATTTCCTTGCACTGATCTCCTTCTTGACTCTCACAAGACCATATATTTACTCTCATTTACTTGAGAATGTTAGAATTTTTACCACAGAAATTAAGAGAGAAACAATGGTTTTTAATCAGTTTCTAAATCCAAAATAGGATTTTTTTTCAAAGTTAAAATTATTTGGAAAATGAAGTTATTTTTAAGTAATTTTCTGCTAAATTCTGAATCTGGATTATCCCTGGACTTGCTCCTGTTAATTTAGAAACAAAAGAACTTATTTATTAGTATCAGTAACATTTTCCTGCTTCTTCACATGTCTAGTGATAATATTATAGTACATTCTGAGCATTGCAAAAATTATAGTAAAGAAACTCTGGATTATGTTATTTTCCTTTGGAGAGTGTAAAATTTTCTTTTGGCAAATTGTTAAGTTTTTAGAGGGTGAACTGCAGCTGTCATGACTCAGTTTTAGGCTTTGTTAAGGTGAATATGACTTTATGTAAGAGTGTATCATATTCACACAGTTTTGCTGATACTCCAAGGGCGGACTCACTACTCCTAGGGCATAATCCTTATTCCTAGGGCATAGGCTTTCTCACCTAAAAGCCCAAGATGTTTACCAAAGACTCCCCATTTTAATAGGATCTGAACTTTAATTTCTTTACAGCACTTTCTGCCTTCTGAAACAGATTAGAAAAAACTCATTTGTCAGAGGGTTTGTGTAGAGGACTTATCAAGTTTTAGCTCAGTGGGATCTGTATACCTGAACCACAGAAACTATAGGATAATGCATGTTGTTGTTTCAAACCACTAAGTTATAGTTTAATTTTTAAAAAATTATTTTTATTTCTTTAGAGAGACAGAGTACAAGTCGGGGGAAGAGCTGAGGAGGAAGGAGAGAGAATCTGGAGCAGCCTCACCACTGAGCCCAGAGCCCACCACTGGGAGATCATGACTGAAACCAAGAATTGGATGCTTAGTAATTTCTAATGTAGCAGCAGATAACTTAATAAAAGGGAACTTCTACAACAGATAAAAGGTATTTTTACCTTTTATTTAAAAACATATTTAATGACAAAATACTGAAAGTTTTCTTCCAAAAGATCAGAAACCTACAGGAATGTCTGCTTGCACTATCTTTGTTCAATTTGTATCTTTGGTTCTAGCCATTGAACCAATAGGGTAAGGAAAGGAAATAAAAGGGATCCACAATGGAAAAGAATTAGTAAAACCATCTTTACTCACAGACAACACGATTATCTATATAGAAAATCTGATGGACTCTACAGAATAAACTACTAGGAATAATAAGTGAGACTAGCAAGATTGCATAAGCTAAACTTGTAAAAATTGTATTTCCATGTATTAGAGGCAAAAAATTAGAAGTTGAAATAAATAAAGTGTCATTCACCAACAGCATCAAAATTTAAATTCTTACAATAAGTATGACAAAAATTTATAAAATTTATACATTGAAAACTACAAAACTGAAAGAAATTAAAGGCACCTAAGTAACTAGAGATACTATCTTCATGGGTTGAAGGTTCAATATTCTTAAGATGCTATTTCTCCCAAAGTTGATTTATAGATTCAAAACAATCCCAATTAAAATTTCAACTATCTATTTGCAAAAACCGAAAAGCTGATTCTACAATTCATATAGAAATATAAAGAAACCCCCAAAAAAGAAAAAAAAATCCTGAACCTACACTATGTGCTTTCAAGTTATTTTATAAATGTACAATAATCCAGACAATGTGTTATTGACTTAAATTAATCAAAGTCAATGAAACAGAATAGAGTCCAGAGACTCATCTACAACTACATAGACAACTGCTTTTCAATAAAGGTACATGGACAATTCAGTGGAAGAAGACAGTCTTTTCCACAAAAGGTACTGAAAATTGGATACCCATAGAAATAAAATAAATTAAAAAATAGAAAGAAATAAAAACAAAAAGAAGAAAGAAAAAGCTAGACAAACAAAATATTTAACCAAAGACAAATAACCCTCGAACTCCACTCCACGCACAAATATGAGGAGATTGAACATATCCCGGTAAAAACAATTTAGGAAAAACTTACAGCAAACTTCATATTTATTGCCAAAAATATATATAAACATTTTCATTGCTGCAGCATAGTTTTAAAAAGTTAAAACATAACTTTCATACAAACACAAAGTGAACTTGTATTAAAATAAATTGTATGAATATCAGGCAAAAGTCCTTTGTGTTGGCATGGACGGGATGATTTGCTTTTCTCTAATACGAGAATAATTTACATTGCAATCAATTTTCTGCAAGTTCACACCTACCCCCTCAGAGTTGTAAAATCATTCAGTAAATAAAAAGTCAAATTCACAAGCACTGAAAAAAAATCACTCCATGTTCTCTTTTATATTTTTCCAACTTTGAATACTTTTCTTGAAAGGATAATTTTTATTGACGCCACTGAAGTCGGGAAGCCCCTATCGTTGCTAATTTAACACTAGTAGTAGTAACAGGAGTTGACGAATTAATACTTGTAAAATGAACTAAAAGATATAAGAATTACTAAGGAAGAAAAAAGTTTTTGAGAAACTGTCTATATAGAAAATTCAAGGACATCGATGAAGGTATTATTATAACTAACAAAAAAATCCAGCAAAAATTCTGGATTATATGCCAACACGCAAAGAACAGTAGCTTAGGCTGACCAAGGCGGGGGGAAACAAACAAATAAATAAAGAGAGAGAGAGAGAGAGAGAAGACTCAAATTACTAAAATCAGGAATACGAGAGAATTTCACTAACAATCTTATAAAATTAAATGGATTATAAGAGAATACTATGAATAACTGTGTACTAATAAATTAGAAAATTTAGATGAGATGGGAAAATTCCTAGAAACATAAAAGCTTTCCTACTGCAAATATAAATAAGCACCAAAAATTTTTAATGTAAAAAAATTGCACCTGTAGGAGGAACATTAAAAACAGAGGCAAAAATGTAATTAAAGATAAGCAAAACCTTAGAAAAAAATTACAAAACACAGTTAGGCACATAAAACTTGCCATAGAGTGAAAGATATGACAT
Source organism: Mustela nigripes (assembly GCF_022355385.1). Lineage (NCBI taxonomy): Eukaryota > Metazoa > Chordata > Mammalia > Carnivora > Mustelidae > Mustela > Mustela nigripes. Next base: position 33,579,349 of record NC_081560.1, on the reverse strand, counting down.
ATTAAACATGTAAATTTCCCCCAAATTATTCTTTAAATGAAATACAATTTTAAAATATATGCATGATTTACAAAATTAGAAAAATATTTTTCATATTCACATGCAAACCTGGAAACAGCAAAGAGAATTCTGAAGGAAGGGTATACGAACATACTCTCCTGTATGTTACTGATTGCATTAAAACAGTATTAAAGTAGTATGGAATTGACAAAATGATATATAACAGAAAAACAAAACAAAAAGAGAACACAAGAAAATACCTGCATATAATACAATATATGGTAAATATACATTTTATAAAGGAGAGAGGACTGAATAAATGATATTGGAATTTTGGAATTAAAATGTTGATTTTTTATTAATAAGCACATGAAAACTTTAAGTGTGCAAAATAAAAATTTTAAACTATTATAGGGTAATATGTGCAGTATCTTCAATTAACAAGGGTATAAAAAAATTTCCTAGATAAATATATGAAATACAACTCAGAAAGGGTGATTGAAAAATCTGACTATGTCAAAGTTTAAAATTTCTGTTTTGAAGGGTATAGCATCAACAAATTAAAAAAAAAAAAAAGCCACAGTCTAGCAAAACATATCTACAAAGGTCTAAGCAACAAAGAATTGGCATCCAGAATACATTCTTATAATCAACTAAAAAATAGTTTCAGACAACAAACAATAAAACAAGAAAAGAGGCAAAGGATAGAAAGAGAATGCTCACACACAAAAAACCCCCAAATGGCCAAAAATGTACTTTCAAAATTTATACTTAGTAGGAATCAGTGAAATGTAAAATAAGGGAAAACAAACATTTTATCGCATAAAATTGATAAAAATAAAACAAGACAAAATCAAGTGTTGTTGAGTTGTGACCATATGGAAGAAGCAAATGTTTTACGTGAGGATACAAAATAATACTCCTACTTTTGAAGACACTACCTCATATTCTAGATATTAATTTTCCATATATGGGTCCTAGAGAAAAGTCTGCGTGTGTACTAGGGGGACATGTACATGGGGATTTGTGCATCTTCTGTAAAAGTGAAAAGGTAACGTCCACCAACAGGGAATGGTTAAGTCAAATCAGGTCCATCTTTGCAATGAAGCATTTATAAAAATGTATAAAATATTCCACGACAGAAAAGATATCCCTACGAAAATAAATCAAAAAGTAAACTCAGTACAACTTTATTTTTTCAAAAACAAACCTTATCCACGTTATGTACACTTAGACATATACACACGTTCACACACGTGCAGAAAAACACATCAACAGGCTTGAAAAACACGAGAAAAGATCAATGGAATCTTTCTTTACAACGTGGGAATCTGAGTGGTCATATAAAAATTTTTTGTTATAGATTTTGATGACTAAATCATACTTTCATGCTATTCTAGGAGTTCAGACTGTTACATATAATTGTACAGTTTATCTTTTTAAATATCATGCTCTTTGTACTATTTTATACCATTTGGACTTTATAGCTATTAGCTATTTCTTTAAAAAGAAAAACACTGATTTACGTTTAAAAAAAAGGCAAAATAATTTACTTTAAAATTTTAAGAAATCTGTTTGCAGTGACTTGGAATAGCGACACTCACCACAAACTCAGAGCAGAAGCGTTTTCTTCCAGGAATCCTTTCCTTAGCCCCATAAATCTGGATACTTGGGCCTCTTATATGATTCTGTGTTTGTTCGTGGGCATACTGGTTCCTCTTCTCCACCAATGAGTCTCTTAAGGATGGGAACTCGGGCAACCTAATCTCTGTTAACCATTGACAGATGTAAAATAGCCAGACACCTGGCAGGAAATCAAGAACTGTTTGAGAAATGGATAGATGGGTCAAAGGAAGAAGCCACATTTTCATGGTGATCCTGTCCATTTTGCATTCAGAATTACTCGCATTTCTGTAAATGTAAAGAAACTTTGCAAGCGATGTAGGTTAACTTATTTTCACCAATGCAAGAGACTAGTTACCTTATGGGGGATGCAAAAAAAAAAAAATGGTGACCGAGTCCTGCTCTGTTTGAAAAGAAAAAGAGCTGTCTTCTGACACCTAAGTTTCCTCGCACACACATTTCAGGCTAGAGGAACTGAGCACATTGGATCCATCTCCCTAAACAGGGCCATGGAGGTTTCAACTTGTGAACAATTCCATGCAGCCTTCGAAGAGCACAGAGGGAGGCTCTCTCAATCTCCTGCTCTTGTCTTAAACATCAACACGTGGGAGTCATGCTCTAATGCTCTGCAGGTGACGGTGCCTCCCACACATGGCCATGTCTGTCAGAAGATTAGGCAATGTTGTCTTAGTTCTGCTGTATCTATTAGCATGTTTTCATTTGCCAGTAACAGAAATTCCCACCCAAACTGGCTAAAACATGAAAGAAGCCCTGTTTTAAACCACAGAACTTAAAAAGACATGGGACAGGGCAGGACTGGGGTGGGATTCAATCAGTGCTGCAGTTGTTCCTCCAGAATTCTCCATGCTTCTCCCTCCCCACATATGTCTGCTTTGTCCTTACGCTGACTTTCCTCCAGAAGACACGATGGCTGCCAGCTTTAACTGGTCCCACATGCTGTCCTGTTCACAAACATAAAGAGAAAGCAAGCAAATCACTTTGCAAAACCATTAAACAAAAGTTCTGAGCTTCCCAAACTTTACACCCTTGAACCAATTATGTACCAAGGAAAAGCCATGAACCAATTGCATGCCTGCGTTATCTGAACCAATCCCTAGTGTAAAAATCCACCTTTGAAACTCAGAATGGAATCAACTCTACCAAAATTACACAGCTGCCTCAAAAAATTTTTTTAAAGATATTTAGTGAAATATATTTCCACGTCTATTCCCACTTTAACACAGTTAGTTTCTTGTGTGTGTGCCAACAATTTGTTTTTGCATACACAGCAAATATAAATTCATATTCCTATCTTTCTCATCACCCAAAAGAGACTATACCCTACATGCAACTCAGAGCCATATATTAGTAACTTAAAAGCTTTTCACAGTGACCTTTCCATATCAAAACACAGAGTGATTTTTGTTGTTTCTCATTGCAGGGGCATAATATTCCATTACACAGACATGCTGTAGTTCTCATATAGATGGGCATTTGGCACAATTCTGATACCATTTATAGAATAGTTTTGTTTCTGTTGGTCTGCAATGCTTCCTTTTCTTTAATTCCAATTATACTTAAGCTTATTTCTGTCCTTTGGACAGTGTGTTTATTCACGTCCCATACCACAGATTTTTAATTCGTGAGACTTCAGGATACGTTTTAATATCTGGTAGTGCTTATCTTTCCTCATTTCTCCCCTTTTTCAGATATTTCTTTTTTTCCTTATTTGTTTATAAAGTTTAATGTCAACTTGTCTGGTTTACAAAAACTTATTGGTATTGATAACATTTATAAATTAATTTAGAGAGAATTAAAATCTTCATTATATTGAGTTTTCCCATCCAAGGATATAGTATGCCTTTCAACTTGGGCAGTTTTCTCTTCACACTAGGTTTCTTAAATGACATATGTAGAAAATGAATGAAAAGGGACAAGGTGTAATTGAATACTGCTGGGCATTCACAGACAGCATGGAAAGGTACTTCAAGGAGGAACTACTACTGGAAGCGTAGGGTTTACTATATTCTTTCTACGAATAAGAAAAAGAAGCAGCTCATCACCTATTTTGGGAGGAGGGGTGGGTAGTGGTAAAGCTGTTTGAGAATAGGGATGCCTCAGTGGCTCAGTTCTTTGAGGGACTGACTCTTGATTTTGGCCCAGGTCATGATCTCAGGGTCATGAAGATTGAGCCCGGTGTGGGGTTCCTTACTCATTGGGGAGTCTGCTTCTCTCCCTCTCTCTCACCCTCTTCCTCTTCCTCTGCTCCCCCCAGCAAGTCATGCTCACTCTCTCTCTACTCCCTCTCTCTCCAATAAATAAACCTTTGGGGAAAAAGTAATAATTTGAGAACTATATACTTTCGTTCACCATATCAGTATACTTATGCTCTTCCGAGATACACACACACACACACACACACACACACACAGATATGTAATATATGCCTTCTTACTCCAAGCTTAGGAGAAGTAACACAAGGGTCCTCTGACCAAGTATCTGAATAACCTGGATCTTGTGTGATAAATATGAATTCAAGACTAATTATTCCAAATAAGTCCAAAATTTCTGATGCCACCCAGTTATATTCTATGTACTGAAAGTATTGATGAGCCCTCTCAATCAGTAGTTGTCATCAGACTGCTGCCTCTGCTTAAAGATCACTTACCTCTGCCTCACCTGCCCGTCTTGTACCACATTCAGCCCCCACCTTGCCCCTAGGTTTTAGTTTCCCTGATATTGGTATAGACGCCCTGATTTGGGCTTCCCCAGCACCCTTCATTCTGCCAACATAGCCTTTACTACCCTTTATAGAAAAACTTCAATTACGTTCGTCTTTTATATTCCCCTGAGCAACAATCATTTGTCCTTGCAGGATGCTTATTAAAGGAACAGTGAATGAATAAATGGATGAATTCTAGAGTAGATTTCTCTAAATCCATTTTTGCAACATTTGATAATATTTTCATATCTCAAACTCATATTTTAGATAAGCCAAAAGAAACACAAACACTTATCTCACTGCAATTGCAAGAATTGAAAGAGAGCTTGGAAGAGATTCATTCCAATGGATTGTCACAGCCTTGAGTGAGGACCATTTCATTGTCTGAATTATTTGACACTTGCACACTTTCCTTACCTAAAATTAACCATCGCTTATTGATTTTTAAAGGAAATAACATGTCAAGCAAGACACCGTGTTAGGTAACGTGGGATACAGAGAAAGCTAAGGCATGATTTTTGCTTGCAATGCCTGTCCATTTTGATGAGGCAGGTAACCTATGCTTAGCTATAATAAAAAGCAATACAAAGATTTTAAATAGCAGCTAGCTGGTATAGCCAGCAGGAACCATGATACTAATGATAACTGTGGAGTAGGGTGGTGAAGAAAGCTTTAAAAGCAGGCAGATCTTGAGGTGGCCTTGTCAGATTATAGAACAGAAGGCTGGACTATGGTGGAAGGTGCAGGGATGTCTATCTTTCTTGATTTGGGGACATGCATAGAAAAGGTAATTCATCAGTACCTCAAACATACTTCTTATATTTACCAAGGAGTAAATAAAAATTTAATGGCAGAATGAATAAAATCTCCGATATCGCCCTCTTCCCATTCTTAGGTATAACAGAATGGCTTTTATAGAACTATAGACTGCTTCTAAAATTGTTGAGAGTCATTGTAAAACCTGAAGGACTTAGAAACCTACTTGCTCCATATAATTATAAGAAATAAGTATTTTTGAAGAGATAACCATATAACTCAAACACTATTTTTCTCCACAGATACACAGCATCACCTTTCACTTGCATAAGCAAATAAATTACAATCTTGACTATAGTATTGTTTGCAGCAATTTAATTTTTTCTGAATATAGCTCTTATTCTATTATAATGCTTGAATGATTCACATGCAATGTTTCCAATCCACTTTTCCTGGCTTGTGAAACTTTTTAACGAAATGTTAGCATTTGCAGGCACCAGATGTTTTGACATAAGGAGAAGCAATATGTAAATTTTAATCCATGCTAGGAACAATAGCCTGCAGGCACCTTTTTCTTATTACGTGAATCATATACTTAACCGCAATGTGGTCGGTCCTATCAAAATCATCACCATCTAGAATGCTGTACTCTTGTCTTATGCTTGCCAATTAATAAAACTGATATATATTTTACATGATGGGTATCCACTACTTAACCAATAAGCCTTATTACATTTTACCACTTAACTACCCCAAAGCTAGAACACTGCAGGTGCTAATATTGGTGGTCAGTAAACCCAATGCTTATTATCTAAATGGTTGATAGCAACATGTATCACTTACTTTAACAAAAATAGTAAAACCCTGTTACAGCTGTCTTCATCCATCCCACCTTTTGGACTCAGTTCAGAGCAAGGTGTGTGTGTGTGCGTGCGCGCACGCACGCGCGTGTGTATCTAATAGACCATATTTGGGGACAACTCCAAATAGTGCCTATGTGTAGGTTCCAATAAACAATAATACAAGAATAACATATTCTTATAGTAGAGTCCTTTCTAATACCAAGACATTAGAAAACTTTTTTTGTAAGCTCCCACATGGGCACACATGTATCCATTCCCAAACACATCACACATGTATATATATACATGATAAATAATCAGGTATAAAATCTGTTCAGTCATCCATTTTTTCAGTCTGTATAGGGCCAAAAAATTATCCTGATTTTTTGACCTATATTATACTAGTTATTTCTTTCCACACAGAAATTACGATACTGATCAGTATTTTTTGGCATTGATTAACGCTTTAAAAAATATTCATATGGTATAGCCTTAAAAAAGGAATGAATCTATACTTGAACATAAAATATTATTTTATATAGTCAACTTGGAGCTATCCTGTTTGATTATTTTTGAAGAAGGTATGTAGATGAAAATTCATAAACATGGTATTAAATATTAGAGTGTCTTAACATTTAACTGAAATCCTTATTAATTTCGTTATCAAGGGATAGGGCTAGTCAATACCAATTAGCAGCTTTAAAATGTTTTACATATTAAAATACAGTATTCTATTTACCCTAGATTATCTGGGGACCATCTAGTATATTAAAAGATTTTGCAGTGTTTCTTAGTGATTGCACTGCTACGATTATGCCTGTTAGCAAATTTGCAACAGTTTGATAAATATTTTCCATAAGTCAAAACCATAGCAGCATGGAAAAGCAGATGGTAGGAGACTATAATAAAGAATGTAACTATTATTTTTGTTAATAGGGAACTACTGGGTCACTCTTTTCAGCATGGACTGTGTAGAGAGCCGTTGTCAGTTATGAATTCTTGGGGCTGTTGAGTATCCTTTCCGATGATTAACCCACATTTTGTATTTTCCAGTGCACTCTATAGACAAAGGCAGAATGAAAAATATATTAAAGCATTTAATAAGTTTGTGCTTTCATTTAATATACTCAAAGAAAATATTGGTACATTTTTTAAAGAATGTGCACAAAGATTTATGTATGTATTAGGGTACACACCAGTTTTCTTCATATTCCTAGACAATAAGACACATTACTTTGCTATATAAAAGTGAAAAATAGCAATAATTACAAATTCTATGGTCTTACTAGACTAGCAATGTTTTCTTCATCTAAGCAATGTTAGATTAAAGTTATAGGAATGTTACTTCAGCTATTCATATGTATAAAACACTATTAAAGTCAAAGATTTTTAACTACATTGTTATTATTAAGATTAAATAGCTGAATTAATTTTAGCCTTGTATGCCATAAGCAACTGCAATGCTGTTAGGTAAGATCCTTGAATTTAGTTAGCTTTTAAACTTCAGTTGTCATGTATTAAAGAATAATATAATGTGTAACTTTCTGATCAGATATAATTCTTTCTGCAAAATGATAGTCTACCTTTCTTTTACATATTTTCTCATTTGTTTGTTATATATAACCATCAGTTTTAAGTAACATTTATTTCTGTGGAAAAAACAAAGTTGAAAATACAGAATTTTTATAATAAGATGATAGTGAAGGAATAGGAGAGGTAGTGTTGCAAACACAAAAATCTTTAATTTTATTCTTGAAGCCTGTTGAATAAATGTAGGAAAAAGACATTTTACTGAGGGTTAAGAGAAATAATTTGGATATATAGAAATACATAAATAAATCTCTTCACAAGAAGAAGACAAAACATCCTCTTTTATGTATCGAGCAGCAGAGAATAGTATTTCATCATTAAATTAACTGATCCAGTGGGAGGTTGCTTTTTTAATCAAAAGAACTATTTTCTGATAATCTCTATACACTCAAATTCTCTATGAATGTCAGAGAAAAAAAAGTTAACACAAAAAATTTTAAAGAAAACTATTTTTATCAGTTTTTTAATAGGTTCCTTATTTACAAATTAAATATCATACAAATGATAAAATATTAGTACATGAAATGAATAATGATTGAGGGAAGGTCATATGACACATTAGATAAGCAACACTCTAAATGTGTTTAGTATTTGTTAAGTACATTTAATGACATCTCCGCATATGTAACTTACACTAACTCGAGTTGACATCTTACACTTATCAACATGCAGGGCACTGGAAGGCCAAATGATGTCATTCCATGTAGCTTATATAGGCTGTGCCATTATCAATACTGAAGTAAAATTCAATCCTTCAGGTGTTTTCAAGAAACCCAGATGGTTGATCTAGTGCTGATAACACAGCAAAATGATTAATTGATTCCAGTTTTCATCTACATCTTAGATATTATAAGAAGAGTAAATATCAGCCTAGAGATATTGTAAAAACACTGAAACACTTCTAGTTATGACATTTATTTATTTAAACATCAAAATTCCATAGTATCAGAACAGCAAAAAAAAAAACTTCAAGATACCTTGAAGTATAAAAAAATTAACATGACTCAATCTACCAAAACAAAGAAAAAATACATTCTTCTTAGCGTTGGGAAATCTAACTTCTCCCCTGACATAAAGGTAAATGAGCATGCCAAATCAAGAAACTCGTACCTAATTTTTTTAAAGTAAGAGCTATTAAATATTTTATTTATAGTCATGTGAGTGGAAAAAAATGAGTTAAAAAAAAGGAGGAAGGCTATTTCTCAATGTCCCCAGCTCATCTAGGTATTTATTATTTAGAGCTTTTGTACCCACATAAGGAAGGCTATAGTCACTGATACCATGTCTGTAAACTGAGGAAATTTTTTCTGTATATATAAATTTTCCAGTAATGGGAAAGGACACTAAAAAGAAGAAATATATGGAGAGGTACTCAAAGGAGGTAGTCGTTATTTTAAGATAATTTGGAACTGGAAAGGCTACTTACACAAAAGACATAGCCATAAAAAAGAGAGCCAACAGTTTATAATAAATAGAGATGTAAGATTGCATGGGACATTATCTTGAAAAGATAACTAAAAGTAAATAAAACTTGTATCTTATTTTAAACAAAGTTTACTGTAATTACAATCACTTATAATTATAATTACAATTACAGTAATTAGAATTATGCAATAATCTTTTGAGTGAACAAATCTTAGTTAATTGCTTATTAATAGTCCAGTGACAGCTGATGCTTTTTTGTGACAAAACCGTTTGATAAACAATATAACTCTTTTAATATTACAAGTCTCATTTCTACAAAAATATCGCAAGGATCTCTCTCGATTCTTAGATACTCACATAATTTGCTTTTGAATTTACATATTTTTGCCTTGATATACATACTGCATTATTTTAAACTGTTACTGGCATATGTTTACAATATTCAATAATCGTAGAGAAACTGACCATGAATATATAACATGAATATATAATAGGAAGTATATAAACAACAGGGATGTTTGAAGGGAGACTACTTTATAAGTAAACAAGTTCCTTTGTGAATAGTCGAGTGTTTGGTATATATACTTTACTTCCCTAGGCAACCTCAACACTCTTAGGGTTGGGAGAGTGATGTACAGATAAACAGGGCTCCCTCCTCCATCACTGTAGATGATATTCACTACCCACTTAGCTCTTAATGGATACATAACTACAGTGGTTTCCATTAAAGTAATTCCTGATAGAGGAATTCTTCACCTGGCATCTAACAAGACATTTGGGAGCTCCCTAAAACTTCTTGGTTGCGTGCAAATTTTGGACTGTATGTACAACTCTGTATGTTTCTGGGGGAATCTATAACTTTCACTAGATTCTCAATACCTTAAAAAGTTAAGAACTACTGACTAAAATTAATTTTTTAATCTGTTTCAGTTGACTGTGACACAGCACCACTCTCTGCTTTGTCTTTCAAAATCCATTACCCATTTTACAATCCCCTGATAGCTATTATCATCTTAAAGTAGCAGAAATAGTAGTAGTACTCTTCTCAGATCTTTTGTTCAGACACTACCACCTGTGTCAAGTTCTTACATTAGCTAAGATTATGAGGAATGACCTTCAGGAATGGAGTAGTAGTATTTAAACCGAATTGAAAAGAATGACAGAGTAAATGACATCACCAGTGTAGGTCTTCTCAAAATACGAAGAAATGAGAATACGGATAAAATGAAAACAGAAATTAGCCTCTATTTAGAATGTATTTTGCATGGATTTAAAAATATATTCCTTCTTTATGATTTGTATTGTTATATTAAACTATCAACCTAGATAATAAAGTAGAATTTTATCATGAAGTTAAAAGCATATAATGTTCTCTCAAAAATCCTTGAAGTGTATTTTATTGCTCTTTTTCACATGGCCTATTTCAGATGAATTTATCTATCTGGCTTTAATGACTATTCCTATAAATTTAGAGTTATTTTTTCCATGTCAAACAATACAAATTATTTTAATTCTCTAAACTCTGAGCTAATGCTGTAAGCTAAGCCTGAGATAATTACTAGACCATAGGAATTTAATATTTTCCCACTTTCATTAGCATTATGTCTCAAATTTTGTGATGACATATTTCCCTATGAGTAATACCTAAAGCACCCTTTCAAAAATTTATCCCAAAGTTAATATTCAAGAAAGATTTACCTCTGAATTACTTTAGTAATGTACAGTAGCATTTTAATTTTTAGGCTTCTCCCTCCTAGTAAAAAAAATTCAATTTGTACCATATCATTTCATCCTACTATTCAAGATCTTCTATAATCTGTTGCCAAAATTATTTTCCAGGACTTCCAAGCAGACATCTTCTAGGGTGGCCAGATCTTTCTAATGAATGTTCCATGAAGACACTTCCTCAATTTATTCTCATTTTTGTCATTTGGTTGATATTATTCCCTAATATGCCCTCCCTTTCACCAAACTTATGCTTTTAAAAAGAAGTTACATTCTACTTTCCTGTAGACTTGTGATTTTCCAATCTTCTTCATTCATTTCCATTTTCTCTGACCTTCTGTATTTATAGCTTTTGCTGTACCATGCAGAGCTTAATTCTATATGTCTTCTATCTTTTGTTTTTATTCCTCATGTAGTTTTGTTACTCCCTGGGGAGTATGACCATATCTTGTTCATCTGTTCTACATTTTCACGGGTTCCACTGAAGTCTGAGTATCTCTCCGTAAATAGTCATTGTTCAGATGATCACTCATGGAGATCTAGCACAGAGCAACCTGCTTGGTAAGTCAGTTCCTAATCCCAAGCTTGAGCTTTATTTTTTGAGAAAGAAAATTTTGAGTAGAGCATATAGATATAAATATTTTTAATAAATGCTAACAAAGCTAGCAAATGTCACAGGGTATTCTAAGTACTTATGGGAATGGAGCTTTATCGTCCACTCAGAGTTCAATATAACAAGAAAGAGTTTCTGTTTCACTAATTATTTTGTCAGTTGGCAAACAAATTTTCTATATTTTATCATTTTGTGGAGCAAAACTGTATCAACTAATTAATTTACATCCATTTTTAGGGACAGCGATAACTTGTAGCTAGCTGAGAAGTCCTGGTAAAGTTTTTTTGGGGGGGTATTCTAATTATTGAAACTGATTATCCAGTATCTCTTTTGGATGAAGTAAAGAATATTTGGAATACAATTTCTGATCCTGATTAGAAAAACCATGAAAGTGAAGGAAAATAAAAAAGACATGTACTACCTACGTGTGTGTCTGTGTGTCTGTGTGTAAGTGTATGTTTGTGGGAAGGAGTAAAATTTCAGCTCATATTCTTGAGGAAATTATTCAACATATTCTTTTTTTGAACATCGCATGTTTCCATAAATATGCAGAAGACACTCTCAGAATTAGTGTATTTGAAGTGACAAGAGGAATTAGGGCCTCATTTTAAGAAGCAAAGCTCTCATAAATTTTTGGTATTTTATTGTGGAAAATTCAAATGTTTACTAAATATTCACTTTTCAATTAAAATATGACAGATTCTGTATCTTTTAACTATTTCCTCTGGTAAGTTTGAACTTTCAACAACATGTCCCCCCAGACAGTGGTGAAAGTCAATGAACCATCAGAGCTGTTGATCTTGATACCTGATGACTAACATAAGACTTGAATAGAAGAGTTGGAAGTGAGTAAGTGAAAAATGGTTTGCGTATTTCAGTAGGTTTTCTCCTTGCAGTCTGTTGGTTCCAGTGATACATCACCACATCTCCACTCTGACAACATTAGTAGGGAGTTATTTCTTATTCTGTACCTCTTTTCAGGAAAACACAATTTAGTCAAAGAAGAAAAAATCCTTAATTGTCCTCAATAATTATTCAACACCATGTTTCTTCTGCCGTCTCTAGTTTTTCGTGAACAGTCTATTCCTTTTGAGAAAACTAAGCCAAAGCAATATATGAAACAGAACATACTTGCATAGCACCAGCGTAGAATTGTTTCCCAGTTGATGAATTGAGCCTGTTTGCTTTTTTTATAATTCATTCCCATCATTTGAGCTAAAACTACTTCTCCTACTGCTTTCTTTGGAAACTGCAGGGGAAATGGCAGATAGCAGAGGATCTGTTCCAAATGGAGATATTGTGTCATCTAGTAGCATGTCATTCAATCTTTGCTCCTCTTTCAAAGCGGCACTAAAGGATAAATCTGTGAAATGTGACAAAGGATCAGAGAAGGCCATAGCTTGATCACAGAGCTCAGGACTGGTCCCTTGAGACAAAGTCAGTTGTTGGCAATAGTCTACTGAGTTCTGCTCAAGATGGGTCTGTTGTTTGGTGACATTAGCACCTAAATCCACTGCACCAAGTGAAGCCAGGGCTGGCAGACCATGAGCACGAGCCTGTATTTCTAGTTCCTGCAATTTCAAACAATAATAATTAAATTATGACTTTGCAAGTGGACATAACTCTAGTAAATAAACCAGAAATAGAAAAAATATTAACAAGCATTCAAAGTGAAGACTAATACATATTATAATATTCTTTGCAAGTCATGGAATTGAGTGTGTTTCTAATGCCTGAAAAATAACCCTGAGAAAACTATATAGATTAAAAAAAAATTCTTTTCTCATTGCTGTTCAAGGGAATGCATAACATAGAATGGTTCCATAGTGTCTCAGATTACAGTATAACCATTTGGAGATAGTGGAAAATATTTCATTTGTTCGTCCTGATTAATTTCTCACTATAGGACCATTTCACGGAACAGAGTGGTGCTTTACCTGGCAATAAGCACGATCACATAAAAAAAAATCTTGAGAGTTATGAAAACCCATATTTTGATATTTTGTGTCACATGAACAGATGAGGACTGACTTAATATATACTGGCATAATATGCCTTGCGGCAATGAAATCCATAGCAATGTTACTAAAGAAATAAAAGGGAGAGAGAACAATTTAGAGTCCAATATGATATAAAGAAAAAATGTTTTAATTATTATTAGTTTTTGGCTGGGATAACATCATGTGCTTATCAAATTGGTTCTATTTTAGGCATTTTGCAGTTAGTTGTTATTCATTCTACTTTTAAAGCCACCTTGATCGTGGACATCTAATCAAAGTCTAACTGAAACAACCCAATTCATGAGCTTCTAAAAGGCAATAAAATTATCCTTTAGAAGGAAAATAATTGTTAATAAGAAAAATAAATGAGACAATGAATAAAACCGATGGTGGGTAAGTCATATATAAGTGACGTGGTTCATGGCAACATTTTTGTAAAAACCTGAATCCGGAGTAGAAGCCGCCTGTTAGCCTGCTCTAATTTCTTCTGTCTGTGTTCTAATTCTCGAGCTCTCTGTTGTTCTTTTTGTAGCCACTTGATGTACTCCACTGATGCTTTTAGAATGGTTCCTTTGTTCCAGCGCATATCACTATAGAACGGAGAGATAACCTTTTCACAATTGTGCATGTCAGCAGAATTCATAAGAACTTACAAAATCTTTTACATTAATATGAAATAATGATTTACATGACTATTATTCACTCTTAGATATTATTGCTTCTGAATAGAAATTTTAATAGAATAGTTAAGAAGCCCTTATATAGTAAAATTAATCCCAGAATGAAAATAAGTGTCAAAAGAAAGTAATAAAGTGACTTTTTGTGGGAGAGATAAATGCAATATCATGATTCTACCATTACAGTTTTTATATTTTTAGTGAAAATTGCTTTTATTATTAACTCTGAGATTAAAATCTATGTGCGGTATTTCTGCATTAATGAACTAGGAAATGTACATTACTGAGGACTTAAGCCTAAATTTTTTAAGATCATTTCGAATGTCTTTTAACCTACTTTCTAATAAGGTTGCTTTTATGCTTCTAAGAAAAAAAAAATAAGGTCCCTTCTGAATGGTGATCCTGAGTGATTGTGAAACAAATCAGAGTTCAGCAACATCACTTTAAGCAATAGAGCAAAACTTTCTAGAATCATTAGGTAAATTTTTCTTCACAAAGACATCAATACTTGATTTAAAAGTTGGATGCCTATTTTTAAATACATTTAAGACAAGTAAATAAATTAAACATTACCAGATAATCTTTTTAGAGCACAGGAAAAATATTTTATTAAAGCTTATTTTTAAGTCAGGAGAAATTATAAATCTGGAATTATGAAACAAGCTATCGGTTGCAACATCTGAAAAAATACGTCAATGAATTTAATCCCATATGAGAATTAATAATACATGTGGAGAATGATATCACACTAATTGCTAAATTTAATCAGAGTTGTAGAAAACCTTGATGAATTTTCAGTTCAGAGTCATGAGATTATTTTTTTAGTACAGCATAAGTAAGCACGTAGGAAATTTTTAATGAAGACTTATTTATTTATTTGAGAGAGAGAGAGAGCATGAGTGGGGTGGGGAGAGGCAGAGGGAGAGGGTGAGAGAGAGTCTTTAAGCAGACTCCCCACTAAGTATGGAGCCCACTGTGGGGGTGGAGCCTAGGATGCCGAGATCATGACCTGAGCGAAAATCAAAAACGACTGAGTCATCCAGGCATCCCAGCATGTAGGAAAATTCTTTTAGAATTATACTTTATGTACTTTTGTTTTATATGATCTATGTGAGATAGAATGAAATTAATATGTATGTATTAAGTGATCAGAAGTGGGAAAATATAGTTTATGAAAAATCTGGCTTGCATATTCCTCACTGGAAGTTAAGGTTAGGTGATACTTCCAATAGGGGCAATAAATGAAAGGAAGATAAACTTTTCTACTGGCAGGTGAAAATGCCTACTAGAAAATGCTAAAGCATTTTCTACCAAAAGACACCAACCCATTACTAGAGTCTGTCAAGAGTGTGAAAATGCTTTGTCAGGTCCTCTAGGGCCATCATAGCTGCTACTCTCATTCCACTCACGGTGACTTCTCAGGTGATGGGAAGGCTATGGAGAAAGAGGCTACTTTTGTCATTAAGCTAAGAAGGTACTTGTAACTCAAAAAGGTGAACTCCTGAATTAAAACCCTAAGCTGCAGCAGAAGACTTTTGGCCCTGATTTTGTTTCATTTCTTCTCATGGGGAAAAAACAAAACAAAACAAAACAAAAATGAAAATTAGAAAGACAGAAGAAATAATATGGAAAGGATAACCACCAGTCGACTTTGAAGTTTAAGGTACTGTTTATTAAAATAAACCTTCAAAATGGTGGTAGAGACCACACAATGGGTCTTCTGACCATTTCTATCTGACATCATTTGCACTAAATTTGTTAAGTTCATTCTATTTTAAAATCATTTTAATATGTGAGGTTTCTTCTTAACCAATTTCTTGAGTCAAAATCAAGAGTCGGGGGCGCTTGGGTGGCTCAGTGGGTTAAGCTGCTGCCTTGGCTCAGGTCATGATCTCAGGGTCCTGGGATGGAGTCCCGCATCAGGCTCTCTGCTCAGCAGGGAGCCTGCTTCCTCCTCTCTCTCTCTCTGCCTGCCTCTCTGCCTACTTGTAATCTCTCTCTGTCAAATAAATAAATAAAATCTTTAAAAAAAAAATCAAGAGTCGGATGCTCAGCTGACTGAGCCACCCATGTGCCCCCCCCCAATGGATCCAAGTTTTAAAGAGGCTGTGTTCTGAATTCACCCATGGGACTCACACTCATAGGCCCTCAAGAGAAGCCCTAGGGTAACAGGTGAGGCCTCAGCAAGCCAAGGGATAAAATGTATTGAAACACAATTGGTATTGGATGTCTGGAATGCCACAGCCAACAATAAAGCATCTCTTCTACCTGCTATGTGCCCAGAGCCACATATAGATATCTTCAATGTTGAATTAATTAATGTTTTTAATTAGACCTAAAATAAATATCATTTCCATATATATAATACAATTAAAATAAATAGTGATACTTCTTCCTGAGGTCCATAAAGAGGAGGAAAACACTTAAAAATGTTTAAAATAAGATTTAACCAGTGAGAGTCTCTTTTGAATATGATTCTGTGATAAATTGATTTTCTATATTCTAGATCAGGGGCAGACAAATGAGGACCTGTGGTCTATTTTTGTCAATAAAGTTTCAGAGGACACATCCATGTTCATTCATGTACATATGGTCTATGTCTGCTTTCATGCTACAGCAACACAGTTAGAAAGTTGCCACAGGCTATGTGGCCCACAGACCTCAAAATATTTACTATCTGGTTCCTTACAGGAAAAGGTGGCCATTCTCTGTTCCAGACAGTGAGTTGGAAGGAGAAAGGAACCTTTTTATAACCAAAGTTTCTATAAAGTATAGAATAATCATCGCTTACAGAAGCGTTATCAGTTGTACAGTATTCTCATACATAGTATTTGGCTTTATGTTTATAAAAACCCAACCATACGATTGGTGCTTTATAGGCATAGTGACATCTGAAGATGGTCAGTTAGGCTTCAGAGTCCAGTCTTGAATTTTCATGTGGCTTTCTGCATATAACCATGCTCTGGCACTGTGGGTTAGCTTCCACCAGTTACAAGAGAACCTCTCTCAGCTGACCTTTACCCAATCACTTTCAAGGTTAATAATACTCCATTCCCTTTGTGACGTTCACTGACTGTTGACAGAACAAAATAGGTAATAGAGAGCACTGGGCTACCCTCTGATCCATCCAGGTATTTCTGTTGTCAGTGTGGTGCCTCTGACTGAGAGGCTAAATTAATGCCCACTGTAATTACTATGATGATAATATAATTAAATTATAGGTACATTAGCTAATAAAATATGAATGCCAAAAAAGAAAGCACTTATAAAAATAGTTACTGTTTTTAGGAAGATTATATTAAAAGCTTTGGAAAAACTCAATTAAAATGTTTGTAAATTTGGGTTGCTAAAAAATGTGCTGTCACAAATAAGGTTTACAACAAACATTTTAAAAGTCTCTCTATATTTAAGTTGTATTAGTTTTTGTTTTATTTTAAAGAAATTAAACTATACATTTTAGTGCAGTTTATGTAGGAAAGAAAAGTTGAAACATATTTTCAAACAAAAAAAGCCTTGGCTTTACCTCAAATGCTTGGTGAATAAATGTGCATGTATATATATTAAGTGCTAAAGAAGAAAAGTCCCATCAGGACAATGGGTATTCTCTTCTGCTAACGGGAGGAGTTGCATGTTTAGAGACTTTAAGTAATTTGAAGAGTTATCAAATGACAACTACACTATGACCAAGTTCTTCAGACTCTCCAAAAGGGGCTCTATGTGCCATTCCACCTAATATGTCCATGAGGAGAAATACTACCTTCCCTTCTATTACAAATTATTGAATTGTCCATGTGACTTGGCACATTTGGATTCAGGGAAAAAGTATCTCCAAATTTCACTAATCTATCACTTTATCAAACATCACTGTTTTTTTTTTAATTCTTTTTAATTTTTTTAAAGATTTTATTTATTTATTGACAGAGAGAGAGAGATCACAAGTAGGCAGAGAGACAGGCAGAAAGAGGGGGAAGCAGGCTCACTGCTGAGCAGAGAGCCCAATGTGGGACTCGATTCCAGGACCCTGAGATCATAACCTGAGCTGAAGGCAGAGGCTTAACCCACTGAGCCTCCCAGGCGCCCCCATCACTGTTTTTGAATAATGGATGATCACTGGTATTTGGAGAGGCCAGTTCTCAGTTTGAGTGAAATGTTTTTGAAGTCGTTATTAATGTAACAGATCTTATTTTTATGTTTTGGAGAGACATTCCACATTCTAACTTGATACTTTGATTAATCAATTCTTTCCGGAAATTTACAACTTCAAACATCTTGTTTAACTGACTTTGTGTATGACACTAAAAAGTGGCTGAAAATTTAATTACAATAACTAATTATTGGTTGGCATCAATCAGCATGTTTTTACAAACCTATTTTTTACCTACATGTCTCCAGAATTTTGGGACCTCTGAAAACCCAACAATTCAATGTTCATGTATACATAAATCTCACATTGGAAGAATTGCTATAACTGTAAACTGAGTATACAAGAAGTGTCATAGACAACATTTGATACTACCACTAAATTTACCAATATTGGTGCCATATTGAAAGACCTGCTATGAACTGAGAAGAAATAATGTCCTTATTTCCTACATCTCAGAAGAGCAAATGTTAGGAACAACATTGATGCTTAATAACTATCATTCTCGAATAGATACTTAATAAGACCAGGAGTAGCCTTACCTTTACCATAAGCTACTTGGTTTCTTAGCAATTGGTTCGCTTCCCCTCTTTTCCCTCCCACCCATGTTGGAGGGTATTCAAACTATTACATTATTACAGAAATGATTGTTGAACTCACGGATCATTAGACTTTGGAATAAGAGTGCCAAGCTCCTTGATTCGGTAATTAATATTATACCTTCTTCTTCTTTCAACTATTAAAAGAGAAATGTTATTGATTATTCTCATTGAAGCATAATTCACTTTTTGACAGCTGTAAACTTTCTTAATAATCTTTAAAAAAGAGTGAATGAAAAAATTTCCTTATAATCAAAAGAGTATTCAAAATAAAAATTCAAATATATTTTAATCTAAAAGTAAAAAATGACAGTATTAGAATTGTGATTCTATTATTGACAATGCTTTAAAAACATTTTCTCTCAAAACAACTTTTTTCACTTTCTGAAATGCTATAATATTCACTCATACTGAAATGCATATGTATTTATATATACTTATCTTTTTGGATCACCATTTCACACATACTCATTTTGCCCATCAGGATCACCATTTCACACATACTCATTTTGCCCATCAGGATCTGCACCATGCTTTATTCTTCTTATACAATCCCCAGAGACCCAACACAACTTTTGGCAGATCTCCGACATGTGTGCCCAACTAGACTGTGACCTTCTTGAGGGCAGGGGTCATTTATTCCTCATTTTTCTATTCTCAGAGGGTCTGGCATATAGGAGATATTAAATAAATGTTGATTAGACTGTAAATAAAATTTTCTAATTTAAAATTTTTCAATAATATATAGAGTAATGGCTTTCAACCTTTGGCATACATCAGTTGGGGCCCAAGGATTTGCATTTCCGACAAATTCCCAGGTCATGTTGATGCTGTTAGGAACCACATTTTGAGAACTACTGATATAAATTCTTATTCAGAGACCGTTTTCTTTGTTTGCATTTCCACGACTTAACTGCTTTTGGAAATTTTATGATCTAATTAATATTCAGTAAATATCAGATATACAAATAAGTAGAGTTCCCTATATTGACCGCTATGAGAAAGCAGTCTTATGGAGTAGAGTGTAGTCTTACAATATGCCCCATATTCCTAGAATCAAGAACCACAACATATCCTTCTACACAGTATTTTTTCAATAGGTAACATTTTAAAAATCTTTCCAGGAAAATGGAGGAAGAAAAAGGTAATGAAGAAGAAAACCATATATCAAAAATATTTGAAAATACTTAATGCATGCTAAAAATTAAGATCTGCTACCACAAACAAGGAAAGTCATGAAAGAATAATAATTGACTCTACAAAGCAATTTACCATGGATGGATTTGACCTTCAGTAATAATATATTGGGATTACTCTAAAATTAGAATATAATTGATTCTTGAGGGAGTTAATTCAAAAAACAATGACACCACATTAAAAAACTGAAAAGATAAACAAAGGTAAAGCTGATAGAAATACATACATATTTCACAGTAAAAATTATTAACAATTCTATGTTCACACATACTACTGTATTATAAAACAAACTTTTAAATATAAGATGAAGAATAGCTATCAAGGATGTTCACAGTTTTACCTCAAAATAAGGTTTAGTCCTATAATATTTCTTCAAAATCTATTATTTAAATGTACCTTATGTAAGATATCAGAAGTTCCTACTCTACTCTTCTTAGATTGTACCTGATAAATTTTTAATGGGTAATTATAATGAGAACTTTGGTTCCTCAACGTTTTCATATCCAGTAGTAGTTATTTGTGAAGGAGTCAAGTTTTAAGAAATTACCAAGGTTAGTGCATGCCGTGTGTGGTTTCACTCTCCACAGCATTGATATACCCATTCTTTCCTGTTCTGAGATCAGGGTGAGAGAGGAAACTATCCTGGACCCATACTTAAGAGGAGCCACTTTTGCCTTCTTTCACCACACCCTTCCTTCCCAGCGAGCCAGTCAGTGCATGGAGTCAAGCTACACTGAGTAACTCACACTGGGGCTATCCTCCCAAATTCCCTGGGCCCACTTCCAGAGCCTGTGTAGGCTCCTTCCTGGGTCCATTCTCCTGAGGTCCTCCTGAGTGAGGACCATGACACCGATGTGCTCACCTCTAGGCTCAAGATTCAGACGAGGGAATTTATTTACACAGGTGGTTGTGGAGTTCAAATGTATAAGACAAATGTGCGTACTCATGTCTGAGGCCACTGGCAGTACAGAAAGAAACAAGGAGTCGGGAGAGCAGTGAGATGGGCTGCTGGCTTAAGGCCAGCTTTGCCTTACCCTGACGTCCCCCACTCAGAGCTCCGATGATCTGAGAATTCTTAATTCACATCTGGCCTTCCGGTATTTAGAAAGAATAGAGAATACTTAAGGTAGCACTCTCTAGCTTGAGTTACAACTTTTAAATATTTAAACTTCTGGTAAGTGGGTCTCCATTTGTCCTCTTGCCATGATCCCCCAAAATTTTAGGGGTGGTCCTAGATTCATCATATTTAAAATAGGATATTAAAGTGTTTTTTAACTTTGAGATCTCCAAAAAGCAGTATCTTCCAGTAAGGGAATCCAGAGTAGCAAACACTTGACGATGGACATACTAGGCACCTATCATACTTTACGCTAAATGACCTGCTATTTAACTGGAGACGTAGAGAAGAGAAGAAAAGAGCAAGGAGAGTCATGAGTTAACAGGTTTTAAAAGACGAGAAAAGCCCATAGTTCCTTGCTGTATTAATCCCTTCTATCAATAACTGGTTCCTCCCTACTTGTGTTCTACTCATCTCACAGTTTGGACTAAAGGTGATCTGCTCCACTGCTAAGGACTATCAGAGTGAGAACATTTCCCTTTCCATGACGACCTCACAGATGGTTAGAACCACTTTTCAGCTCTTCCCTCGCAACCTCGCCATCAGCAAACCCCGATCAGCCTGTGAGGTAGCAGGTACAATATGAACAGACAGATGTAGGGTCCACAGGTCCCTGAAGGATCAATTTCTGCTAACCACATGTAAGAAAAATCCTGGTTTGTTTTAGAACTTTGAAGTTTTTATTTATGTTTATTCTATTTTATTCTTTTCTCATTTTTTGATTGGCCTTCCAAAACAGGAAGGCTTCACACTCAGACAAGCTCACTTGAGGCAGTTAAGCACTTGAGACGTGACCAAACACTATCAAGCTCATTACTGCTGTTAACCTACTTCCTCACTGGTATTTCTCATCTCATGTGACCAGTCATCAGAGTCAAACTGACCCCTAGGAAGGCATCACAGACATTTAATTAATTAATTGATTGATTGATTGATTGATTAATTTGCAGAGGTGGAATTCAGCAGTACAATGTCAGCAATGTCTTTCAGATAACATCATTAGGAAGGGAGAGGCAGATTGACACAGAAAGATGAGAACATGGAGTTGTTTCTTGCTTTATAAGTGGCGTACATTTTCTAAAGCCACTTTTATCTCTAAACCTTTGAGTCAAAGAGTCACAACAGAGTTCAAATGTAAGGAGACAATTTGAGATGTTTCACTTCCTAAAAATATGTAGCTCTTCTGAGAGTTCATATGATTTAAATTTCCCAAAATAGCACAACTAGTGAACATATACTATTCATTATGGTTATTTTGGTTATATGACCTCATAATAATACTTACAAAGTGACAATAAAAGACCACATATTTTAACTTCCATGGATTTCCTCTTGCATTAATTTTTTTTTTAAGAAAAAAAGGAAAATATACTTACTGAGGTTGTGGTTGTCCTTTTTTTGTCTCTCTTTTGCCAAAGCTCGTGTATCTGTTTCTGATCAAAAGGAAGATAATTTAAATTGTGCTTAGTTCTACTTTAAAACCGCTCTAGTCAACCTAATTCCAGAAATATTAGGTGAAAATACAATATTACTTGCTCCAAATGGCATAATAATATTTTTATGCCAATATTTAGAAATTTGGAGCAGAGCACTCTATAAGAGGCATTGGCAAACCTTTTAGGGTTTGAATAGTAAAACCTGGATTTGTATTCTGGCCTTCCTTTTAATAGCCATGTGATCTATTACCTAAGTTCTCTGTGTCTCAGCTGCTCATCTGTAAAATTGGCATAATATAATAACTATCTGATGATCACTGTGATGATGAAAAGAGGTACAGTGCATAGCAAATATTAAACTGCTCCATCATTATTATTATTTTAAGAATTTTAAGATTATTCAAAATTATTTCAGCTTAATTTTTACAACCAACATTTTTCATAATTAACTATGATTTCTACATCCCTGGAGTTGGAAACAGCAACACTTCTTAGGTATTCTTATCAAACGCTTCCAGGAAATGACACTTTATGTGCTACATGGTTGCAAGCATTTGTGATAGTCTCCAACATTGCCTACCATGATTCTCAATGATATTCACATCCTTGGGTGTTCCTTTGCACATTAGACAGGACTGACCTGGGACACCAACAGAATATGTGAAAATGACTAGTGTGATCACTAGTGTGACCAAGACTAGGTCATAAAAGACACGTTCAGGTACCACTTTAGTGTCTCTTGGAACACCAGTCATGTCATGAGGACATTTGATCAGACTCATAGAAAGGTTCACGTGGTAAAGAAACAAAGTCTCTTGCCAACAAACAGCACTAACTTTCAAGACCTGCAACAGAACTGTTTTGGGAGCACATCCTCTAGCCTGCCTTGTCTCAAATGTCTGTACCTCTGGACAACATCTTGACTGTAGTCTTATGGAAGACTGAGTGAAAACCAATTTTCTAAGCCATCTCTGGATTTCTGACCCATAGAGATGATATGAGAGAATGAATATTTATTATTTCAAGTTGTTAAGTTTTGGGATAATTTGTTATATAACAAAGGAAGTAGTTGACTTAAAAGGGATAAAACTAAAAAGCAACATTACCTGTAATTTCTCTTTTCATTGGCAGACTACTTGGACAGGAAGCACTTGTAAGGCCCATATTAACTGATGAAATTCCCTGCTCACCACTATACACGTCCAAAATACTTCCAGACAACTTTAGAAATAAAAGGAAGAAAAGATGAATTAAACCTCCTATAGACACTGATATATTTAGATGCATATTTTAAATTTGCCATTTTATTAGTAATTGTTATATACAGCATTTTAATTGTAAACAAGAGTGAGTATGCATTGACTTTTCAAAATCATTATGGGATGCTTGTGGATATGTTGAGAAAAAGCTATTTATATTTAAGCAAAAATAGAAATTAGTTCACTCATGAAAGAAAATTCCGATTAATATTTACAAAGTTATGGAAGTTTGATCTGCACATTACCTGGTTATAAATGAGTAATATTTTAAAAAATCGCTTGGACAAAATCAAAATACATATTAGCAAAGCTATAAAGTTCACTGCATATCATAAATTAGGTATAATGGCTGAACATTTTGGAAGCCTTCTTAATGCCATCAGTGCTACCAGCAACTCACAGTCAAGAGGTGTTTTACACTGTTAATTAAGTGAGAAACTTTCTTTCCTTCCTGGAAGGCATACTTTTTCTCATCGCACACTTAATGTTCTAGATTATTATAAATATCCCAGCTGGTAACCAAAAGTAGTCTAAAACTACTTTTGCCTCTAGTGGATATAGGGTACATCTAATTATAGAAACACTGCAATTTCTAATGTGCTTCTTGAGAACAATTTTTCAGAAAACTAAGATGTTTTATAACACAATTCAAAATTGTACAAATTTATTATTTAAAATGTGCTTATTGATTTGACTTCCCAAGAAAATTTAATTTAAATAATATTCATAATTCAAGTTAATATTCATTAATCCAAAGCAACCCACATTTAAAATGTAGGATTTGAACATTTAAAATATTTTCATTTTAAGTACCTATATTTCATTTCTGGGCAGTAAAATAAGAACCAAATAAGTAGTAACTTTTTTCTTTTCTTAAGGACCTAGAAATAATACAAATAATCAAACAAAATTATAACTCTATTATTATAGAGATTCTTAATTCCTTATTTAGACTTTTTGTAAAAGTCCAATTCAAACTGAGGGAAATTTTTGATACTTATAAAGTCAGACTGAAAATAAATGTGAAGAAAGAACATTTTAAGACCCAAGTTAATTCTGACATAATAATCCATTAAACTACAGTAACAAATATTATGAATTTTGGAGGAAAAGGAACTTGAAAAATACAGTGGAAATCAGGCTAATATATGTGAATATGTAGATCAATAAGGATATCATGGATGAATATGATATTCTGATACATATTTTTATATGTCGGTTCTTTTCATTATTTACTCTATTAAGATTCATCCTTATTTTATATAAACTCACTGTTTTAAAATGTATTTTTACTTCATAAATCTTGGAAGGGAACACTTAAGTTGAATATTTATTCATGTTCAAGTTCCTCATCTGAAAAAGAGTTGATCAAATTGGATAGATGATGAGTGCTTATATAGGAACAATACAATTAGGAAGAAATCCTAAAAGCAGATATTTCCCTAATGTGTGAGTCATGTAGTCATACTGTAAAAGTAAAAAATTTCAAGACCTTTTTTGAAAATCTTGTTGGTTATAAGCTGAGGCATCACCAACCTGGATTGTACATTTCCTCTGTGCCTTTGAGAAATATAATGGATGTGCTGTAAAAAAAGAGAGGGAGTGAGGGGGAAGGAAGAGGGAAGGAACCAGAGAAAGGGCACTTTTCTCTGAAGAGCTTGAATTCAGATGGATTTCAATGCAGCAGTGGCAAATTGCAAAAATGTTTAAGAAGAAAAGGAGCTATAATATATATACTGTAACAATAAAGTGATAAGTTCCCAACTATAACATTACTCTGGGTCCATGTTACTTGGTCAGACCATACCTAATATAGAAATGGTGCTGGAATTCTGATAATGAATCTAATCCTGCTTAACTATAGGTATATTACATTTTCTTCTGACCTTGATTATTGTTTAATTTATGCCCTAAAGCATAATGATTAATATCATATTTAATTTTATGCTGTAGGTACCACTCTATTTCATGTAAATGGCAAATCACTTTTTGAATATCATTAGACAACTGGTTTCAATTTCAAAATATGTATTATACCTCCTGTTATCTACAGTGCCTTTCCTCCTTTAAAATATGTGAGTACAACGTTAGTGAAAATTTAAAGATTACATACACCCTTGAAAAGACTTACAAAGCAAAATTGTATTTACTTTTCTCAAAGGTACATGTTACTTAGGTAATGTATTAACTTTATTTTGTAGATTAGTAGGAAACTGGATAGATATTTTATGAAGAAATACATATTATTCTGGTTTTAAAAACATTGCTTTTTCAATAAAGCAAACCCTTGACATGACATGACATGATATTGAACATATCAATATTAACAACAAAATCACAAATTTTAAATATATATAATAAAGAATTTATCATAATATTATTTCAGAAGTTAGAACATACTCCTCAAGACAATACTTCCTTCTGGTAAAAAGCATAAACCCCTGATCTCAGAAGTTGCCTTCAGGTGAGGAGTGATTGCCAGTGGTTCTTGTTGTTTAGGGTTCTCCACCCTAGATTTTAGTCACACCTCCATTAGTGAGACTATAAAGACTGAAGTAGATTAGGCCCTGACCTTCTCACATATGTACCTTCACATATGTAATTTCACAGTAGCTGATATTCCCTGAAGAAAATAAACAAACTAGTCAACATATCAAAACATTTGAGGAAAATGATTTTTTCAAAGTAAAACAACATGCAATGTGAGAAATAACACCAGAAGCAAAAATTTAAAAAAAAAAAAAAGAAAGATCACATGAAACCAATTTTCTTAAATTAGTCTAATGTTTGTTCTAAAAAAATAAAAAGTTTGTAATAATTAATTATATTAGAACAAATTAACATATGAATGGCCAAAGTGAATAAGCAGAAAGAAGAGGTTTAAAAATATAGTACTTGAAAAATAGTATTATAAAGAATATAAAATGGAAAATAGCATCATGAACACAGTGAGAAAGGAATAATGGAATTAGTAAACTATAAAACCAAATTGAAGTAATCTTTCAGGAGGATGAAGAAAAGGACCCAGAAATAGAACATATAGAAGAAAGTCTAGTCAGTATGGAAGACAGACGTATTAGAACTACAATACAAATATTAAAAGTTGCAGAGAGAAAGAGAAATAAAATTAGAAGAAAAAAATTTTAAGAAATAATGGAGATACATTTCTGAGAATTAACTAAAGTCTATTGCTTTATTATATCTTATTTTATTATGATTTTATTTTTATTAAAAAATACATAGGAAAAAGTTATCCCAGACATATTCCAGTGAAATTTTAAGAATATAGAATGGCAAAGAGGAGAATCTAAAAGCCTAAAGAGAAAAAGGTAAGATTATGTCCAAAGGAACAAGAATCTGGTTAATGTAAGAGTTTTTCAATAGCAACATTGAATGAAAGAGGAAAGTGAGTATTTTTTATTTTTTTTAATTTTTTTTTAAAGATTTTATTTATTTATTTGACAGAAATCACAAGTAGATGGAGAGGCAGGCAGAGAGAGAGAGAGGGAAGCAGGCTCCCCGCTGAGCAGAGAGTCCGATGCGGGACTCGATCCCAGGACCCTGAGATCATGACCTGAGCCGAAGGCAGCGGCTTAACCCACTGAGCCACCCAGGCGCCCCGAAAGTGAGTATTTTTTAAATGTTGAAAGAAAAGAACTTAAAACACAAGTTTATATCCAGCTTAAGAGTCATTCACAAATGAGGCCATGATAGAAATATTCCTAGAGTCATAAAATACTTAAGGATGTTTACCCAGAAAAACTAACATTGAGAACAGTTTTAGATAAAGTACCTAAATAGAAGAAGATATTTAAAGAATATGCTTCAAAAATACAAAATAAAAATGATCACATACCTTAGTAAGTGGTTGTAGTCTAAAAAAGATGAGGAGAACCAAGGTAAAAAAAATGAAATATATAATGATATAACTCGATATTAAAGTTTAGATAATATCAATATGATTGAAGTAAAGCAAAAGGAAACCCAAGGGTGTAAAAGTAGTTAAAACTAAGGAGAAATAAATGGGCACACTTAAATAATAAAGTAAGATGAGAGAAACAGGTGAAAACATATCAGTGTAAATGAGTCAAACCTCTCAGCAAAAAGGCTGACAGTTTGGATAAGACAGTACAAGAGACACACCTACATAGTGAAGATTTTCACACAAAGATTGAAAATTAAAGGATGGAAAAAGATATAGCCAGTAAATGATAACCATAGAAAACTGACATACCTATATAAATATCAGAGAAAATAGATTTAAAAATTAGAAAATGTACTAGGGATAGACAGAGTCTCTACATAATAACAAAGAGTGAAATTCTCAAAAAAGAATTATAATTATAGTCATGCATTCATATAATAAAATAACCTCAAAATATGCAAAACTAAATGTTTTGAACTGTAAGGCAAAATTAATAAATCAACCAATGTAGTGGGAGATTTTGACATTTCTCCTCATTTTTGGAAAGTCAAGCAAACAACAATAATCAGTAATGTTATAGAACATTTGAATAAAAAAACTAAAAGCTTGGCCCAATAGACACTGCAAACTTCCATATCCAAAAATTACAGAACATATAATTTTCTTGAGTATATATGGGACATATATAAATATTGATTATGAACTCTGTCAAAAAACACCTTCAATGTATTTCATAGAGACTTGATTTCTAAAATCCTTGGAAATTTTTAAATAATTCAAAAGTAAAGACAAAATCATGCTGGAATTTTGAAATAAGTAAAAGATACTAAAAATACACATAAAGAAACTTCTGGGCTATAGCAAAACAATGCTATAGGAGGAAATTTATACCTTTAAAAAGGAACATAAAAAATAGATAAAAATTTGAAATTTGATAAATTATCATTCTCAAGAAGCTAGGAAAATAACCAAATAAACCCAAAGAAAGTAGAAAAGATAATAAAATAAGAACAAAAATTATTGAAAAAAATATAAAAGTAGATCCACAAAGCAAGTTTTTTTTTTGTTTTTTTTTTTTAATTAACAGGAATGATATGTTTCTGGAAAGATTTAGTAAAAAGAATTAAGAATAACTAAATACTGTTTCAAGTGAAAGAAAGGTAATACTAAGAGTACAAGTTGAGATTTAAAAATAAGCAAGACAATGTTGTCTGTTTTTACCACTTCTGTTCAACATAGTATTAGAAATTCTAGCCAGAGCCATTAGGCAAGAAAAAGAAACAAAGTCATCCAAATTGGAGAAGTATGAATAAAATGATCATGTTCATAGATGACATGATCTTATATCTAGAAAAACCTGAGATTACACACACACATATATATACACAGAGCTATTAGAGCCAACAAAGAAATACAGCAAAGTTGCCAGATATAAAATGAACATCCAAAAGTCAGTGTATCTTTTATACACTAGCAATAAAGAATCTGAAAAGGTAATTAAGAAACCAATCCTATTTACATGAACATCAAAAAGAATAAAATATTTAGTAATAACATTTACTCAAGGAGCCAAAAGACTTATACACCAAAAATGAAAAAATATTGCTAAGGGAAATTTAAAAAGATATGTATAAATAGAAAGGCATTGCATATTCATTGATCAGAAGACTTAATATTATTAAGATGACAACAGTTCCCAAAGTGATCTACAGATTCAATTGACTCTCAAAAGCACTTTTTGTAGAAAAAGAAAAACCCATTCTAAAATTCATATAGAATTTTGGGGGTCCCCAAAAACAATCTTGAAAAAGAACAAAGGTGGAGGACGCACACGTCCAGATTTTAAAACTTACAATAAAGTGACAATAATCAAAATAGTGGGTGTTTGCATAATAGCAGTCATAGACCAATGGAGTGGGATTTCTGCACTATTTCAGGCATAGTGTAGAAATAAACCCTCAACCATATGGTGAAATGATTTGACAAAGGTGCCAAGATCATTCAATAGGGACAGCATAGTCTTTTCAAAAAATGGTGTTGGAGAAAGTAGATTCCACATGCAAAGAACAAAGTTGGACCCTTATCTTATACATTATACAAAAATTAACTTGAAATGGATCAAAGATCTAAACATAAGAGCTAAAACTATGAAGGTTCTCAGAAAAAAGATGGGTGAAATCTTGATAATGAGCTCAGTGATTATTATTATTTTTTTAATCTACCACTAAAATCACAGGCAACCAGAAGAAAAAAAAAAAAAAGAATTTAGACTTCATCAAAATTTAAAGCTTTGTACATCAAAGCACATTAAAAAGAGAGTGAAAAGATAACTCATCAGTATAATAGTGAAACTATTTGCAAATCATATAAGAGATTAATATCCAGATTATATTTTCTTAAAATTCCAACAACTCAACAACTGCAGCAACAACAAACCACCTGATTAAAAAATGGGCAAAGGATTGGAATAGACATTTCTCCAAAGAAGAAGGCCAATAAGCACGTGAAAAGATGCTCAACATCATTAGTCATTAGGGAAATATAAATTAAAACCACAATGTGATGCCACTTCACATTGATTAAGATGACTATTATCAAGAGAAAGGAAAATAACAAGTGTTGGTAAGGTGCAAAAACTGGAACCTTTTCTGATGATGTGAATGTGAAATGATGCAGTTGTTGTGGAAGATGATATGACAGTTTCAAGTAATCTTTGTAAAAACTCCATGAGGAGTTAAAATGTTTCCCATTTTAAATATAAAATAATTAAAACTGAAAAATTAAGTTATCTCAAGATCATACAGTTATATAAATAGTGGGCTTGGGATTTAATTTTGGGTTATATGAAACAAAGGCTGGATTCTTTACTACCTACCCTAGTCTGGAAAGATCCTTTCCTTAACACTTTGAATGGTAAGAAGTGATTTGAACATGCAAAAAGTTGGAAGCCATTGAACAACTTTTTTCTCAGTTTTATTCAAGTATCAAAATCCAACCTACTCTCTAAGGCTCAACTTAAAGTCCAAACGTTCTCCAACACTGTCTTTTATGGCAGCACGGTTTATTTTTCTCCTCACCAAAACATACAGGACTGATAAACTCAATCACTCAATCATAAATTTAATAATTTAGTTTATATTTATTGTTTTACCCCTCTTCATTTATTATATTCCACTCAGCAAAGAGAGTACTGTAGTATATACTACTTACCGTGTGCATGAAAATTACTTATCTAAAAGCCTGAGAATTTTCTGGAGAGATGTGTGTGTGTGTGTGTGTGTGTATACACATATGTATGCATAATGTATGTGTATAGATGTATTATATATGTATACTATGTATGTTTGTCTATATGTATGTGTGGTCTATGTGTGCGATAAGTCCTTCTCTCAGATAATCTCATTATAAATACAAAAGAGGAAAGGAAATACATTTATTATATATTTTCAGAAAATTTTTCAATATAAACACTAAAAGCAAAAAACTTCATATACCCTTACATATATATGTGTATGTGTGATATCTATGTGTCTATATTTACATCACATATTTAGTGTAAGGTTCATGGGAAAACTGAGTTATTTGGATCTTCTATTTTTCTTTTCTGTGAAGATATTCACGGTAGAACTAAAATGGTAAAAGTAAGCCTGAAATTATTAGAATAACTGTAGACATAAAAAGAAGAGAAACATCAGGCATAAAGAGAGAGCACTGTAGGGGAGAACATACCATACAATGTATGCATACATAAAAAAATGGCATTTAAAAGATTATTTTTTTCCTTTGGGGTATTTGTTCATTTAAATGTAGTAAACTAGATTTTTCCAGTTTTAAGATACACACTATTGATCTCCCTCTGTATTTTATTTGCAAAAGCAGGGCTACATATGAGGTTTGAATGACAAACATTGAATAGGGAAGTCCCACTGAGTTATTATTATTTTTGTTCTATTATGAGTGAAGAAAAATAATGTGTTGGGCGGGAATAGAAGGTCCCTTGTCCTTGGCCAGCTGGCTTATAACTTAAGTAGAAAAGATAAAACACAAAGTAGAGATGGTAACTTAGAAATACTTTTGCATCACACACTTTATATGCATATGATCTACTTAATACTAAATTAATAAGAACAGTGATTGACTTAATATAAACACTACAATAAATAACCAGTGGAACCCTCACTTTCTGATAGAAAAGTCCCAATATACATTTTTAACAATTCTTTTTCTTACTACAGAGACAATAACAGTATTTTTACTGTATCCAGAGCACCTAACACTATGTTGTAAGTAAACAAGTTTGTTGGTGTACAGCAGATTATATATTATGCATTTCAAAGCTCAATTTCTACATACCTTGTTTTATGGACTATTAGTTTATAAAGCTGACATTCAGTATTTAAGGTGGCTTCATCTCCAGACATTGAAAGAATTCCAAAATGCACTTGCTCACCAGTTTTAACACTGCAGTGTCTCTAACCTTCACAAGAGCAACAGTTTTCTCTTTCTACTTCATCATTTTCTTTTCCTTAAAAACTGGCAAACAATAGCTGAGAGGACTGGGCAGAAAACTCAGCGCCAAGGTGAACTTTGGCTCTTCCTTGGACTTTAAGACTATCTGCTCTAGATTGTGATTGACAAAAGCTTGCTTGTTGATGTTATGCCCTCCTCTCAAGTTCCAACCAAATGCAAGGGGCTGTTAATGTTTACTCAGTCCTTGCCTCTGGAATGGTCTTGAACTATAACAGTTTACTGAGCTTGCCAAATGCCACCAGCATTTAGAGACACCTGATTGAAAAATAGCTATCTATGATAAAAGAAATGAGTTACTCGGTACCACCACGTCTCGAAAAGGAAGGGGTGAAACCAAGACCACCCGGTGGAAATTACAGGGAGACAGATCTAAACTCACCGGCTAAGCTATCAGCCTACATGTGTGTGGCAGAGAATCCTATCAGGCCGGGGTTCCTTCAAATCTTAGGATTCTTCAGTTCTAGGAAACAGCTTCCTTCTGAGGCTGCTGGCACAGGAGGGTGGGTAGGATTGTTGTTGCATCTGGTATCCTACAGGACTGGATTCAAAACCTCCCCTGCCATTCACTAACTGCGTTAACCAGGACAAATTACTGCACTTCTCTAAGCCTCTTTCCTCAACTGTAAAGTTATTATAGGTAAGACTAGCCTCTCTCCCATAGGTTTGTTGGGATGATCTATACAATTTTTCACAAAAAGCGTTCTGCACAATCCTTGCCACAGAACAAGTACCTGAGGCACAGTAGCTATTATAATAGTTGTTATCCTTGTTGCTACTGCTTTTTCTGTTAAAAAAATTATTAAATACTAATGTATAATGGGAATAATTTTTTCAATATGTGTGGATTTTGAAATATTTATTTAACATGTGTTTGCTGAACCCCTATGATGTGCTAGGCATTATGCTAGGTGCTGAGGATAAAATAATAAACAGGTCACAGCTCTAGGTTCCAGGGACATAGCAGTGAACAAGACAGACAAAATGTTTATCCTCAAAGAGTTTACATTCTAGGGGTGGGAGCATGCAATAAATAGGCAAATAAAATAATCATTCTAATAAGTGTCAGAGGTCATCAAAATAAGACAGTGATTTAGGGACTGATGAGATGGGGTCTTTAAGCTAGCCTGATTG
The DNA here is from genome assembly GCF_022355385.1 of Mustela nigripes. Taxonomy (NCBI): domain Eukaryota; kingdom Metazoa; phylum Chordata; class Mammalia; order Carnivora; family Mustelidae; genus Mustela; species Mustela nigripes. The sequence continues at coordinate 33,546,041 of NC_081560.1, read as the reverse complement.
TGGAAGGCCTCTGTGACAAGCTGATATTGACTGAAGATTGGAAACTTCAGCCATGCAAAGGGGCAGCCATGCAAAGATCTGGGACAAAAAAGGAAGTTCAATGGTCCTAAGATGAGAGTAGGCATATCATGTTCAAGGGGCAGGAAGAAAGCTATTGAGGCCAAAGCCTAAAGTTAAAGGGAAATGCTGACAATGGTAAAATGTCTGGATTATATTCTGAGGATTTTAGGAAGTTAACAGAATGTTAAGCAAGGACAAACAGGATCTAATTTTTGCTTTGGGCAGATCATTCTGTCTACTGTGTGAACAGCTGTAAGGGGCAAGAAGTAGCAGAGAAGTTAGGCTAGATTCTGTTTCTGAAGTTCAAGTGAGAGATGATGGTAGCTTGGAAAAGTGTTTTTAGTAGAGGAGCTGATAAGAAGCTGGGAGATTTGGGAAATCTTGAACGCTTGTGAGAATGTGAAGGTGTGGGAGTAAGAGTGAGAAGAAAGATGACTCTTTAGGAGTAGGGGTTCTAGATGAACCAAAAGTAGATTTGGGTAGGTGGGGGGGGGATTTCTGTCAATCATATTAAGTTTGAGATGTCTGTTAGAAGCATTAAAGATGTCAAGCAGTAGGATAAATGGGTCTCGCATATAGGGGAGAGATGTAGGCTAGAAAAGGGTAGAGATTACCTGTAAGATGTATAAATACATGAGAAAAGAGGGCTGAAGTCTGTGCCTTGGAACAGGTGAGAATTGAGACACCTATTAGAAAAGAAAGAACCAGGAAGGTGGGTAGAAAAGCAGAAAATGTGGTGCCAGAGAATCCCCGATCATACATCAAGAAAGAAAAATGATCAACCACGGCAAATACCACCGAGAAGCCAAGTGAGGTGAGAACGAAGACCTTACTACTGGCTTCTACTTTGGTTGGTTTTAAGAGCTCCTTTAGAATTGTGAGGACAATGGCTCTGTTGGAGACTAGAAAACAGAAGGGTAGAAATGGTGGCAGGGTGAGGATGGAAGCAAGAAGCCCTTCTGTGAGTAAGTCAGTCATGAAATAGTGTGGCAACCAGAGAGAAAATGTGTTCAGAAGGAGTTTTGGTTTTACTTTTAGGGAGTGTTATTAAAGACCAGTGTAATGATGATATGCATAACCCTATAGATCAGAATAGACTGATTATGGAGGAGAAGGACTCACTATTTAGAGAAGGAAAGACCTTGAGAAGGTAAGAAGGAGTAAGATCCAGGGCACAAGTGGTGGGCTGGCCTTAGATTATGAGCAGGAGCAATTATAGAAGAGATGGCAGAAGAAATTAAAACAGATGCAGATGATTTAGTAGAATTGGTGATGCCAATCTACTAATGAATGAATCCAATAGTGTTGCATACATTTCTCCTTAAAATACATTGTAAAAGAGAAATTGGCTGCAAAATGAAGAATGGGCAATGAATTGCAGGGTTTTGAGGAGAGAAGGGGAGATATTAAAAACTGGTCTGAATAAATGAGAACTTTCACAGGGCATAGCTGTGTACACCTGCAGAATGGGTGGTGAAAGGCCCTGCGAAGTTTCGGTGATGTATTTGAGGTGAGTACTATGAACAATGTGGTGAAATTTTATCCGTTAACCTGCTCGGGTTGAGATGTAGAGTAAGATGAGAGAAGTCTAATCAGGGCAGGGGTTTTGCCAAGGAAGTAAAATGAAGAAAAAGAGGGGAGATGTTAGGAGTATTTGCAAGAGGACTGGTTAGAGTGCTTGACCAAGGACTCTAGACAGGTTAAAGAAATTTCCAAAATGTTGTGAGTGTGAAGTCATAACTATTGAAAACAGTGATAGAGTCCATTGATTTTGAGCTTGAACAACTGATGAAATAATAACACTACAGTAGAGGTACAAATAGAATGTTAGGGTTAAAAAGTGTGAAATGAAGATCTTATGGGATAGAAAAAATAGCAATAACAAGATCTAGGATGCAATCATGTGAAGGAATGGCTAAATGGGGAAGAGAAAAATAAATTGACACTAAAGAGACTGAGAAACTGACAGGTTAGGGTTTTGTCAAAAGTATGACTGGCTTGGCTGAATGTTTCTGGCACCTTGGCTCTTTGCAATCTAGTTTACATAGTTGTTACAGTAAGAAGATGCTGACACATTAGGGTTAGAAAAACAAGAGGTAACTTCTTAATTATTCTAACTCTAGTCACTCATCACTCAACATTCATTTCTGGGTCAGAAATATGTGGGCTAAATTGATCTGCAAAGACTTTGAACTCCTTCATTCAACCTGGATAAATGGGAGGGATGACCACAAGTGGTCCAAGATTCCCCTCAGGAGCTTTCAAGTGTCCCATCAATGAAAGTTATTATGTGACTTTTAGTTAAGCCTATATGCAGTGTTCCTAGGATAAATCTTAGCTAAGTGAGATCCAAGGTTTCCTGCTTCCACAGCAAGAGAATGCTAAAATGACTAACAGCACACTCAGTCAACAGGCCCTGAGATTCTACAGATTTCTAGGAGAACTAGAAATTATAAGTAAAATATATAGAAAAGTGAGTCTCAAATAATAGGTGATAAATTAATAATAATTATTGTTAATTGATAACTACCTCACTTTTGAAGTTTGCTATAATGGACATCTGTTGGTTTAGCCTTGTTAGAATTCCCTGTTCTAGTTTAATGTATGTGTTGCTGAAGCGAGCACAACTCCTGTTCTCATTCTCACTCTTAGTCTAGGTAGTTTGGTGTGGGGGGCTGCTCAATCCACAGCTCTAGGGTGAGCCCAAGACCCAGAGAAATTGACTTGGGATAGACATATGACAGACATCGCTCTGGTAAGAATCATCCCAGAGATTTAACTGGAACTAAGGGGAAAATGATGTTCTCCCTCCCTTAGGTTGCCAACCCTGACTGACTGTATCCATTAAGATGAATTTGGCTATATAACAATCAAAAAACTCTGATACACTTAGCTTATAAAATAAAGGAAAAAAAAAATCTTACGTAATGTGAAATCCACAGGTAAAGAATTCTCCAGGGTCATATAAGCAGGATTTCTTTCAGTTTTTCTTCTCCCTTTGTTTCTTTTGATTTTCTTTATTTACATAGCTTCTGGGCAATAAAATGACTACATCAGTCACATTGTCCTACAACATCACAGAGAGGCAAAACCCTTCTATTTCTTGGGTCTACTTTAAAGACTTAAGAAAATTCCCAGAGAGCTGCTCAACATGTCAAAATCACAACACAAGCTCATTCCTCAAACTGTCTCTGCCAGGGGAAAGCAGGGCCACCAAGATTGGCTTAGATTAATCAGAAACTTCTCTTCCTTGTGAAGAAGTAGATGTCGGCAAAAAAACAAAACACAAAAACAAAACAAAAACTGGGTTAGCAAGAAGAAACTATGTGGAACTATGTGCATAGCTTGGAACAGGCTATGATAGTGTTTGCTCGCAAGCTGGGAAAAAAGCCAGCACAGAAGAAAACAAAGGCAAAGTTACGGAGGGCTGCCTGCATGCGATAGTCTTAGCAATTTACACGTGACATAAACCAACAAATTTCTTTCATGCTTAAGCCCCAGATGAGCCAGATTCGACCATCTGAACCAAAAGTTCACTTGCTAACACGCTCACTCAAAGCATTCCTCTGAATCCAACAGGTCTTTATTTTTATCCACATGAACTATAAAAATCCTTCAGAGTTTCCTATCTGTTCTACCAGCCATTCTTAAGCATTTTTTTCCCCTCACCTCTTGACTTTTCTTATGTTGTTCTCTTAACTTGTTACTTTTCTGTGTTCCTGGCTACCTCTTAAAATCTTAAGTATCCCTCATAACTGTATTTCAAATATCATCTTTTCCTAAAGCACTTCCAAAAAAATCTCAATGTAATATGGTTTCTCCTTCACTTGAACCCCAGAGCAACTCTCTGACTAGTATTTCAAATGTACATATGTAGTATACTAGTATACTAAGGTAAGCATAGTATATATATATGGAATATATATATATATATATATATATATATATATGAAATAAAAGATTTTAATTATTCTTATAATGTATATTGGAAATAAAAGATTTTAATTATTCTTATAATGCAGAAGATAGCAGAAAGGTTAAGTGACTTGCACAACATCTAGATTAGAATCTGGGTTTAACACTGAGATCCACACTCTCCCTCCCTGCCTCTCCGGTGCACCTCACTCATTGCCCCACTATCATGTGATCTCCTGACTTGTGAACTGTGTCTTACTCAACTTGAGTTTCCGATAGTACATGGATTATGCTTTGTACATAATACATGTTGAATAAATGCATTTGGCTAATAGAACTCTTTGGTTTTATGTGTAGATCTGGACTTAACAGTGATTGCTGATTGGTCAACACAGGTATTTCTTGATGTAAGTGCAGGTAGGCCTGTAGTATCTATCTTTTTAAAAGAACACTCTAGCTATCATATGCAAATTCCAATAGTTATTGCCACCAATTTGCCCTGAGTAAGGCATTCTATGCAGCCTCTACAAAATAAGTAAGATAATTTGACAAAGAAAATGTTTCAGTATACAATTTTAATGAGTACTACATACAAAGAATAGATTGCAGGAAATTACTATCAATTCCTAAAACCCAGAGGTTGAATACTAGTTAAGAAAATAGTAACTTCATGCTGTGAAATTAGACAGGGAGAAATTATCATTAATAATATATTTATCTAGAGAATTAGTCAGATTTCTTATAACTATGCTGCCTGAAATCTGAGAGGTAGAAAGAATTGTCAGTCTATCCTAAAAAATAAAATAAAATAAAAATAAAGTCTGCAAAAAGACTAAATTTTAAACTTCATTTGAACTTTGTCAGATAATGCCAGTATTTGTGACCTATTCTAGGAGGCCCTGCTTATCAGAGGAAAGGGATACTTCTCTCTAGATATTCTGTCTGGGAAAAAAGGAACAGAAAAGAAAAAAAATGGATACTTTCTTTAGGTCTTAAATTTATATGTTCATCATTAACATAACCCAGCTCATTGATTTGCTGATGAAAAATATCCATACAACACAATATAGTCAGAATCCATTTTCTTTAAATGAAATGTTTAAAATAACAACTCTATCACAATCTTTCATATTTTTCCCACTTTTTGAAAAGATCTAAAACTGTAAACAAACCAACCAACAATAACCCTTCAAAGCAGGTGAAAAGATCTTGCATGCCCTTTACAAATAACATTTTTAGTGATTTAATAAATGAACAACGAGAAGGCAACAGCAGTCAAAGAGGAGATAAGACACCATCCCTTCATGACACATCGTTCCAGGAATTTGTGCTGATTGCAACATAGAGGTCTGTCTACAGGCCTTAAAGTAGGGTGAGGCCTGTTCTGCTTTTCTTAAGTTCATCTTTGATCTCTGGTTATTGGTTCTAAAGTGAAGTCATATTTCTTGTTGTTATAATCTTTTTCTTGTCTCTACAAAGTGTAGAGCCCCTGAATCTGATAGTTGTTAGTTGTGGTAAATTAGTCAAAACTTAGCCATTAGCTCATGAAGATGTTTTGATTATATGCTGTGATTATATGTTAAAGATTAAATCACTCATGGAAAATAGCAGATATTTAATTAAATGGATGTTTATAAGGATTAGATAGGTAGATAGAGAGAGAGAGAGAAAATATCACAAGCCCTGTCATCTTCCTCAATAACATTACATAATCTTTCTCTGCACCAATAATATTTCCTAATATTCATCTGTTATCTTGTATCTGTTTCAAAAACATAGAAGACACCATTTACTAATCAAATTAAATTTCTTTTTTTTTTTAATCATCGGATGCCATTATTTATTTCAATCTCATTGACCTCCTCAGGTCTAGAAACACTTACTGTTCTTTGCATTAGCAGAGGAGAGTTTGTTCCTTCCTCTTTAAAACTTGACTCCATACCGATTATATCCTCAATTACGTCTTCCATCTAGCAAGATATAATACATTTAGAATACTGTGCATAATGATAAGAGTTGTGCTTCAGCTTGAATTCAGAGAGAAAAAATTTAGCAATCTTTCAAAGTTTTAAAGAATATTTAAATTAAGGTTATATGTATATCAAAACCCAGAATACTTTAGAGCTTAAAATGAAGAAATCCTGCCACTCTGATCTGTGTTGCTTTTCCGTGCATTTGCTTCCGCCAGCTGGCAGGTGATGGCTGGGCAAATCACCGTGGGCCAGTCCCTTGGAAATCAGTATCTATATAAATAGAGAGGTTATCATGTGCCTCAAGCCAGAGCATGTGTACTTAACCTGTAGAGGGATGACTTCCTACAAACTTTACTTTCCTTTTGAAATGTTTTGATTGCATCTTACAGGTGGATATTCAAATAGCAGTGGTCAAACCAGGCACTTGGTCCACATGGATACAAACTACACGGGAACATATTATCCAACTTTCCCTAATGGCTAATAATAATAATAATAGGAATATCAACAACAACAATAGTCACTGACCCATTAAACAGCAACAAAAGCAATCATACAGTGTTGGGGGATATGCCAGGCACTTTCTCTGTGCTTTGCATCCATCAGCTCATTTAATCTTCACAACAACTCTATGAAGTGATATTATCATTATCTCAATTATACAGAGGGAGAAACTGAGAGGGAAAAAAAGTGCTCAATAGCTCATTCCAGATTATGAAACTGGTGAGCGACAAAGGCAGGACTGAAATTCTGGAAATCTGGCCCTAAAGTCCTAACTTAAGTCACCGTCTTACTCTCTTTCCCAATTCCTTTCTAAAATAGACTTTCTTCTCTCCTGTACTTTAGCTGGAGAAGATTTCAAAAGCTTGTATTTAGTCACCATACAGTATGTCCTTAGTTTTTGGTGTAGTGTTCCAAAATTCATTGACATAATATTAAAAAAGAAAAAAAAAAAAGGCAGGTGATATAACTCTCTCTCTCTCTCTCTCTCACACACACACACACACACACACACAGTCTTGTATTTAAGAAAACAAAACAAAACAACAACAACAACAAAAAAACGCTTGGGTGACTCAGTCCATTAAGCATCTGCCTTAGGCTCAGGGTCATGATCCCAGAGTCCTGGGATCCAGTCCCACATCAGGCTCCCTCATCAGCGGGAAGCCTGCTTCTCCTTCTCACTCCTCTTGCTTGTGTGTTTTTTTGTGTGTTTTTTGTTTGTTTGTTTGTTTGTTTGTTTTGCTGTCTCTCTCTCTCAGTCAAATAAATAAGTAAAATCTTAAAAAAAAAAAGGTAATGAGAATGCTGAATTTATACAACTGTAGTACTCTGAATTTCCTATAACATAGGCAGAAACAACTAGGAGTAAACTCAGAGAGATGTATGAGAATATTTTATGATTCTGTTAATGTTATCTTCTAAGCAAGATTTCTGAGAACCTTAGAGAATCAAATATTCAGGCTTCTATTAAGATACTCCCAAAGTTGATATGCCAAAAAAAAAATTTTGGAACACTTTTCAATATTAATTTAATTAATATTTGTTGAGCAGTATTTATTGCAAGACCTTGTTGCAAGTATTAGAGCTATAAAAACAAACACCACAAAGCCTCTGCCCTCTTGGAACTCTAACGCTAATGAGGAAACAGACAAGAAACAGCTTAATAACAGACGGTGGTCTGAAGAAATTAAATCAGGTAGGGAGAGAGCTTGATGGGAATGAGTGTTATTTTAGAAAATGGTCAGAGAAGGACTTACTGATATTTGAACAAAGACATGATAATAACTGAAGTATTAAAGGTAAAGAACTTTGAACCTAAACATTTATAACCAATAAAATATCCCATAAGTACATGGGCGAAATAAAATTGTTCTAAGGCATTCTATACTCAAAAGTTTTACAGCAAAAAGGCCTTTGAAAAACACTCTTCCAGGAAGTATTCCAGTTAGATGAAAAGTAAAATAATGAAATCTATACAAATGAAAAATGGGTAAATAGGAGCACCTGGGTGGCTCAGTTGGTTGAGGGTCCATCTCTTGATTTCAGCTTAGGTCTTGATCTCAAGGTCTGCTTTTCCCCTTTTCCCTCTCCTCCTACCCCCACCCCCGTCCTGCGTGCACGCTGTCTTCCTCTCTCTCTTTAAAATAAATAAATCAATCTTCTGAGAAAAAGGAAAAGAAAAAGAAAAACGAGTAAATAAAAGTAAACTTTTTTTGAGCTAAACAAGAATATAGATAGAGAGAAGAGAGAAAGAGAGAGATCCTGTAAGTCCCAATATAGGACGATAGGTGAGAACAAGGCGGTAAGACCATACTAAGGAAAATTTTTACTTAAGGATATGACATAGATCTTGCTGAACAATGACATAGATATAGGAAAAGATATAACTATTGCATCTTAAAAAATTAGACTAACAAAAAAGAAAAGAGAGAAAAAAGACCTGCTCAATGGAGGATAGAAAAAAAAAAAAAACAAATAATGAAACAAAGTATAGTAATTTTAAAATATTAAAGAAGTAATAAATCCTAGAAGTAATAAAAGGAATGTAAATGAGCTAACACACTGCTTGAGAAACGATCTCTCAAATTGGATTTGTTAAAAAGTATTATAATAGTTAATTAAAACAAAATAAGAGAAAATTGAAAATAAAGTGAAAATTGTACCCCAAATATGACCAAATGGAAAACACAGTAGCAATGTTAATATTGGGCCATATAAGAATCAAGATAAAATTTTAAAGGAAAAGTAATGCCAAATGATCATAAATTGATATGCATTTAGAAATATCTATGGCAGCAACCTGTCAGAATTCTACAGAAAAGTAAATCAACAATTGCAGTTGAATATTTTAACTCACTTCTCTCAAAATTGTAAATCTGACGTTAGCCTTCCTTTCACCTATTCTTCAGCACAGGCCTTGAGTCTTGTCATCCTCTAAACCACTTCATTTCTAAAATCTTAAATTCTATGATCTCACTGACCAAAACACAATCTTCCTTTTAGATCCAATCTAGAGCCTGTTGCAAGTCAACTAAACAATTTTCAGTTTATGACTCTCTCTCTTGTCTTTGCCTTATTAGCTTTTGGCCCAGTGATCCCAAACATCCCAGGTTTCAACCTCTCCACCTCCTGTCAATTCTGAATTCAAGGTGGAAGAATGGTTTCTGCCAACCATCCTACTGAAATTCCTTTTGTTGTTGTTGTTGTTTTCTTGACTGCTTATCAGCCAAACTCAAGATATTTATCAACCCTTATTTTGCTAGAGTTGGCTACCACACTTGAGTGCATAGTTCATTTAAACTAACTTCTTTAAGCTAACTCTTTGGTTTCGATGACCGCACACTGGCTATGTGTTTATTTTACTTTTATAGTTCCTCCTCTCTGACCACCCACTAAATATTGCTAATGGCTCAATCCCATCCTTGGTTCATTGCTCTTCTTACTCTCTTCATTGATCTCTAGGAGCTCTCTTTCTCACGTGAACTTTTAAGTGTCCCCCTGTCCCCCGCTCCCTCACCCCATGCTGACAACTCTCAATCTCTTTTTCCAGTCTAGATCACTCTCTTTGAGGCAAACTTGGATCTCTAGCTGTCACTGGCATCTCTACATGGTGATCTCTGAGATACCCCAACTCTAGCATGTTCTGATAGAGGGTCTCATTACCTTTCATTGCATTATAGAAGTAACTTGCCAATTGGCCCTCTCTCTCCAGGATTCCTCTCCTCCATAGCAGACAGAATGATATTACAGTCAAATCTGATTATGTCACTCCAGGCCCCACATTTAAACCTTCCCAGGATTTGAAATTTCTTTGCATGGAGTACCAGCCTTTCTGTGATTTGTCCACATCTCTGGTCTCATCTTTTGCTACCACCTGTTCCCTTTTTCTGCTCACTGCATTTCCTGCTCTTCCCCATCTTTATTTTCCACTCATCCTACTTCATCTGTGTAAATGTTCTACTAGCCACTTTCTCCAAGTTTTACTATTGATATTTCTGAATAAGAACAGCACTTTCATGCTCCTATCTGTACCATTATCCTTGCTACATAATACTATAATTATTTGCTAATTTTTTTTCTCATCCATTCAACTTATAACTCCTGGAAGTTACAGTTGGTAGGAAAACAAGACAATGAATAATTAAAACATAGCATGTGCTATGAAAATGCTGTGATAAATGCAATTTTTATCTACATGATATGGGTGTTACTATGAAAATTCAGAGAATAAATGCTTTTCTACACAGGGAACTACCAGCAAAAGCACCTTAGAGAAGAAACCGGAGATGAATTTTGGAGAGAGACTGAGAATCTCGACAAATGGTGAAGACTGAATGAGTAGATGGTAAAGAAATGACATAAGAATCGAGAACCCGGCCACTGTGAGAACCACTAGTGAACCCATATGGCTGAAGCACAGAGTGCCATGGGCCAGCTGAACAATAAGTCTGGATCAGGAGGCAAGGGTTAAATATGGAAGGGTCCTCTGTGCCAGGAGTACAAATTTTATCCTCTGGAAAGGCCCAGGCTATAGAACGCTTCTTTTGATTTTGTATTTTACTGTCTCAGAGACCATTAGTCACCAAGTTACTCCTAATACCAACCCCAAATCCTGAAACTAAGGATGTTCTTATAGACTTACTCTGTAGTAGCCATGATATCTGACTTCTTCTTTGAATTAATGAAATGTTTTCTGATGTCCCAGCAAGACAAGCTCAGGAAAAAGAAACGCCAAAGAATGGCAATAGCCACCATCTCCTGAGCCCCCATTCTGCCTTCGTGTTAGGACCTTTAAAAAATGCAAGCAGCTCTTCCAGTTGTAGGAATGCTGGGAAGAGAGCTTAAGGACTGAGACCACACAGCTAGTAAATAAATGGTGGTTCTAACCCCATGAATCAAAAAATATTATGAATTTTCAATGACATAGGATACATCTTAGCTGTGAAAGATAACAAGACCGTGAATGGTGGCAGAATGTGAAAACGTGCACATAAGAAGTGGACTTCAAGAGAACACACACTGATGAAAACTACAACATACTGAAAAAATTATGATTAAGTAGAATTAACTATAGAAGAAACTTTACTTACATAGCCAAAGGTACAATGGTTTAAAAAATAGCAAAAAAAAAAAAAAAAATCCATGCCTAATGTGCACATTGCCCCCAGAGCTCTGCACCTTTGGGGCATTCAGCCCTTCTTAGCAGCTTCCTTTGACAGGCACCACATAAAAGACTACTAAAACCACATAGATTTCTTTTATAATGTAAAAAATTCTTATGAAAGAAAATGTAAGTTGTGTGCCTAGGGAATAAAAACATTTACTAAGAAAAACTGAGAACACTGATATATGTTACTTATCCTTTCCTATTTTTTAGAAAACATATTTCATAAGATACATAATATCGTGTTCTGGGTTTTGCCTGGAACTGACTGGCATATGCAAATCCTTAGGGATTTGCTTTTTCCCCTTAGAAATCAATCTTTCACACAATGAAATGAACTTTGGAAGAAGGTGGTAGTAAGAAAAATTATGTTGGTTGAGTTCTAATATTTACTATACAGATGATTTTCATCCTACATATATTTTTACGCTCTTCATAGAGTGACTAGAGAACTAACCTTACATTTTTTTTAAACAATTATTTATATAGTCACTATTGAGAAGTATCAGTAAATACCCATGTAGAGCTTTATGCTCAGCTTTGGATTTCAATGAGTCCTATTTTGTGGTTGTTTTCTATTTTATTAAGCAGTCTACCAGATACTTATTATTTTCCCTTTGCCTGATAAATGTAAAATTTGTAAAAAAGTGAAATCTTCCTCTACCACTTTGGAATTCACATAATGGGACACTGAGCATTACTCTTTGGTGACTGGAGGCTACAGACTTCATAGCAAAAAGCAGCAACCTGAAATCAGTAATAATCATCAGGAATGTAGACTGGAAGATTAAACACAGGAGATCACAGGACCATGGCTCCATCTAACAAATCAAATGGAAAAAAAAAAAAAAAAAAAAAAGAAAGAAAGAAAAGGAAACGAATAGAAAGCTCAGCTATAAATGCTGTTTTTCTACACTGAGATATTAAAGGAAGTCTTTTTCCCAGTTCTGGTGGTTTGCCAGTTCAATTCATTCTTCAGTACTTTTCGAAGGTTCATTCATAAGCAGGTCACGATAAATATAAATTCCATGACGGTACACATTCTTATTCATTTTATACCCCTGGCACCTCTAAGTTCCTGTTATTTAGTAAACGGTAGACAGTATTTGTTGAAAATAGAAATGAATGAATAAATAATTAATAGTAAGAAATCCAAATGTAATTCCATAAAACATTAAGTGCAATAACATTTTTAGTCTTATTTTAGAGCACGTGTTGACTGCTATTTAAACAACTTCTTCCTGTTTTATTTTAATGGGTATTTAAGATAATACAACTACCGATAAATATTTTAACTAAATATACCAGACAATCCTTACAAAGCTAAATCTTTCTAACATAAATGACTGTTAGAGCCCATTTTGACTCACACTGATGCATAACTGAAAGGAGGTATTGAGAAATGAACTGTTATATTTTATTATGCAGAGGAATCAATATGTGAATAACTAACTATTATAAATGAATACATTAAGACATCCCTTTTGCTAAATACATTTGCATTTGGAATGTTTACTATAAAAATGTAGAGTTTCTCTACAGTTTTTTTCAAAAGCTGATTATATATTTTCATAAGTAGCTACTAGACATACATGCCATTCCACATTGTCATCTTCTTTCCCAAGAGTTAGTAACTTGGTGAGTGGATTTCCAGTAAAGCCAGTGTCACTCTCGGGAGATAGGTGTCGTTGCTGCACCAGAAGCGCACTGCTTGAAGCTGGAGGGTGTGACCGTTTAGGAGTCTGGTTGACAAGCTGGTAGTCAAGGGTCATAAAGGGTTTTACTTGTCTCTGGACTCTCTGTAGCTGGGATTTTGCAGGATTTTCCAGATGTGCTGAGACCTACAGAATAAAAGTCAAACAAATACAATGTGTAGTATCACCTGGTAAATCAGAGTTCTACTTTCAACAACTGAATTATGTTAATAGACACGTTACAACATCTCCTTCTCTCGAATTTACGGTTTATGCTTCTGTCATAATTTACATACCCTACTAATAGATGACAGTTTTTAAGAAGTAACTTAAACTTACTAAAACATTTTCAATGGTAACCAAGTGTTTAAGAACAGCTCTCAAAATAACAGGTAACTGAACCAAAAATGAGAATAAATCTATAAGTAGCAATACATTTTGAGGTTCTAGAAAAGGAGGCCTAAAATAATAGAAGGAAAATAGAGGAATTTTCATATAATATGTATTTCTTGGATTTTTAAATATTACATATAAATATTCCATGGGACATAATCACAAATCATTTTTATCAAATATTTTAAAAAATTACTCATGATGAACAGAAACTAGAAATATATATACAAAATATTAAGTATGATATGGGTGGTGAAATCTAAGTAATCAAAGTAATTTTTTCCATATTTTAAAAATTTCTGTGCTATACTTTTTATTTTTAAAAAATATTTATTTATTTATTTATTAGAAAAAGAAAGAGAGAGAGAAAGAGAGAGCACCAGTGGGGGGAGCAACAGACAGAGAGGGAGAGGGAGAGAATCTCAAGCAGACTCTCGGCAGAGCACGGAGCCCTCTCTGGGCTTTATCCCACAAACCTGAGATCATGACCTGAGCCAAAATCAAGAATCGGATGCTTAACCAACTGAGTCACCCAGGCACATCCTATTTTTATTTTTTAAAAATCTTATTTTTAGGGGCACCTGGCTTGATCTTGATCTCAGGGTTGTGAGTTTGAGCCCCACATTGGGTGTAGAGATTACATAGGTATATACATACATACATAATCTTACTTCTAAGCTTTCTATATTCTCACTTAGTAATAATTGTGTAGATGATTATGAATCATAGGAAGCATTCAGAGAAAAAGCTAACCAGTGTCATGTGCCAACTAAACAACTGTCCTGTGTTTTGAAAAGGGATTTCAAAAATTCTGGCTAGTTATCACAGTTAACAATATAACATGGAGTGCAGAAGTATAATTTTAACCATGTCAAGCTTTTCCTATAAAAGACTTTGAAAGTAGCATTGCCTGCCAGTCCTCTTTATATTTACTATGCTGTGATGTGGCTTCTAATACATTTTCCTCAAGTGGCCTATATATAAACCTATTTAATATTTCCCTCATGTTAAACAATAGTAAAGATTGCTGTACAGTGCTTATTTTTCCTTTTATTTCAGCTACACAAACTACTCCTTAAATCCCTTAACATGCATTAGCCCAGATAAATAGCCTTTACAAAGTATTTTGCATTTAAATTAGCTGGTTTGGGGTACAATATTGTAGTAGTTACTTTAGTCTAATTCTGTTATGCTGACATTTTTAGCATTATTTTAATTGTAGTACCATAAAATAATTTTTCAGTCATATAAAAAAGATTAAGATTGGTAATAAAGATTATACATATTACTAATTATATTGCTATGAGCTTTAAAGTTGTAAAATAACATTTCATTAAAATGCCAGTGATAATTTTTCTAGGGTAGCTATTTAGATTATCTTACAGTTTTAGTTAATCCTTCTAATCTGTGTACATTTACAAAATATACATTATAAATAGCATCTCCAGATTTACAAATCATACGATGTAATTGAAGACTAAAGAGCATTGTATCCCCAGGAAAGGAAAATGCCTCTTGTTCTAAGAAAAGTATGTTGAATCAGAATTTACAACATTCATTAACTAATTCATTTTTTACTTTTCATCCATTGACTCTGAGAGCTTTCATTAGGGTACTTATTGCATTTGGTGTTACATCAAGAGAAGTCGTAAATGTGATCCCAGGGCTCTACAGGCCTATGATGTAGTTAGGCAGTATTAATATCAACTACAGTAAAAACAACAATGATAATAATAACATGCAACAGGTACCAGGATATTTACATTCCTTATTTCCTTTAATCTTTGTTACAGCTTTAGGAGGGAAGTATCATTAGTATCCCCACTGCCGTATGTAGATAAAGCCACAGAAGCAGAGAGATTTAATAACACACCTCTCATTACTCTGCTAGTAAGGGGCAGAGCTGGAATACAGAGTCTACCTAAACACTGTGCACTATTGGCTCCTGAGTAAATAATTGAAGTGACTGGAGTGCAAAGGAAAAGCTCAGTGATGTATATAATGAATTAAAAATGCCACAAAAAGCAGTGGATTTTTAAAAAATGAATTATAAGAGGAAGTGGTTTTAAATCAGGTGTTGGAAGAAAATGGCCCTGAACAGGGGAAAAGGAAGGAAATCTCAAGAGAAAAGATCAAAGAAAACAAGAAAGAAGAAAAGAAGTTGGGAGAAAGGAGCACCTGGGTGCCTCAGTCGATTAAGCTTCTGTCTTTGGTTCAGGTCCTGATCCCAGGGTCTTGGGACCAAGCCCTGCCTCAGGCTCCCTGCTCTGTGGGGAGCCAGCTTCTCCTTCTCCCTCTCCTGTGCTGGCTCCCCCTGCTTGTGCTCTCTCTCACTCTCTCTCCTGCTCTCTGTCAAATAAGTAGATTTAAAAAAACAAAAAACAAACTTCTATATCTGCAGCCAAATAGAGATATTTGTTTTTCAAAAAAAAAAAAAAAAAAGTTGGGAAGCATTCACATATGTTAGTTGTGAAAAAGAACTCACATGAATAGAGTTTCCTTTCTCAAAACAAGACCACTATATCCTCTGCAGACCATTCTATAGAGTTGAAGCAAAACATAAAATGGGATTAACTCTAATTCTGCCAAAATTACTGAGTTTTTGTCGTTTTGTCTTTTGGGGTTTTTGTTTGTTTGTTTGTTTACAGAGAATTACAATGGGTTAGAGGGCAAAAGTGAGGACCGTCTGGGACCCCATCTACAGAACATCTGTACAGCGAGCATAAGGGACTAAAAGCTTAGTGGAGCAGGAAAGATACAATGGAATGTGAAAAAAGTACTCCCCAGAAAATCTCCATCATCTCCTATCATGAACTGATTATCAGAACAATGAGACAACTAAGTGTAAAGCAGCAGCTAAACCATGTGCAGCCTATTTTTTTAAACTAATTTATTTATTTATTTGACAGAGAGAGAGAGCGCACCAGTGCACAGGCAGGAGGAGTGACAAAGGGAGAAGCAGACTCACCGCAGAGCAGGGAGCCCATGAGGCTGGATCCCAGGACTCTGGGATCATGACCTGAGCCAAAGGCAGATGCTTAACTGACTAACCCACCCAGGTGCCCCTTGTGAAGCCCATTTTTAAACACTTTTAAATTGCCCGGCATCTGAAGACAAAGCCATGAAACTACGGGCTTTCCCTTACTGAAGATCCCAGTATTTTGTGAGATGAAGTAGATGAAATGATAGGTTGCCCTTGTTCATTTATCCACTTATTCAAGAAATATTTTGTGAGTGCCAAGTGTCTGTGTGCTGAGAGGTACATCGAAGGCAGAAGGGAAATCAGCACAGTGCCTGCCTTCAGAGAACGGCGGTCTAGTCAGAGTTTGGACAGGGAAGAAAAATACAAGATCTCCAAGGGCAAGGACTGTGTTTTTCTTGCTGACGGTTTTCCTGCCATACATCCTGAACATAACCCAGAGAATGGCACCCAGCAGGTGATTAAAAATGCATCTACATGCGTTCAGTGAATGAATGAATGAATCATTGAAGTTCAGCATTTGAATAACTATGATGACCCCAGAGAGCTTTGGGAATCTACTAGAAGAGCTGGTAAACCATAACCAGAATGTCAAAGTCTTCACCTAGAAAGCCGGAGCAGCTGTAGACTGTGATTTGGTTCACTGGACTGTCAAAGAGATTGAGACCATTCAAATGTAAAGGAATTTTGCTTATGAAAACAAATAAGTAAATCATATCCCCAGAACTTAGTACTATGCTTGAGCTTTACCACTAGGATATACCGCCATTGGAAACTAAACATAGACATGGTCATGCTGAGTCTAATGCCTGCATGCAGAAATCTGTTTTATTTCACTTAAAAGAATATATTTATAGTCTCCTTATTTTCCAAGACATCATAAATAAATATGAAGTGTGAATGTGGTAAGAGATATTTACACCAGGAAATGTAGGCTGAAGATTAAATTTCAATTAAGTATAAAAACTTACCCATGAACATCCTGGCAGCCAAGGAAAAAGGAGAATTAAAAAAAAAAAAAAATATATATATATATATATATGTACATATATATATATTTTTTAATCTATATGGGTCAACCTAATATATATTTCTTATTAAGTAATTAGATCATACCAGTTCTGAGGAAAGACAAATATTTTTACAAATAATATCTGAGAATTTATAAACTGGATTTTTTCATGGAGGACTTAAAAATATTGAACAAAATCCCAATAGCAGTTTTTGTAAAATAGGCAAAGAAATTCTTCATATGCTTATATTTAAAAAAAAATCACCTTAAGTTGGGTTACCCAGGAAATATACTCTGAGACATGCCTGCAGGAGATTTGTTGGGGGTTGATTTCAGAATCTCAGCCACAGTAGGATGAGGACAACAGGATCAGGTGGAGGGAAAAGTGGCTCACTTATGAAAGGGATCATCTAGGCAATGTACCATAACAAACACTATTTTTATTTCTGATCAAAGGCATAATATGAATCAGCTCCAGTGAGAAGCCCAAATACATACCCTTGTACAAATCTGACTGGACCCTGAGATAGCACTCACAGCCTCCCAAGCAATTTACACAGCAGACTCCATCTTTAGATAGACTAACCCAGAGGCTCACCTGGTAAGGCCATCACCCCAACACAATGGTCTCAAACTAACCATTAGATAGAAAATAAGGTGTTTAAAAAAGTTCCATTACTTGGAGTTAATAAAATGAAAAAATTAGCTTAAAAAGTCCATTTTTAATGTTTCAAATGTAGTTTAGATTTTCATGTTCTAATAAAGGGATGGGGTCTTTCAAGAAATTAGGTATAGTGTATTAGTGAGCTATAAAAAATGCTTAGATCCACTAATAAGAGAACCAGGACAATGTGCTTAACAGGTAAACTATTTTTTAAAAATTAGAATCACACAAATTCCTGCAAATACAATAACCTAAAGGGAAGGATTTGGTCAGGAAGCAAAAAAATGCATTCTCCTGGTTGCAAGAAACATGATGACTGGGGGATCACATTACAAATGCAAAGTGTATGTGAGTGTGTGTGTGTGTGTGTGTGTGTATCCTTTTTCTATTTGTTCTTGGGCTAGAACAGATGCAGGAATCCTGACTACTAAGAGAATTGATGGGAGGTCCAGGAGAAAGCAGCCAAATGTCATAGAAAAGTCAGCTATATTCTCTTGACAATAGCAGGTGAAACAAGAGGAAACGATTTAGGGTAACTGATGTCTGATAAAATTTTTTGAAGTCGTAGAATTTAGATGAGGCTTGGGAGGGTTCAACTTTATACATCAACGAAGATTTTGTTAGGAATTAATTAGGATTAACAAAATGTTATTAAGTGACCCTATTTGCATTTGAGTATAAGGCCTCCTGGTAGGTAGAAGACTGTGGAGTAATGTGGGCTAGCCATGCAGTGCTGGCTAGAAGGACTCTCTATGCCCCCACGTGGAGTCATTCTTATTTTCACAGAGTGGCTTTCAAATTATGCTCCTAGATACATGAGTTCATTCCTCCAATTTACTTTTCAGTGTTCTATACTGTAGTCTTTTGACCTAGTTCTTGTATGGGTTTCATATCCCATCCAGTGGATAACAACAGAGAGAGTATAATGTACAAAGAAATTTTAGAAGCAAGTAGGTAGTTGCACCAAAAAAATCTTTGAAGGACTCCAACAAACCCTGTGATTCTGTATCTGTAAGATTGTCTGCTTGTATCATATCTCCTTAATACTGCTGTACATCATATAAAAACTTATAAACATGATTCCCACATATATATATATAAGCTTCTTTTAAAATGTTATCTTTTTATAGAGAAACCATAAGATGATGATAAAAGCCCTCAGCTAATTCTTTCAACATTTACTGAGAGTTTAACATTTAATGAGAGTTTGCTCTTTGTTAAAGCTAGTCCCAAGGGAAAGTCATTCCTCTCTAGAAAGCAGGTCTATGACCCACATGTCACTATCCACCTGGAGACCACTTATCTAAACTGAGGGCACAGGACCTGGGAGGAGATAAAACACCTTCTGGGTACCGGCCTTTTGAAACTCCAAACTAAAAAGTGACGGCAAACATCACACAAGCAATTATCTCAATAACAAGACTTTTTATCACCATTAATTTGACTAGCCAAGCTAATCAATCAAGCAAACGTGGGCACTACCTAATAAGCATGTTTAGTCTACTTGCAAGAGGAGAAACAGAAATATATTCAGCAAGAAATAGATTTATAGTAAATATGGTACCTCATGATAGTAAAGAAAAACATGTACACTGTCACCACACACACACACACACACACATTTACATGTATGTACACACTCACAGACCCCTGTTGAAAAGCAAGACAGAAAATCCCATTCACTATGGCATGACAGTCCTTATTTAATTTTGTTAATTTTGTACTAAACTTGAATTTAATAAATGAAGTAAAAGCTTGGATTTCACAAGTGAATAATAGGTGACTATTCATTATGTTTCTAGCATCAGAGGTATATAAGAAGAAATCTATTTTGGGGGGCTCATGAATCTACTACCTCTAGGTAGCTACTTATAAAAGCCACACGACATTTGTTAATGTTATATGGTAAAGATTAATAACTCATTTCTTCAAGTCTTACTTTCTTTGCAGCAGTCTTTGGATATGATATACCCATAAATCTCATCTTGACTAAACCTAAAATTATACAGTCGAGCTTGTCTGATTGAGATATAACTACTGAACAAAGTAGGGCCTGGTTCATCAAAAGTTTTAGTTAGATTTCTGAATAACTGTCAGCATATTTCAGATGAGTGTTATATAATCCAAAGCTATTTAATGGATAATAATGTAAAATGTGATTGTAACATATCCCGTCAGTCCCAATCATTTGAATTTGGGTAATTCCAATGGTATGTCTTTGAGGAGAGACCCACACTTATGAGAGTTTAAAGAGGCATGAATATTATTAAGCAGAGGTCTTTTTTTTTTTTCCCTTGGTAATTCAGTAGTGTTCTAGCAGTAAAAATGGTTGCACTCCATAAGCACTCATATTTACACTTTAAAGTCTAAGCTTCCCTTACAACTCAGTCTAATTCTATCTATGCTTGTGCTGATTTGTTTTGTTTATGTTAGCACCTCAGGAAAATCACCATATTATACCTTTAAGAGAATTAGAACAAATATAAGCAATAATTGTAGTTTATTTATTCTGCTCTCTTTATTTTTTTTTTTAAGATTTTATTTATTTATTTGACAGACAGAAATCACAAGTAAGCAGAGAGGCAGGCAGAGAGAGAGAAGGAAGCAGGCTCCCTGCTGAGCAGAGAGCCCGATGCGGGGCTCGATCCCAGGACCCTGCAGGGCTCGATCCCAGGACCCTGCAGGGCTCGATCCCAGGACCCTGCAGGGCTCGATCCCAGGACCCTGGGATCATGACCTGAGCTGAAGGCAGAGGCTTTAACCCACTGAGCCACCCAGGCGCCCCTATTCTGCTCTGTTTCTTAAAGGCCTGTGTATTCGGAATTTTGAGCCGTAAACGTCAAATACAAATGACATCAGAGACTGACCACCTCATGTTGGCTTTAAAAGAACACAACAGGCCATGTGCACACTAAGGTCAACTAGCAATATCATCAATGACCAAAATAAGTTAATATGAAACATGGAGATAACTTGAGCCATAATACTTTAAAATACATTTGACCCTGTACTCACAGGTTGAGCATTCATTGATTCTACAAATATTTTTTTGAGTGCCTATTGCACATCAGATTTTATGCTACTATGATAAGTTCTGGGGATATAATTATGAACAAAACAGACATAGCCCAGTCTTCAAAGGTTCACAGTGTATTAAGAGATACATATAACTAAACATATAATTGTAACACAATGTGATAAAATTTTTAAAGTAAAAGGTATCTCAAAAGCAGGCAGACAGACATTAAAGAGAAACAAGTCATTCAAATGAACATGTGTGCCTCTATCCAGTAGCCATTTATGTGGGTAACAGTGGTGAGGAAGGTGAGACATAGTCCCTCTCCTTATGCAGCTTATGGACAGGCAGAAGAGACTGATTTTAGTCAAACGATCACATGAACCACTGTAAATTCTCAAGTGCTGTTAGAATAGGAAGGAGAGATACACAAGACTAAGAGCCTGTGGACAGAAATTATCTAGACAAAAGTTAGGGATGATTTACCTGAGGAAGGGATGGTAGAGCTGGATCTGGAAGATGAAAAGGAAGTAATTAGAGCAAGAGTATAGACAATGTATTCCAGGAAGATGGAACACCATGTGCAAAGACCTAGATGGGAGGAGGGAAGATGAGAAAAATGCTTGAAAGGAGTGAAGCGTGAGGGAGCAGAGAGATTATGGTGTGGTATGATACTGAGGAGGCCAGTTGGGTCAATCCTTGCAATGCTTTTAGGTGTACAAAGGTGTCTTACTTTCTTTATCACAGGGAAGGGGACCCTAGTAGTTCAGTTAAATGAGTTCTAGCAGGGTAAAAGGAGAGTCCAGGAAAGACAAATGGGTTCCTTGAACTAGGGTCATGGGATAAGGGTGAGGGATCACATGGAAACAAGTAGCTGGATTTCAGAGATGCTTAGAAATGGATTAAGAAATCACCTGAGTTTCTGGCTTAAGTGAGAGAATGGATAGTGATGCTCTTCACAGAGAAGACTGGGGTTTTGGGAGGGAGAGAATCATAATTTTGATTTTGAACACATTGAGTTTGCGGTGTTTTGAAGGTATGAAGTAGGCAGCCAGATACAGGGGTCTGGAACTCAGAAGTATGCACTGTGGATGAAGCCAGTTTGACATTTACACTTTGATAGTAACTAATGAGATGAGTTGGGGGGAGATGTACAGAATTAAAAGATGAGAGGGCCTAGAACTGAACATGATGGACTCCCACGCTCTAATTACGCACCAGGTAATCAATTCTGATTCTAAACTCTAGTTTTTCCCAAGATTCTGTTTTTTGTTGTTTTTTGTTGTTTTTTTTACACACTTTGCAAGAGTTCACTTGAAGTTTGTACATGTTACACAGTGGAGTAAATCTTCCTTAATAAAATCATTATTTGTTTTTCCTATTTCCAAAGTGATATATTCAACCCTTTGATATACAGACTTATTTTCCTAATCCAAGTACATTGCAACTCTCCTTATCAGTCCTTATCAGTCCTCAATCTTTTAACTGTAATTCCAGAATCCAAAAATCTCTGAAAATCAGAAGTTCATTTTTGTTTTTGATTTCAGTCTGGTGCAAACCCATTTTGTGGCAAAATCAGGTCTGAAATAAAGTAAGGCTATTTAAAATCTTTCTTTGTCTCACTTATAATAGATATTAGTCGGCATTTCTGCAGATACATTAATGTGTTTGAGTATGGTATGCCATTTTAGGCCTCTCTATATGTACTGTATCTGAAATACTGAGAATTCTAAAACACATCTAGCCCTAAGTTTTTTGATAATAGATTTTGTACTCTTTTTGTTTATTGAGTAAACAGCCTGCAGAAGGGATTATGCTATAGGTTTTAAATAAATAATATTATTTAATCATATACTATCATAAATAAAAAACTTGAATGGGCCTCCACAGTTATTTTTTAAAACTTCAGCACAATATTTAACTTCATTTTATTTTCTGAAATGATGTGTCAAAAATCAAAATTCATATTGAAGAATACGTTATCTCTTGGGGAACTAATGACATGAGGAAATGTCCTTTTTGATTCAACAGACCAAGTGAATGAATGAAAGATGTGTTTTTCCTTTAAAAAGAAAGAATGAGGGGGGAGCGCCTGGTGGCTCAATGGGTTATAGCCTCTGCCTTCAGCTCAGGTCATGATCTCAGGGTCCTGGGATGGAGCCCCGCATCAGGCTCTCTGCTCAGCAGGGAGCCTGCTTCCTGCCCCCCCTCTGCCTCCCTCTCTGCCTACTTGTGACCTATGTCTGTCAAATAAATAAATAAAATCTTAAAAAAAAAAAAGAAGGGAAGGTTCAGGTGTAAGATTATATTTTGATATTAAACATATTCATATGTAGTGCTTTTAGCTGTGTTTAAATGAGTTAATACTCTTCCCCAAAGCTTTCAGAAGTTTCTCATATAATTAAATTTTTTTCTGTAAATGTAGAAATATAAAAGTTAGTTGCTTAAGCTAGATTCAGTAAAATGTCTTCAATTTTTTTAAAAGTTTAACTGCATTAAAGCTTAAACATTAATATTTATTAAAAGAACTTTTATAAGTTCTCTTTGCTTCAGAAACCAACAGTTGTGTTTAGATGATACTTTATACTTCACAGCTACTTTCAACTTAAAACAAAGCTCTCATGTAGTGGTTAAACGTACTTTTTTTCATCCTCAGTATAGTGACCTTAAATCATTTTCATTATGAAGTTGTAAATGTTCTTTCAAGGATTCAGAGAATAAAGGAGAAACAAGACTGACTTCTTTAAGAGGTCTTGTTTCAAATATCTTAGAAAGTCATGAGTGAATTTATTTTTAATTTTACATGTTCTAAAATAGATTCAAAACCATCAATAGGAACTCCTAGGACAAAATCCAAACTCCCTATAATACTTGCATCGTTTGCATCATTCTGTTACAAATGCATTATATTTTTACATTTTTAATATATCTCAATGGTTAGATTTGGGATAATATCCACATATTGTCAACTTATAAAGACCTTGTCGTAAAACAAACTCACAGGTCTCTTAAGGTAGTTGAATTTATAACAAATTCATACATCTTTTTGTGAGAATAAAACGATCACAGAGGTTTATTCCTGAAAAAAAATTCTAAACAATTTAAATGGTTTTATACTATCTCAGGCTTGAAAACTTTTTATGTCCTTTATCTACTTTATGAGTTGATATATGATCATCAATTAATGAAGTCATTTTTATGATAATAAAATGTCATCATTAGAACTGTGGTATTCTAGTCTAACCATTTTCTAAAGAATACGATTGGGGCATTTTAGGTAGTTAAATATTAAAATAATCTAATTGAAAATGAGACTTTGAAATTATTCATTTTGATTGACAAACTGCAGAAAATGGCTTTGTTTCATAAGTACATTTCTATCACTCAATTTTTATAGTTATTACTAGTATTTCCAGGAAAAAAGGGGCAAAATCTATATTGTCTTTATTTTACTTAACTAGTAAATAGGATGATGTCTGGCTCTGTGTTTCAGATGCATCTGTTATTACTTTATCTACTTTAATCAAATTCCTCCAGCCATCATGCCTTCATGTAGGAAAGGCCTTCAGTTACAGATTGTTGCACACAGTTTCACCTTCCCATTGTCACTGAAGAATAATGTTCCTTTTGAATCAAAGAAACATACTTCTGTCGCAAATTTTTTATAGTTACAGAAAGTACCTGGCCATGAAACATTAATTTATCAAGAAGACTGATCATAGGACCTCATGGATAAATGAAATTTCAAGAAAACCGTATTAGGGTAGCCACTGTCACACGTGGAATCCAACATTCCAATGGTCTGAGGAAGAACTTCTGTCTTCACTCCATTGATGAAGAAACAGAAGCTCAGATGGGCTATCGGACTTGCGCACAATCACTCAGACGAAAAAGTGAACTCTACTTTACATCTTTTGATTGCAAGTAGGGTATTCTTTCAACTACAAGGTATTTATTACCAGCTTGCAAGGATAATAAAAATTAACTCCAGCCTCCATTATTAGAAAAAGATGTGTCCTATATCCATAGACAAGTATCCACCAGCTGACTCTGGTGGAAAAACCTTTGCAGTTGCTTCCCCATTATTAGTTAAGTTTGATTTGGTTCACTCAGGATTTTATTTTTGTGTTTCACTTTGTCTTGTAACTCTCACATGATGTAAGATCTGGCTTCTCTACACAGTATGGGACAATGCTATAGTTGAAATCTACCATCAGGAAATACTAACTTTAGATGAGTATTTCTTTTTTTTTTTTTTTTTTTAAAGATGTTTTGTTCCACTTTTCTTTTGATCTGGGTATTTAATGTACACTGTTCTGAAGAGTCCTAGCCCTCTTCCCCAGGAAGTTTCCTTATATTATCTTTACTGTTACATAAATGTTTCTTTCCTAAAAACATCTAACACCATTTCTTGATAGAGAACAGGTGGATGGGTAGGAGGAGGTGAGGAAGGCAGAAAATAGTATTTTCACCTTGGCTTGCTCTAAATAAATATCATGACTATCCTATTTGATTTCTTTAATCTTCTTGCTCTGAGGAATACATTTATGATATAAGCAAATACATATAAAAAGTTGGCAAGAGGTGAAATAACAGAAAACTTCTTTGTAAGATTTTTTTTGTGCGTGTCAATTGCTTTTGAGAAATAACAAAAAACTCAAAATGCTAGTTAATATTGTAGCTTTGAAATATGTGGAAAATATTTACTGTAACTTCAGAGATGAAGATCCAGAATTGTATTTCCATTCTAATTTGAGCAGACAAAGCATTAAAATAAAACCTTTTCATTGAAATTAAAATATATATATATATAATTAGTAAATATACTGTTTTAGTCTTTTAAGCTTTTACCAATTATTTTCAATTATTCTGTGGTAAGTAAAACAATGCTTCCCTCATCAAAGAAGTCCAAGTTCTAATCACCAGAACCTGTGGATATGTAACCTTACATTACAAAGGGATTTTGAAGGTGTGATCAAATTAAGGATTAAGGTGCAGCTGAGAGGCTCTGCTGGTCGAGGATGGTCAGTTGTATCAGGACAATGGGGCAAAAAGCACCTCTACCAGTGAGAACTGACAGAAGTAAGTAAAGACTGCACAGGGAGGAAACAAAGGCCCAAAGGTGAGAAGAGGGGATAGTTGTATATTAAGACTCAATCAGACCACAGAGAAAGTATGAAGAGTAAGAGAGCAAGAAAGCTGGAAGGCTGAGGCCCCAGTTTAGGACATTGGATCATCCTCTGAAATCCCCTGAAGAAGGTCCTCCACAGAATCTGTCCCTGTCAACTTTTACATTTTCATTTTTCCTATCAGTTCTCACTACCTCTCTGCTTAAGGAAACCAGCGAACATCCCCATAAACGTCCCAGCTTCTTAACATGGATCACTTGCTTGGTCATGGCAAAAATACTACCATAAAAGATTTATTGGTGAAGTGTACTATCAACCATGCTTCCTCTTCTCAATGGGAAATTATCTCCAAAAATTATAGCATCAAACATGGTCTTAATTTTCTCATTTACTGCTTGTAGAATATCTTATGATGACAAAATGGTAGACATTTGTTAACTTTGAATATGATATTTCCATGAGACTAAATAAAAAACAGTGGTATATTACACAGATAATTTGGTTTCTGTTGCCACCATTTAACAACACCATCATTGTCACAGTTTATGTGAGTCTTCTCTGTCACTGAAACAGAATTTTTAAGTATGCAGCTACTAGATTATAGGGTAAGCAGACAACTGCCTGGAATCCAAAGACAATAATAAATAGAATGAATAGGGCACAGTATACTCTATTTTATACGGTATTTTACTATTAATAGAGCACTTTTTTATCCACTGATCCCTTTTGTGATCTCATATTTGGTCTCTTATGATTCTAATCCCTTATTTTATGCATGTTATTGATGAACTAAGGCTCAGAGAGGTTAACCAAGTTATAGAAGTGACACAGTTAAAAAATTAATCCACATATGCTCACACCATACTCTCTTCAAAGTTAAAAATTACACTAATAATCATAATGACAATAATGGCATAAATTGGTAATAAGTATAGTGAGTAAGTAAGTGTTGCTTTGTGTCAAGCGCAGAGCTTGGATTACCTTGTGTCAGGCAATCCTCATAGAAAGCCACTGAGGTGAGCAGCCTAATTCTCTCTAGAGGCGAAAGTGAAGCTAGAGGCTACATTAAGGAACTTTGAAGCAAAGTGAAAGTTCAAATCCTCGCTGGTCTCACTAACGAGTCTCTGTTCCTCGTCAGAAGTAATTAGCTTTTTGCCTTTAAACTTAACAAAATATATTCTAATTCTTAATACCTGGTGCTGAGGAGGGAACAATGCAACAAGTACCCAGGTCACTTACTACTAAGGAAGTAAATTTGTGCAATACACTTGCATAACCTAAGGAAATAATCCAGATGTGTAAAAACCCTGAAGCATCAAGATGATCATTGAAACATAATTAATAATGATTCTATAATGTAGAGCACATGTAATATTTAAATATATATCCCAATGGCCTCTCTATAGCATTCTTTAAACTGTGAGATTTGATTTTGTTCTCTCTTTTACTCAGATCAAAGGGCTTTTTTGCTAAAAACATTTAATCATAAAATGACTAAAAAGTATAAACTTTGAAAACAAAACTAAAGTAAGCTTCCTTTCCCTCAATTAATCACAAAATTCAAAAAAAGAAAAACCAAAACCAGAATGATACATCAAGTGACTCTAAAGCAAGGGAAAATATGACTAGTAAGCAAGTTATTTTAGGAAAGTGTCATAACTTTAAAGTCTTTACTAACACTGTAGCCCTAACTTCTACCTAATCTTATTATTAAATACATTTAATAGAAGTACATGAGTTAGCATCAAAGTTCCAGACATTTACTAAATATTTCCATGTCCGTGAGTAAAGCTAGAATTTTAGGAAGGTTAAAGAGCAGCACATGAATAAGTGTTTCAAACAAGAACAGGATATTTCAAATTCTCAATGTAAACATATTAGGATATTCAACCAACATAAACCAGACCATATAAAAATGTGCTTATAGCAGATAAAAACCTCAATGTGTTCTTCCCCTAAAAATCCAATATTGTCAGGTGAGAATAAATTGTTCTTCCCATCCTTATCGTGTTGTCTTGTCCAAACCTGGGAGCTCATTTCAAAGTAAATTTCCAAAAGGAACACAAGCGTAGATATATAAGGTGGCTTGCTTTCAGAAAGCAGCTCAAGTAATAATGTCAACCAGATTCTCTTGCATCTGACCAAGGGTTTTGTTTGGTATTTTATTTTGATTTTTTTCTTTCTCTTATACATTCTTCTTCTTAGAAGAACTACTATTAGTGGCAAGGTCAACTTGGCCCTTACCACAAGTCACTAATGACTGAACTGGTATCCTGATATCTGAGAAGTCATTTGCTGTCACATATCTATCATCAACCCTTCAGAAGAGTTACAGAGTATGATGCCTTATTAAGACTTGGCCAAGTTAGGGTAGAGTTTCAATCCTATTGAACTCTATATGTGCATAGGGAAAAATGTGATTGTTTTGTAGCCTATAAATATATTGCTAACTCTAGCAAGCGACAAGACATCTCACTCCAGAAAGTCAAATGCTGCAATGTGTCACTTTCAAATTTCTCCCTCTGGTCCAAGGAAAATAGGTACAGATTTCAAATAAAGTTATTTAAAGTGATTCTGGTATACAGACACCCACGTCCTCCAGAGTTAAATCTCTCAGACTGTCTCCAGTCAATCTGACCACTTCAACCTGACAGGCAAGCCAGTCAAATAAGCAGTCACAGTGGGCCAAAAATCTGTCAGAATCGTTTGCTTCACTGGTGATTACTTTTTGACTGACTTGAGCAGTCAAGTAATCAAAACAGTCAAACCAGGTTTCCCATGTATACATAGTCTTAGCCCTTCCTGTATTAGTAGTAGGTAGGCCTTGTTTATATATTTTAAAGGAATTTTATTAGGTTACACTGTTTAAGAGAAACAAGACAAAAATGTTGTGAGCAACTAGTTAGACAATTAGGGTTCTCTTCAGAGTTGGTCCTCAGCTTCAGTGCTGGGGAGAAAAGGCTCATTGGGCCTGCCAGAGAGCTACAGAAGGGGACAAGGGAAAGGCAGCCAAGAGAAAAGCACCATGGAAGCAGGAAGGACCCATATGCCCAGCTCCTAATATTTTTTGGTTAGAGGACTGAGACCTGTGTCCTGACAAAGACTGGGTTAGTTTTACTTTTGGAAACAAAATAAATTAAAACACTTAGAAAGAAACCAATGTAGGGTTAGTCACATAGATGTCACTGTTGACTGGTTTTCCATTTTAGTTTGACTAGCCATTCTTGTCAAAAGAAGGATAAGCTTTAAGAATCTCCTTAATTAATTTTAAAGTGGAGGTGAAGGCAATTTAATTTCTCAGCTTGCACGACAACTTAAAATTACAGTCTGATGTTTCAAAAGCACTGTTAGAGAAGCAGTTGGAATTACAGGTTTTGGAATCAGCCTACCTGGCTTCAAACCTGGACTCCTCACTGACAAGCTGTGTGCCTTTGGGCCACTCAATTTCTTCCCAGTATGTAAATACCCTTATCTTAAAATGGGCACAATAATATTACTCGATTCCCATAATAGTTCTGATTACCAAATGGCAATAGGAAGAAAACACTTTCAATAGGATAGAGTAAGGAACACTTGCCATGGAGAGGCATCCAACCAGAGGAACAAGGTCCAGCTCAAGTTCACCAAAACTATGAGAGCATCTTATTCAAATAAATTATTTCTAAAGAATACTGGACTTCTTTTATACCAGCATCTTAAGCTTTTTAAACCTTGTCCCAATTAATAGTTATATTATTTAATATCTTTATAATTTCTAGCAACAATAAGCATATGGCTAAGGTCTCTAGGTCCTCATTCTATGCTGGCATTAAGCAAGGTGCTTCACCACTACTTTCTCATTTATAACCTTGAAACCTAATGAGGTATTTCAGGTTTCCACATAAAGAAACTTAGTCTCAATCAAATTACATGACCTGTCTGGGATCAAACAACTGGTTATGACAGAGCTGGTTTTGAAACCTAACCATCTCTAAAACCTATGCTCATTCAAATAGGTCATAAGTGACCTATAGTGTAACAACTATCTAATTACTAACAACATATTTCTGGTTCTTCCAGCAAAGAAAAGTAGTTGATACTGAAGATTTGGGACTTCCTAAAGAGAAACATTTGTCTATTGGGCCTCTGAAAGTAGTGCAAGTAAACACTGACTTATCCAGAGCTCATGTTCTTTCCCTTTTCTATACTGCCACTTTGGGTTTCAGAACAATAAAACAAAATGTCTGGAATACAAAATTCATATATTCCAGAGAACTTAGAGCTGGGCAGCATTTCAAAGACTGGTTGAGTTATCAAACACAAAATAAAATGTCTTATTAATTGAAAATGGCTGGAATGTCAATTAATAAGCTGAAAACTGAGCAACAGTTGTAACATCAAGACCATTTCATGCTGTTTTCTTGGGTGATTTTTCTGTCATTGATAGAAGGAGTAATCTCAGATGATAATGTGCACAAAAGTCTTTAGACTCTGAAGGAGCATGAATGAATGATACTTCTGGGAAGAGCCCAGGCTTCTAGCTAAAACTCAACATAGGAGGGTGCAATCCAACATACAGGATTAATATCTCAGGAGACTTGCCCGAGGTCAGTTCATCTCTCTGTGATGCCTTATCCTCTAGATGGAAATAAAAACAGTGAACTCTCTTAAATGTGCCCTACGGTCTGATTAAAGATTGAAAAGGTCTCTAAAAATCCACAGCACTCCCAGGGAAAAATGCTAAATATCATTATAATTATTACACCAAATGCCATAATTTGGTCTCCTCAGATTCCCTTTTTATGTAGATTCCATCACACTCTGACTTTTGACTTTTTGCCTCTCTGACCAAATCTCCAATGACAAAGCAAAGGGAAATGTTGAGGCAATTAGTGGGAAATGGAAGCAATTAATTCCCTTTTTTAGTGGAGACCTGGCCTCTGTGAACCAGTTTAACCAAAAATAATCAATGACCTTTCTCTGACCAAACTGAAGGAAATCTACTTGATATTTGTCACTGGTTATCCATCTACTGCTTCAACATTAATGAGTCTTTTCACTTTGCCCCTTTCTTTTATGAAATAGAGCCATCTATTCTGGTCCCTTGTTACCTCTGTAACTGCTATTTTTGCAAATCTAATACCGTCAAAGACCTCGTTATCCATGTGTAAGCCTGGAAACCATTTTTAGCATAGCATGGTTTCTGATTTCCCCCAACCTTTCTCCCTTGAACTGTTTCCCCTTCTCTGCAATAAAGGTGGGATTTTGTTCAAAATGAATGAAATAGAACAACAAAGAAAGTTTAAATCTAAAAGTGACAAAAAAAAAAAAAGATTATATAATTTGCTTGTGTCTAAGCACCTAGCAGATCTAGAACCAAGTCGCTGCCCCATCGCTTACTCATTGATTACCTTGGCAAAGTTACCTATCTTCTAAAAAATCTCATTTTTTTGCTTCTGAACAATGGAGATAAGAGCATTTGCCTCAAGGGTATTTTCAGGTTCAAATGAGGTGATATATGCAAAGCCTTTTGCACCGGATAAGAGCCTGATCAGTGTTAACTTTTATCAACTGGAGAAGAGAAGAGTCCAGGTATATAGCTGCTTTTGATATTCATGAAAACTCTTCTAAGATGACTGCTACTCAAGTAGGAGTAGTTAACAGTCACTGTTTCCTTTTTATCCCAAAGTAGAGAACTTACTATTTTAGCTTATGCATTTATTTTATAAATTCTTTCCTTCTAGCATATTCTGGAATACTTTGCTTACTATTTTGTTGTTGTTGTTTATTTTTGTCTTGAAAGAAATACATCGTAAGCAAATGATCAGAAGTTTTGTCATACATTTCACTGGGTGTCCTCAGTAAGGTTGAATATAAATGAATTTAGATACTACTTAGTACAACCAGTATTTCATGTTGAAACAAACACAAATGTGAGTGAATTGGCACTACCTCCCCAGAAAATATGGAAAAACGGAAATGACTTATGAAGAAAGACAAATTAAAAGTTACCTCCCAAATTATCCAGAGTTGCTTCATGCTCTAGTTCATTTTGCTCTGAGAGCTCTGTCCTAAGTTTGGGTCCTCTGAGCCTGTATTTAAGAAAGGATATTGAGGGGGGGAAAGGGGCCAGAAATACAAGATAGTAGTCCATGGTTATGTTTTATGCTCTTAATATCTGTCAGAAATGTGAGATCAAAGATCCCATAGGGAGAAGAAGAGAGGTCCTCCCTTTGGCTCCGACCTAGATTTCCAATCTTAGAATTCCCACATCCAATCTAAGTTTGAAATCCCAGGAGTGAATCCAGAGCTACTCTTCAGGCACAGGAGACCTAAACTTTACTACCACCAGACCCCTTGTCCTTCACATTCAGTCCCAGCCCTAGCCCTTCACTCTCCACATCAGATATTAGAATACTCAGAAAACCTACCCCCTCCACACACACACTTATTCAAAGTCACATGGCAAGTTAGAAGCAAATGCTGAACTCTAACTTCCCATTTCAGTGTGATCTACCAACACTAAACCAGGCAACCACAAAGAAATCACTGAGTCACTTGCAAATATTTGCCTGGCCCACTGGTTTGGGAGCTAATCCATGTTCAATTTCAGTGGTTATTTCTATAGTGGAAAATGACACAGTCAACCACCTTTGATTTTCTTATGAAGTAGGTTCTGTCATATTTTTAGCAAAGCACTTGCCTTCTGTTCTTGCCAGAGGTGCAACGACTTTGCAAAGTATTATGCAGAGGCACATACTTGTCCTTTTTCTCTTAAAGCAGATACAGGGGCACTATATAAACAAAATCTAAAACTAATGGCTCTAGTCTTTCATCCCCCCAAACTGTGTTCCAAATGGCCAGAGATATCCAGCTAAAACACAATCAGATCAAGCTACTCCTCTTGTTAAAATCCTAAAACCCTTAAAAGCATAGTTATGGTCTGCCCCCATCTTAACTCTCCAGCCCTACTTTATGTTATTCCCCACAATGATCGCAAGCTCTAATCAAAGACCCCTGGATGTGCCATGCTTTTCACAACTCTGCACATGCTAGTCTTTTTGTCTGATGCCTTTTTCCTATCCTTTGCCTGCCTAAAGAATAGCTAATTATTTTTCAAGGGTTCTTTGAACCCTTCCCAAACCCCCAGACTCATAGGGAATTGATATATACTTTTAAAACTTGTCAGTGCGATTAATTGTTGAAATGCCTCAAACACTCATTGGCAGGTACCCTATCTTAGGCATCTTTAGCATCCTTAAAAACTAGTGTTGCACCTGGTACAATCCTCTACTTATATACCTTCAACTTAACCACAGATATTAACTAAGTTATCACTGAAGACAAAATTATACATTTTCTACCTTCTCCAGAAGACAGTGTCATCAGTCATCTCACTGGGCAGACTCACCCACTGGTTTGTTCCTACTATAAGAGTGGATACACTCTAAGAGTGGATATTCTCAGAGTTTTCCAAACACTATAACCCTACATGACCACAACATGTCAAAAGTCTAATAAGGAAAAAAAATGGTTGTTTCCAATAAAAATAACAATAGATGTTTTATAATTTGAGAGCAGAGAGAAAGTAAAGAAGGTTGAATATACTTATGGGAAAAAGTCTTGAAGTGTAGATCTAATTCTGATGGAAAGAGCAAATCATCCATCATGTGAAAAGAGCCTTGCATATGTGAAGGATAAACATAAGCTATAGAAGCGAGAAAGCAAATTGTCTAAATGGAGAGAAACATTTGCAAGTATGACCAAAGGATTAATGCCCTTTTGGCCCAAGAGTAATTAAGAAGAAGCCTAAAAGTTTACCAGAACTTAAAGTCTGATGGTAAAAAATGCTGCTGACAAAATTTCTATTGCAGACCTCGGGTTGTTCAATAGGTTCAGATCCTTTTGAGTCTGTACAAGATCAAAGGGAGTAGAGATTATAAACATCTTAGCTGCTGAGATACTCCTTGCAGACACCAGCTGAGATCATTGCCTGTCTGTAACAGATTTTCAAAGTAGTAGGTACTGGTCTAGATTTTGGTGGGAGTAGGGAAAGATGGTGGATAGAATGGGTTTTTGGCAAAGGGAAGTTAAAAGGACAGAGCAAAATATTTGATTGAAGAGAGAGAGCGACCCCTAGCTCAAATTCTTATTTGGATGGAAATACATCTCAGCAAGCTGAATATCTTTCAGAACTTAATTTGTTCATGTGCATATGAACTTCTGTATTGGAAACATGTTCATAAAATAAGAAATAAAAAAAGGGAATAAAAGGGAGGGATAGTAGGATTTTCTGGCCCAGTAGAAAAACCCAGAAAATGAATCACATTGTGTGTTAGTATGTAGGTGAAGGAGAAGTCTTTCAGAAAAGGTAAGAAATTAATGTGGATACTCTTCCATGGTAACTCCTGGGAATGAACATCAGGGAACATAAGAATCCTTATTAAAACTCAATCTCTACTTCCTAGATTTATTTCCTTCTTGCTTTTTTTTTTTTAGTCCTATTTTATGAAATCTCACTTAGTCTTCAAACCTGAAGAGAGAAAAAGAAAAACAGCAACCTAATGCATCTTTTAGATCATTAGGTCCAACCTTCCATTGTGTCTTGAGAGCAATTACAACATCAGTAACAAGGGCTTTCTCTCCTTGACCAATCTGTTCTTTAAACTGGTTACCTACGGAAACTCTACAACCTACCTTACAATTTCACTTTTCAATAATACAGATTCCCCCAATTTTTCTGACATTTAACTTAAACTACCTGTAATACATTTTCATACCATTCTTCTTCTTCTTTTTTTTTTTTTTTTTTTTTTTTTTTTTTTTTGCTGATGAGTAAGCGGCCAGACTTCCCATGCTCCAATGAATACACTTTAATAGAATCATAGAATTATGTATTCACTAAGCTCTCACAGGCAAAGTGATGTCTGCCAAATCTTTGATATGTCTCCAAACACCTGCACCCCAGCCCACAGACTCCTTAATGGGCTGGTAATCCACACCTCTATAAAATAAGTAGTATACAGTAGTTTCTTGCTACTCATTTTTTCTATAAGACTGTTGTTAAGCTCTCCCCTCATAGCTTGTGTTTTTGAAGACACTTGTGGTTCTTCACGCTTTCCTCACACATCTTCAGCTCTATGCTTCACAGACTCTTCCTACTGATCTTAGTAAACACAATCAGTAAACCTGAGCAGGAACTATATGCTACATTTTACTTTTGTTCTGTTTACCAAATAGCATAAAATTTGCAGTCTGCTATTAGTAAACTTCACCTCTTTAGATCTGGTATCTCTCTGGTGCTTAATCCAGTATTTCTTACTAAAAGAGTTACATTTATCTCTGTAAGAATCTGGCATGTCTAACTGACTTCAGATAATTTGATTTGTACATCGATTTCCAATGAGTTGAATGATTGCATTTCCACATGTATAATTATGATTATTATTATACCAATATCTATCATTATCCCCTTTGAATCGTATTTCATTAGTTTATTTGAAATGATTGTGTAAGAATATTACATTTCTTTCAGTTTTTCCTTTCCTATTTCTTCTTTTTGACTATTCAAACCACTGTTTTCAACTTCCACTGTGTTAATTACTACAGTTTGTGAAAATTTCACTTATGCTAGATATTTACATCATGTTTTAATGTCTATAATTATTTTGGTTGTTTAGAACTTATTACAAACCCTGTGCCATAGTCATTAAAATTCAGCTGACGCTTAAGAAACGTTTTTCAGCTCGTTTCATTTTTAACACGAGCTCCAAGTTTCAGTTCAACAAAATATACTCATGCATTTAACTGTTCTACTGCTTTGTAATGAAACTGAAAATTTAAAAAATAATATTAATAATCAAAACCATAAAAATAAACATGGAAATTACATATATTCCATTTGTTTTAATAGCAAAAAAAGATCTTGTATTCTCAAAATGGAGATCACAAATTTGGCCTCTTCAAGGTAGTTTCCACCAAAAAAGTGAAAGATTTAGTATTCATTCAAAAATGACTTGAAAATATAAAGCTACACTTAGATTCATCTAGAAGAGAAGTAAAGCAGAATGGTCTGAATAATTTTGATAAGAAATCCCCATTCTGTTTCACTTTGCTTTGTTGACACAGTCTCTGAATAGGAAGAGGTTATTTTAGTGTCAATGTTAAATGAAGTTTCCTGTAAATAAGTTACTAATTAAGCTACTTGGGATGAATGAAAGATTACTTCAGGTTTATTTTTTTTCTCAAAATGTCTATTTTCAATGAAACATTTAGGGCAATATTGAAAATATGGGATTATAATTCACAGGAACAAATATGTAAGAAATAGATGTGTACATTTATGTATAAACAGATACATGATCTTCAGGTCCCTACCACAACTCTACTAATTATAACAATTGAAAACTTTACTACAAAAAATTGTTGCTTTGAAATATTTGACCTCTCCTATACAAACTTTTCAGATCCAAATCTTCATTTAAAAAACCAGAATAAGTTTTAATCCTGGAAAAATAACATACACTAAAGTACTATGTGGTGTTACTTCAGCTATGAACAGAACTCATGTTTTCTTACTGTCAAAAGCCAATAAAATATATATTGCTAAAATGTAAACAGAAATTAACATTTACTCATAAAATAACATATAAGATGCAATAAAATGTTAAATCAGTACAACTTAGTAAGTATATAAGAATATTAAACTGGAAGAAGAAATTGCTTTGGTTATCATGAACTAAAACAGTGATTTCTAATCTTGATTAAAAATAAGACATTAATAAAGTTTCAGATATATTTTACCTAGATTATAGCAAATCACAGCTCATGATACCTAATGATCACACAAGATGAAACCATAAGTATAAACAAGGCACACATATCAAAGTAAAATAAGTATTGACTAGACTTGTCTTCACGGTTTGTTTTAAAGTACAGAAAATTAACCTGCCAGTTTAGTTACCTACCAGCAGTGATTGGATTCTATCAGTGTTATCACCTCTACAAACAGCACCAAATTATCATCCCTCTTCCCATAACATAAGCAGCATGCCAAAAGAGACAACCAGAGTAAATGATCTGATCATGAATAATGAAGAGTTAGGGCTGGTTGGAATCCACTTAGTTGAGGAAAGAGAAAAGAGAAGTGGCTCATTAGGGCATTTCCTGAAACTTGGTTGGAATTTCAGTTAAGGAAGAAGAAATGACACAGCAGTTTCAAGTAGGGGGGGACTTCCTTTCTTTATCTGAAATATGCTACCAATTTGAGAAACAGCACTCCAAAAAAACTACTCTACAGTAGTGTGGTCACAGTAAAAACTCTCCATGAGCCCATTATTGCCCCGTAATTAACATTTCTTCCTAGCCTATACACGAGCAGCACATGGCTGTTATCAAAATGGACTAAGATCCCACATCTATTGCAACATGTTAAGTTTCACAGTTAACAGTTCTTCAACAAACTGCCCTGTCCTAATTTTCAGGTTTTAAGAATTGCAGTTTTGTTTAGAGCACTAATAGATTTTGAGTTTTTGCTTAAGGCCATCAAATTTCCCATATTTCATATAATCACATTTACCTTAAATATGATTTTGCACACAAAGTGACTCCAGGTTAATTTTCATCTTGTCCAAGAATATTTTATTTTCCTATGTTGGTGGAAGATATATAATCCAGCTTATAAGATTCCTAGTAATTTTTTTTTCATATTCCAGTGTGATCTGTATTTTTAAGGAAGATGAGCACTGGTTACTTACTGCCTTTACAAATGAAATTTTCAAAAGGTTTCTTTTTATGTATTAGTTATCTGCATGAACTTAAAAATCTAAAGATGCAACTTTGTTCCCACACTATAATTTGTACTGAGAAAATCTACACTTATTCTATAAACTTATACCATTTGCTTACTTTATCTAAATCTATATTTTAAAACAATATATGAAGTAAAGCATTCCCACTAATTACTGAAGTTTAATGCAAAGGTTACATTCAGATTTCTCTTGTCTTTTTGCTTTGAAAATTCATGCAATTAAATTGACATTTGTGTTTTTCAAGGAGTAGAAGTTATGTGAAAATATCTCAGCACTTTATATCTTGCTTGAAGAACCGTAAAATTATTAGGAAAAAGTTCTCTTCTCAGTAGCAAAATTTGGAGTCATCTTACGTTTTCCAATGATGTTATCATACATTTAAATCTCCGAGGCAATAGGAAGGAGTAAGTATTTAATTTAGAATAAAACTCACTTAGATTCATATTATAAATAAAAAAATAAGATGGATAAGAGACATTGTTAAGAAAGAGAAACACTTAGGGCTTTAATTCATATGAGAAACTAGTTCAGATTGAATCACAGTTTAAAATACATTTTTGTGATTCAGAGGGTAAGGTTTGAAGCTGTATTACTATATGAGCATACATTTTGGTTTTGAAAAGTTGTAAATGCACACATGACTATATACGCCTGAAGAAACTGTTTATCTCTTTAAGAGGTCCAACAGAGGAGTTACATTAAAAAATATATATTTTTACCTATAGTTTCTATACTTTATGTAATAAACATGTACGTTTTTGGATTAAAATATAATGTTAATGTAAAAAATTAGGTTATACATCAAAACATTTAGGGATAGCATACTACTTGTGTGATACTATATTATGAAGAACAACACATGGGGTGCCTGGGTTCCTCAGTGGTTAAGCTTCCAACTCTTGATTACGGCTCAGATCATGATCTCAGGGTGGAGCAATTAAGTATGGAGCCCCTCCTAGAGCTCCGCAGCTGTGCTCAGAGCAGAGCCTGCCAGTCCCTTTCCCTGTTGCTTCCCCCGCCCCCAGCGCTCATTCTCTCTCTAACTAAATGAATAAATAAAATCCTTAAAAAAAAAAAAAATCCATGTTTGGTGTCCACCCCTGGTTACTGATACAGTGAGCCAAGCATCTTTTCAAATTCATAATAAGTCCCTTTCACAGGCCTTCATGTTAATGAGGTAACTGGGTGGGCCCCTAAATAGCTTCAGGTGGGGGCTGGTTGCCACAGGAAAGAACCCTGTGATTAAAGGGTTATCTTTCTAAGTCACAGATTCCATCATTTTCTTTTCCTTACTTACAACCCTCAGAAACTTCCTATTGCTTGAACTTGGAATCCAAATTCTCTAAAATAGCTTACAAAAGTCTTCACAACCCAGTCTGAGTCTGGACTTCAAGCTTTATTAGAAACATCCTCCTATCCTTCTGCTTAGACTGTCTTGCTGCAAGATCTCCTTTTTTCAAAGTATAGATCATATCTGACCTTCTGTTTATGGTATTCTTTTGAAAGACAGTGAAAGAAAGAAAGTGTACTTGTGTGTATGTGTGAACATATGGAACTTTACACATTTTTCTATGATGTTATGTCAATATATTTTAATACCAAATATATTTATAAATTCTATATAATATCCTTCAAAATTCTAGTTACTTCCTATGGGTATTTTTATTATTTACTAAGGATAATAAATGAAAAACGGGCAAAATATTTTTAAACTAAAAAATAGGGAGAAAGTACTTGAAAAACAAGATACTAAACACATTATAAAACTACACTAACTAAAACAGTTTACTTCTAGTATATAATAGAAAACTCAAATCTGCATTTCTAGAAATTTAGTACATATTGAAGGTTGTATGTTACATTAGTAGGAAATTGATACATTCCACAACAAATACCCTAAGGATAAGTGACAATTTGTTGAGAAAAAAAGGGAAGAGAAATAGAAAGAGAGAGACTCATACCTCTATTACACCAAAAATCTAATTTTAAAACCTTAAATATTTAAACACAAAAATTTCAAAACATCACTTAGAAAAATGAGTGATTATTTTATAACTTACAGAGTAATACATCAACAAAAGACTCTCCAACATATTTGATTACATAAATATTAAAATCTCTCTAAGAAAAGAAGCATTCTTTTATAATTTGACCAAGCAAATACTGGGAAACTGGGTTTTTTTGTCTGTAGCTAGAAAATATATACTAGGTGGTTAATTGTCACCACTACATTATAAATGTTTAATTATTTTCTTTTTTTGTTTTCTTACCTGAAAATGTGTTTATTGCTGGATTGGATTATAACTCTTTCTTCTTTTATTAGTAGTGATTCTAACTTAGTTTTATGACACTGAAAATTATGTAAACTACATATCTCTAACTTAACCTAGGCAGGGAGTAAAGAATATAGAATAATTAAGCCCTCAAAATCTATCAATCACTGTTTTCAGGCTGCCTCCCAGGAAAATCAGTTCCTAGACACATCCTGCCCAACTTACACGCAAGCAAAGTGGATTCTGTCACAATGAGGGCAGCCCTCTGACAAAACTGCCATTGCAGGCTGTTGGGAGACAAGCTGTCATTCACTGAAACAGTAAGAGGTATGAGGAAGTATAGATAGAACACCAGTAGTCTCTGCTCCAAGTTATTTAGAGCTAGTGCTATCACACACTAGACAGTCTGTATTAAATACTAAGCTTTCATGTTCTTTACATTAACCTTCCCATCAAAACTAAACCCACATTTGCTCATTTATTCATTTGTTAATAAGTTTCTATTGGATGCTTACCATTTATCGGGCACTAGGATACAAAGAGAAACATGGTTCTCACCCTCAAGGAGATTAAAATCTAATAGAATTTGAAAGATAAATCACCCATGGTTAAAAATAGTTAAAAGACAGATAAACAGTAATTTAATGGGGTAAGATCTAAAATAACAAACAAAAATAATATAAGGAATGAAAAGATTGTTTTCTTTTGTCTGATTTTTGTAGGAAAATAAGATATTGAAATAAGAAATATGATGAAAGTGGAGGATGGTGGGTTTCTAAAGTCAAACATACTCGGGGGTATTAAGGTAATCAATAGTATATCGTGCTTAAGTTAAATAATGTTAGCATTAAAAATATTAACAGATCATGGGAAAAATTCACTGCTTGCCAAATGGCAGTTAATACTTTTGGAAAGGGACTCAAGAGAGTAGCTCTACAGATCGGTAAAAAGCAGAATAGAAGGGAGCATATTAGCCTTTCAAAAAGGAAAAACAACACATCTGTTGTTAATTCAGATTTCTTTTATAGAAGTCTTGAAGATAAAAGGTAAAAACCTTTTTAATAGAAATTGATTTTATAATTATACACCTGCAATACTGAGGATATTTACGCTCATAAATATAGCTCTTTTCTTACCAACAAGTAGCTTCGTTAAAAACAATCACTACTTCACAGAAGACTTCCAATTTGATAAACACTGAAGAAACCTAGTTTCTCTCTTAAAAATAAATCAAATAAATCAAAAGAAATGATATATTTCTCCTAAGAAGTTTGGAAAGAATGTCCAAGATCAATATTATGATAGAAAACAAACAAAATCAGTTGTGAGTAGGCAGAACTGAAATTTATGTCACCCATAAATAGGAATCATGCTTTTGGAGAGATTAATAATATAATTCAGTCACTTGGCAAATAATTAGCATTGATTATTTAAAATTCTGACTTCATTATCAGTTTGGGAAAATGTAAGTTAGAAAGTTAGTATCCCATGTCTTTATGTCATAACTCCAAGTTTTGCCTGAATAGTGCTTAAACAAACACCAAAAGATCTTGAATTCTGATACTTGAGAACTACAGACCATTTAACAGACAAGAGTTAATCCCACTAAAATATGAACATCAAAATTTATCTAGACTTCTACTATTTTATTAGCATACAAGCAAGTATAATATTTGTAAACTTTCAAAACTTTCAAATTGCACTTAAGTTTTATCCTATCAGAGTTATTATGTCCTTAACCAGAAGGAACCAGTTACAAGGGCTGTGAAACAGCAGTAAAATATGCATATCATTATACAATTGCAGCAGTAGTTATTTTTTACTTTTATAAAATACTTTCCATCTACTCAGTGAACTTCAGAAACATTAACTCATCAATCCAACTGTATTAGCAGAAGTGCATGGACTTAATCATTGTTCCATGATAAATGGGTAAATTCTAACAAGAGAATCAAATGACATTTCCAAGTTTTTCTGTCCCCAACAACTCAGTTCTGAAGAACAAGAAGTCTCTGGAAACCTTTAAGGCAGTAATATAATTTAATTCTTCTATGATGCCAAAGGCTTTGAGATTTCCCTAGAGTTGATATTTGATCTTGATCTTGATCTTGGCATACACTAGGGTATTAAACAAGAACCAGCCCTTCTGAAAAGTATGTAGTAGTCAACATTTGTCTTTAACATGAAATCTCTATGTCCTTTTCCCTTTTGCCAGATAGGTACCATGATTCCTTATCATCTGCCAATTATTCTGCTATCTAAAACTATTTTTAGAAGACTCTCTAATTCATTATCCACTTTATTCACTAAGAAATAAATGGCTGATAAGACTTAAAATACTCTCCCTCCCAAAAACATTTGCATTTGGAACACAATGAATCCTTAAGGTAAAGAGGAAAGATATATTTAAATTTGTGAAAGAATTATTACATACGAAATTCCAGAAATCAAAAATATTCCATGGGGGCTGCCATCTAATTTGAGCACTGTTATGCTCAGACTAGACAATGTATTATCCATAAAATAAATAAAAGCATAAAGCTTCTTCCTTTATAATGTTAGGATATTTCAAGTAAGACACCATGCCCCATGACTGACATTGCAGCTCACTAGAGATTGGAAAAATGACAAGTTCTCTACAGTCTTCCAAAATCATACAGTTGCTCTGTATCAGCCAGGGAAGGATAGGATATGTTGTTGAAACAAACAACTCCAGAAAACCCAGAGTGTTAAAAACAAAATGCTCTTTCATACTCTACATGTCCAGTGTGGAATAGGGAAGAACTCTATGCCATAGTTGCTAAAGGACCCAGCATTATGGAAACCCCAAGTCCATATATGCTTTCAATACCACCGAGGCAGGGAAACAAGATGTGGAGAACCATATATACACATTTTTTAAGTTTCTGCAGGAAGTGACTAATTTCTGTTTATCATTCATTGCTGAAGCTATCAAGGGCCATGCCTAGTTCAAAGGAAATTAACCTGCAATCCTCCTATGTGTTGATGAGAGAGAACAGGGATATTTGTTATTAGGGCCAGTGACTATAACATTCTCTTAATAGCTTTTAATATATCTTTTCCCAGGGAATTACTCCTCAGTGAAGGTGTGTTTTTCCTTAATGTCACCTAAGAATTTCAGTCCACCAAGTAAGAAGCTGTGAACTTTATTCTGAGTCATTTCACTATAAGTACAAATAAGAGGAGAGACTCAGTACAGAAGAGGAGGGGAAACAGACAGATAGATGAGAATGATAATTTTGATCATCATGATTTGGAGAGGTAAGAACTAAAATAAAAACAAACTCTGTGTATAAGCATATGTGTGTTTGT
Source organism: Mustela nigripes (assembly GCF_022355385.1). Lineage (NCBI taxonomy): Eukaryota > Metazoa > Chordata > Mammalia > Carnivora > Mustelidae > Mustela > Mustela nigripes. Next base: position 33,502,643 of record NC_081560.1, on the reverse strand, counting down.
CAGTATTATGATGTTCGTTCTCTATGCCAAAACACCTTCCAGGATCTATCTACATGGGGGAAACTGTCATCTTTCAGAGACATTTCACAAATATATATTTTGTTACAAGCAAAGATAAAGTTTTCCTGAAGAAACTATAATAGTTGCAACAATACACTTATGTTTAAAGGAAGAAAACCTGGAAAAGATAATAAGAGCAGAGATTTGGAAGAAGAAAATGTAGAAATATTTTTCCGTTTTTCTGTTTTGAGGTTGTTTTTTTTTTTCCATTCCTTTAGAGGTTTTAAAAATGCCCATGCATGCTAAAGAATATTCAATGCACATCCCTTGTTTTAATTTTTAATTTTTCATTGATATTTTCATCTATTATAAAACCATATTCTGACAAAGTAAAATAAGAAGAAATGGAAGAAGGGAGCGGTCTAGATATGAACTGAACAAAAAGAGTAGAATAAAGTAAGGTGTAAATGATCTGTTAAAGATAATTCCTACTCTTGGTGACCACAAAGGTCAATGGTATCTAAATTCACTTTGGTCAGTAGGTGCTTCATGGTATGGGAATAAAACAAAGAAAAATGAGGCTTGCAGGATTTTAATAAGGATGTCAACAAATCCCAAGGAAAATGATTACATTGGCAGGAAGAGTGTTGTTGTTGTTGTTGTTTTAACGGAATCTTGGTATCTTAGGAAGTAGCCAGCATGATTTATTCTTATTTCCTGATTTAAAAAATAAAATATAATTACATGTATATCATATGGGTTCAGAAGAAAGATGCCAAAATAAATATTCAAAACAGCATTTAAAATAACTTTTCCCTTAAATTTCTACAAGGACATATAAATTAGAAATTATAAATGGAAAGACTGCTATTTTAATATTGATTTTATTTTACAATTGCATTTCAAGCATTTCATTTTTATTTATTTTCTCACACCGGATTAAAAATTGATTATAATATAATACTAAAATTGTACAGTGTTGTGGTGGTCAGCTTTGAGTGCCTGGATCAAGGACACTGAACCCAGCAAGTACAAACATGGAATCACACATCCACAACATCTAGCCACTAATATGACGATCAGTGAAAACCATCCTACACATTCCAAACTACCTTCCCAACTGCACCCTTGCCATTTGGAACCCATGCAATATGATTTAACCCAGATTTGCAATACCCCATGTTTGTGAGAATATTAGGCCAAATGGTTAAAAAATTAACTTTGGATCATTCACTTTTATTTTGACAGAGAGAGAGATTAGATATACTGCTATGGTTTAGGAAATTTAGAATCGAATATGTTACTATGTAGAGGCTTCCTTCAAAGGAAGGTTAATACTTAATTTCCCAAGATACTTAGTTCCTATAGCTTGAGTATCTATCTCTTGTGAAATTTAAACAAGAAGGACCTGTTAAATCTGGTAACTGAAATATTTCTCAAACTGTAAATTACTGGGTGTGTCTAAACACATCAGTTGCACTGGATGTGAGCTCTGAATTGCCTTATCTTTCCATAGAACATTTCTATGGGTTACATTCCCCATATGATAATGTTTCTTTTTGTTTTTTTGATAATCTAATGAGGAAAAAGGAGGAGAATATAAAAAGAAAAAAAGAAATGAAAATGTAATGAACTTTTAAAATGCTAGTGAAAGTGGCAGACTATCATAAAATACAAGCCAAATACTCTTCAAATATCAGTTCTACATTCAGGTAATTTGGGTATATGGGCCAAGTGCCGGGACTTGCACTAGGTGGTGGTGTTTGTGTGTATTGTAGAAAACGTGATTTTTTTTTTTTAAAGGTAACACACTTCAGATATTAAAAAGTTAGGAGACTGTAAAATTCAAAGCTTTGAGAAGTTCCTATGTTAAGTAAGAGAAAAAGAGTTGGTAAGTGTCAGTAACCATGTTGGTATATCTGAAATGTGTGACAAGTAATAGTGTACTCAGAAGTAATTCTTTTCTCCTGTGTGTAGATCTTGCTAATCATTAGAAAACTGTACTTCATTGTCTGGTTTCAGTTCAAAGCAGGAAAAGCTGCGCTTCTAAAAACACAGGGATTTCACAGGTTTTGTGTCCTCTGCCATGCTCCCCTGTTTTGGATAGCAGCTCTGAAACAAAGAGAACACACACACACACACACACACAAGTAAAATGGCTGTTGGTGACTCTCACTTCTAAAAGATAGATTCATGATCAGACATTTCACAAAACAAGAGGCAAGTGATGTATCTCTCGCACAATATGCAGACCTACAACTGTTCATCTTCAGCTGGCAATCTGATAGGAAGCTATAAACCAGGTATTAGAGACACACAATAGGGTGACTAGAAGGAACAATAGTGAAAGTGGTGCCTAGTAACCTTAATTTTAAAGAAAAGAAAAAACAGGTAAAAGTATCAGGCACAATAGTTAGGTTTTAGATGTCTATATTATCAATTCATAGAGTATAGGAAGCAAAGTGAAAATGACATTTTAGCACAATGAGATAAATGCGATCCTACAGGTACCACTGACAGTCGGTACAATAGCATTCTTTTCTAGAATAGAACCACAAATGAACATGCTTGGTTACAAAAAAATATACATAATACATCCTAAGCACTAGAAGTATGGCACTGCATATGAAGAAGGAACAACTAAATGGGTTACATGAGCTCAGGGAAACATTCACAATGTAGACGACCTGATAAAAAGAAGTGCTATGAGATGATACCACCTGATATCAAAAGTAAATTTGGAGTTCTTTAACTAATATTATTTAATTCTGAATATTAGGAGTTGTTAAAAATTTTTCCTGCTTTATTGAAGAGTGATGAAATAATTTAACTATGTGTATTTAAAATGTATAACATAATGATTTTATATACTTACATAGTGAAATAATTACCACGACCAAGATCATTAACACACCCATCAACTCCCAGTCAATTCTTTTTTTATAGTGAAAACACTTACGACATACTCTGAGCAAATCAGGTATACAAAACTGTATTATTAACTATAGTCTAACTGAAAGCAGAACTTCATAATTAAATGGACAATGCTAAGTTCATTATTAATTTGCTAAAAGTTCATCTGTATAGGAGTATAAAACCTAACTAGGGATATAATGGCTTTTTGTTCAAAGTAATTAGCACAAACTGATTTGGAAGTTAGAGCTAAATATTAAAAAAAAAACAACAACAACAAAAAACAAAAACACCATCCATTCCTGAATCCAGCAGAATTCAGGACATATTCAGAAGTCAGGCAGGGATGATGGGAGAAAAAAGTAAGAATAAGCCAATATCTAGGTCAATATGACTCTCTTCCCTCTAAATTTTGTTAATAACTCTTCATTAATTCAATGAAGAAAAGGCTGAATAAACTTTGAAACTATAAACTTGAATAACTTATTTGGACTCCTTTTAAAGATAATGGTTATATTTTCCAGAAATCTAAAATAAACTTCCCTTACATTGAAAGAGAGGGCCATAATGTGTGGGAGAACTGATCACAAATATATGTACATTTGTTGCTAAAACTTGAATCTCTTTACTTGTTAACTCAAACTGCCTTGACTTCTCATGTTTATGCAAAACAGATTTTTTTGGAGAAAAAAAGAAAGGTACTGTAACATCAGAGGAAATCATCAAAGAACTAGTGGCAACATCTTAAGGCTTTTATCAAAGTAGTGAGGGAATGCATTAAAGCAACAATATCTGAAGCTTACATGTGATGGGACTACTAAATTTAATAGTGTATCTTATGAACATATGTGTATATAAAGATTTTTCTGTAAGAATACCCCATTCTGAAAGACTTTTTTTTCCTGAGTAATAGAACATTATTCTCTCAAGACAATTCAGGAAAAAAAATCTACCAATAGTTTATTAATAATAGATGCCTCACACTCTACAAACAGAGGACCAAAGTTTTTGAAAAACTATATGCATTGTAAGTTAAGGTTATACAAAGGGGAATAAGCTTATGAATGGAAAAGTCATTTAAAAAATCCCTCATAGAAGCCTGAGGAGAAAATGGTAGGCTAAAACATGAATTGTTAAAACTGAGTCACAGTACAGGAGGATTTTAAAAAATAGGCATTTCTCATCTAGCAAATCTGGCCAAGCAAGCTATGATCAAATTTGAGATATCTATTTACATTTATAAAAATGTGTTAAGAATAAAACATTTCTTATTTTCAAAGAAAAGATATTAAAAACAACATAGTTTTACCTGCAAGTAATAGTTAAGTAGAAAAAGGAAAGGAAGCCCATACAAAAATGCACATCTAAGTATTTGAGACTGTGACCATTTGAGATGCTGCTACAGAGAAAAGTCATGGGAGGTCACCAGTGGGTTTACTCATACACTGACAAATCAAAGGTCAACTTCTCATGCATATTTGGTCTACTTTGGGGTCATGAAAAATAAACCAAACACTCTTTGATTACTGAAGGAGAATGTATAGGTAGGATTGCTAATGCTGTTAAGGAACTCTTCTGCCTGCTATATGGGGTCTTCCCATGAACATGAACTACAAAGCCACTACCATCCAATTTCTGGGACTCTCAGTTGCTACATAATGCATAATTATTTGCTCAACAATAAAAAGGTAATCTACAATCTCTAAAATTCGATCATTTAAATTTCTGGCAGAATTAGCACCTAAGTCTTCCAATAGGAAAAATGTAAAATTTTTCTCAGAAGTTGAGAAATTGACCCTCTGAATATTAAACATAGTAGTGAGTTGACCTAAAGAAGACAAGAGTGGGATTTATTTAACAGTCTAAATTTTTTTATGCATATTCTCTATCATGGCTAGAGCAATGGGCTACCCCATAGGCCAATAATGTGTTATCCCTTCTTACCTGATATTTTAAGGTATTTGTACAAAATCTATTTAATGAGAATAAGCATTTTTTCTTAATTAGTACTAATATTATGCCTCTTTATACTCAAAACAAGAGATTTATTACATGTCTAAATATAAAATTAAATTGTTTGGAATTAAATTGTTTGGAATATTCTTTCCTTTCATGGGTCACTGAGAATAGATGTAACTAACCTATACTTGTTTAGTTACAAAATCTTATCAGAATGGTAAGTTTATTTTCTTTGGGCTACCATATCAACAAAATGTTCTTCAATTTATTTAGTTCTGGTGTTTTCCTCAGTTTTTGAGCAACAACCATTTGGGAAGCATATTTAAGGTTAGACAATAAAGGGAATCCTGGTAAACAGTCAGATGCTGAGTATCATTCTCTCCTATAGCATTTTGACTGCATACACCTGCTGGCTTCAGGCATCTGAGAGCTGACTGGTCTCAGGCTTGGAGGCATAATCTGTAGTTCCGCTCTGAACCTGCCTATGTAAGGTGCAAAATACCCAACTGGGACAGGCCAGCATCCGTCAAGGGCTTCTCCTTTTCAAATTATTTTCCACTGAGCAGCAGTGTCTACTTCAGTGGAAAGGAAGCCAAATTTGATTTTACCAATTATGCAAGGAATTGCATGGAGGAAACCTGAGCAAATTAGCACCCTATAGCCCACGTATCCCAGTGTTGTTGTGCTGCCTAAAAACTGGCACCGTGTGATACTGTAAAGTCAGCTGGATCATAATTTAACACAGGTATAAAGGAAAGGAAAAGTTGGGCTTCTAGTAATTTATGCGAAAAATATCTCTTTCTTATTTCATGAGCTCAAAGAGAATAGAAATTTTTTTCAGCTTAATCACCACTGAACCCCACCACAAAACTTAGTGCCCAACATATAATTAGCGCTTAATAGCTCTCTAATGAATAAATGAAATTGACAACCATATGGATGATATTCCCTGTACATTAAGTGCGACTAAAATCATCCTGTCTCATTCCAGAAAGATGTAAGTAAAAAAAAAAAAAAAAAAAAAAAAAAGGCAAAAGATCTGGGGGAAAAAAAAAAAAAAAAAATCTCACAGCGATTTATATTTTTGAAGTTGTAAAAAAACTATTCCCATATGTATAGACCATAACACCTGCAAGGGAGATGAGCTATTATGCAATCTTTTGAATTTATGTCTTGAAACCTTCTTACAGAAAAGACCACTTCATTACAATAAAAACAAGAGCAAACACTTACAAAGTGTTATTAATATCTCTGTAATTATACTGAAAACTATACAAATATGGAAAAATTAAACAATCCTATGAGGAGGTACTGATAATTCCCATATTATAGATGAGAAAATTGAGGTGTAGAGTTCAAGTAAGACACAAAGTCATATTGGAGGTAAAATTCAAGCTCAGGAAGTCTGGCTCCAGTTGAATTTTTTTTTTAAGTTTATTTATATATTTTAGTAATCTCTATACCCAATGACCCCCAAGTTAAGAGTTATGTGTTCTTCCAACTGCGCCAGCCAGGTACGACTCAAGTTGAATTCTTAATGCCATAAAACATGATTTCTAGGGATGAGATTCTCAAGTTAAACTCACAGAATAGTCCAAAAGGAATTGCCTCTTCTACAGAACCCAAGCAAATAGTATTATTGTGTGTGAATACACATCTCACAACAGTTATGCTTGTGATGCCTCATATTCAGATGCATGTGTATGTATATTCATCCACATTAGGACATTCAGGAGGAGGAGGAAGAGGAACAGAAAAAGGAACAGCATTAATAATACTCAAAATAGCTGCAAACATTTATTGAATGTTGACTTCACACTGAGGTCAGCATTTTTCATGTATTATTGGTTTAACTCTTCCAAAAATTTTTGAGGGGTGTTACTTTTTATCATCTCCTTAATCCATATTGTCAAACTAAGGACTAGTTAAATTAACTTTGTGGCATGTCAGGTGCTCTTTGGAACCTCATGGAAAAGATTTGTGCTGTGAGAAGAGAGGAGCAAAGGGCTACGTCCTGAGGGACTGTCCTGAGGATGGGGTTGCTAGAGAAATTAGCAGGGTGGTTTGCAGCATGTTAACTTTGATATGCCTATTAGATAGCAAAATGCAAACGTACAGGAGAGCACAAATAGGGAGGAGATTGGTCAAGATGGGTGGTGCGCACGGTGGGAAGATTGGTCAAGGTGGTGGTCAGAAGTCCATTCTGAGTGAAAGAAAGGAAGCCAGGGAGTGTGGACAGACTTAGGAAGTGGGAAATGGGAACTGTGGAGTTGAGAGTTTTGGGAAGTTCTCTTCTGATAGCTCCCATTTCCTAGGTGAAGAATGTAAGAGCAGGGAGAGGTATTTAAGGTTGGTGAGAAAGGAGAGATTTCAAAGACAGAATGCATTTGGACATGTAACTGATTTTCTGGGCAATAGTAAAAACCAATTTGAAATTCATAGTTATTAAAGTGAAACCAAATAGCCAGTTTGTTTTGGGTTTTCTCCCCTATACTTTGTGTGGGCATGTACAGAGTATAGTTGAATTTAAATAGGATTGAGATTTTGGTAGACAAGAAAGGTGAAGAAAGAGGTGGACAAAAAATTTAAATGTGAACAAAGGCATTTTGACATTTCCTGTGGCAGTAATTTTAGTACTGGGCACCTGAGTGGCTCAGTGGGTTAAAGCCTCTGTCTTCGGCTCAGGTCATGATCCCAGGGTCCTGGGATGGAGCCCCACATCAAGCTCTCTGCCCTTCAGGGAGACTGCTTCCTCCTCTCTCTCTTTCTCTCTGCCTGCCTCTTCTGCCTACTTGTGCTCTCTGTCAAATAAATAAATAAAATCTTTTAAAAAAATAATGTTAGTACTGAGGACAATAACAAAAAAAGCTAACCTGATAGTGTACACTATGTGCCAAAAAGGAACTTTTCTAAGCACATTATATAATTTATTTTTTATTCATAATAATCTTATGTGGCATGTATAACTGTTATCATTTCCATTTTATAGGTTAGCAAACTGAAGCCGAAAGATTTAGTAAATTATTGAAGGTTATAGCTAGTAAATGTTAAAGGGAGGGTTTAAGCCTTTTATTCCAGGCAGTCTGGCTGCATATAACAGTAATTCTATACTGCCATGAAGAATCGTGGAAACTATTGAATAAGGAGAGAATTACTTACGATCATGAAAGATAAAGGTAATGAAATGGTGGAAAGATCAATGAGTTGCAGGTCCCAATGGAGTAAAAAAGAATTAATGCTGCAGTTGTGGTTCTTCAATGATATGAAATAAAAAATAAGATGTGTTAGTTCGTGATGAAATTCCCAGAATTAAAAATCATGAAAGATGTGCCTATATCTGGAATGATGGGGTCTAGAATATAATCATGTAAAATGATGGATAACATAATAGAGGAATAAAGATCAATAGGAGGAAAAAAGATCAAGGAATTAAAAGACCAAAGTATTAAAGATATTATCTAAGAGGTATTGAAATGACTGAGACAAAACCAGTTTTAGAGAGTATGACCCAGATCCAGAGAAAGACACAGATCCAGATCAGAGAATGAATGAAGAGGATCAATACTGATGATGATAGATGAATGGGGCCGTCCGATTTAGCAAATAAAAATACGGGATACCTAGATACATTGAAATTTCAGATAAAAATGATTTTTTTTTTTTTAGTAAAAGTATATCCCAACTATTGTGTGGGTCATAAAAACAACAACAACAACAACAAAATATTATTCTTCTGACACTCAGAGATAGCTGGGCATCATCTGTTTTCTCTGGCAAGCCTACTAATGGAGTCAGCATCTGAATTCAGATTTGTCCTACTCACAGATTAAGTTCCTAAACTTGATATATCTTTATCATCAGTATAATTTAAGGAAACTAATAAACAAGTTTTACCAAGTCAGAATTATACTCCTAGTCTGCTAAATTAGAATAAATTTCATTCTATGATTTTACATTACATTCATATGACTATATAAAGGTTTATGGCATTTTATAAAAGCAAAAGTATTTTAAAAGCACAAACTGCAATCTAAAATTTTTATCACTAGTTATATGTGTAATTAGATATCAATGGGCAGACTCCCTGATCATCTATGTTGTTAATTCAGTTTAGCGAATAAGTCCAATTATGATGACAGGAAAATAGCTATGCATTATCACAAATCATCTTTCATCTCTGACATAAATGGGAAAAGATCCCTCTCAGTAATTCCATAGTTATATTTAAAACAAATTTAGCATTGTGTTTGAAGTTGTGCTTTTAAAAGCAATAGGCCCCGTAGTTTGGAATCAATGCTATAGTAATGTCTGTCATTTAAATATGGCTTTTTTTCTTTTTCCATTGCTATTTCATCCTATTTCATCTTTAATTTAAACCCTTTTTGAATTATGTAGGCAAAATCAAAAAAGATAGAAATATATGTGTATAAGAAAGAATAGAAAGCTAAATAATTCCAAAAGAATTAAACATATAAATATTTTATAGTATTTGTTTTATAGTGATTTCATAGTCTATTTGGACTTTGTACTGTTTTCATGTTATGGGCTTTCCCTACAAATTATATAAGCAACATAAGAAATATATGTAATTATATACTGTAAAAAGATTTATAATAAACATTTTATAAAATTAAAATGTAAAACTTTTAAAGAGATCTTATACATAAAATGTCGATTTTTCAAAGTAATATATATACATCATCCCAATGATTTCACAATTCTGTGATGAATGTATTATGGCTGTAGTAATCTGTTTTGCAAATAAGAAAATCAAGAATAAACAAAAGTTTAAAATCTGACTGACAAACTAATCAATTGCAGGTTTCATTCAAGGACCAGATATTCCTATTATGTTTCTATGATCTTTTCACTATGATAACCTACATTTCTAGGTGCTTCTATTTGGTACATACTGTGCCATATTCTTTCTGTTTTCATTGATATTATAATTAGCAGTTTTTAAAGATAACTATTATCTTTATCATAACTATTGCTATATATTGTTAAACCTCACTAAAACAGTAGCAAAATATTGTTAAGAAAGCACAAACTCAATGTTACTACAGCTGACAAAGACTAACAGAGACTGGACTTACCCTCCTAATTGAAGCAACTAAAAAATGACCAAAAAAACTTGAAAAAACAACTTTCAAGAAACTGGACATGAGTCAGTAAGAGAATGATCCCTGAGAGACAGGAGACATTCAAGAAAAAAATAAGCTCAATGATTTCCCTAGTTTACTGCCATGAGAGCTTCCAGCCCCTGATACAGAGAAAGTCAACCCAAGCAGAAGCTGGCAGATTCTGTGAGTGGGGAAAGCAGAAATGAGAATATCGGGAGACTAAGGTGCCTACAGTTCTCAAGGCAGTATACTGGGAAGAAAAGAGCTCCACAGAGAAAGAACTCCAGATATCTGCAGGTATCCCTCTCAAAGTACTCATCTACACACTAAACTGTGCATTTATGTGAGAAAAATAACCCAAACCAAAAAAGGACCACATGAAATGATTAGAGCAGCAGACATTCTGAAAAGCATGATTCATAGGTATTGGGTAGAGAACTCATAAGGATCTTGCCTCAGTTATCAGGGTACTTAACCCTAGATTAGACTAGTGCTGCTCTACTCTTATCTAAACAACAACATCAACATTAACAACAACAACAACAACCCTTAAAAACATGACACAAAATTTTCAAATTCATTCCAAGTTACTAAATTGTGTCCTAGAACAAAGCTCAAAAACATTAAGAATACAAAAATATTCAGCATCCAATAAGGTAAAATTTACAATGTCTGGGATCTGTAAAAAAGAAAAAAAAAATCATCGAAGATGCAAAGAAATAGAAAACACAACCCAAAGTGAGGAGAAAAATCAATCAAGAAATATTGCTCTTGGAGCACCTTGGTGGCTCAGTTGGTTAAGCATCTGTCTTAAGCTCAGATCATCTGGGATCTAGCCCCACACTGGGTTCCCTGCTTAGTGAGGAGTCTGCTTCTCCCTCTCCCTCTGCCTTTCCCTGTGCCTGTGTTCTCCTGCTCTCTCTCTGTCAAATAAATAAATAAAATCCTTAAGAAAAAGAAAAAAAGAAAAATCAAACTTTAAAAATAAGCGGAAAATGCCATTAAAACATTATGATAACTGTGCTGTATATTTGAGAAAATTTGGAGAGTTACATAAAGCTATATAAAAAACTCAAACAAACTTCCAGAGATGAAAACAACAATCTGTGAGATGCAAGTATGCTACATTGGGATAACAACAGATTAGACACTGTTGAGAAAAAAAGTTTAGGAAACTCAAAGTCATAACAAAATAAACAATTCAAAAAGAAATACAGAGTAAACAAGAATAACAACAATTAAAATGAACACAGTGTCAGTTAGCTGTGGGATAACTTCAAGTAACCTAAAATGAGTGCAACTGTAATCCCCAGAGTTAGGAAGAGAGAGAGAACGGAAAAAAATATTGGGAGAAATAATGCCCCCAAACTTTTCAAATATGATAAAAACTATAAACCCATACATCCAAGAAGCTCAATTAACCCCAAGCCCTAAACATCATAGCATATATTACTAAATTGTTCAAAGCCAGTGATAAAGACAAAATCTTAAAAGCAGCCAGAGGCAGGGGAAAAACATGTTATGTACAGAGGAACAAAGGTAAAGATGACAGTAAGTTTCTGTCACTGAAGTCAGTGAAAGAACATCACTAAGATACTAAAAGATAAAAATGATAAACCCAGATTTCTAAACTCAACAAAAATATCTTTTGAAAATGAAGGTAAAGTACTTTTCTAGATATACAAAATCTGAAAGATTCATTACCAGAAAATCCATACTATAAGTGTCAAAGGAAGAAAGGGACTATAAATAGTAATTTATGGGCAAATATACAAGAATTTTTTTCTATTTAAATTTCTCTAAAAGATAATTGACTCTTTAAACAAAAATTATAACAATGGCAATGTGAGGTTTATAATATCTGTAAAAGCAAAATTAATAAAAAATAGCACAAGAGGGGGAGAGGAGAAATGGAAGTCTACAATTGTGGTGTTCTAATAGTACACATTGAGGTATAGTATCAACTAAGGGTAACCTGTGTTAAGTCAAAGATATAAACTATAAGCCCTAAAGTAACAATTGAAATAATTAAACAGAATTATAATGAATAAGCCATCAAAGTACATAAAACTATATTTGTTTAATTTGACAGAAAAAGAGAACAAAAAATGGATGAAAAAATGCAAATATTAAGATGATAGGTTTAAATGACCCAAACTAATAATTAATAATCTACATTAAATGTAAATGGTCTTATTACCTGACTCAAAGGCAAAGATTGTAAAACTGCATTTTTTTAAAAAAGTAAGACCCAACCATATACTCCCTACAAGAAATACACTTTAAATATAAAGTAACAAATACTTTAAAAGTGAAAGAATGGGAAAAAAAACTATATTATACTAACACTAGTCAAAAGAATCAACTGAAGTTGGTTTCTGAGCAAAGAATATCAGTAAGGATAAAGAAGTCCATTTCATAATAATGAAAGTGTTGAGGACATAATGATTTTAAACAGTCATGCAACTAATGACAGAAATTCAAAATATATGAAGCAAAACCTGATGGAACTCCAATAAGAAATAGAAAATCTTGAAATCTTAAGATTTTTAAAAAAGATCTTATTTATTTATTTAGAGAGCACCAGTGTGTGAGCTGGCGCCGGGGTGGGGTGGTAAGAACACAGGAAGAGAGAGAGAGACAACCTCTTGCAGACTCCACGTTGAGCACAAGCCAGATGCAGGGCTCAATCCCAGGCCCCTGATATGACCTGAGCCAAAATCAGGAGTTGGATTCCTAACCAACTGAGCCACCCAAGCGCCCGTGAAATCTTAGGGATTCCACCCAAGCACAACAAATTCACATTGTTTCCATGTGTAGATGAAAAAATTTACCAAGATAGAACATAGTATTGGCATCAAAACAAATATTGAAGCATTTTTTAAAAATCGTGTCATACCAAGTATGTTCTCTGTAATCAAAGCAGAATTAAAACAGAAAGTCTCTGGATAATCAAACATTTGGAACAAAACAACATACTTCTAAATAACACATAGTCAAAAAAGAAATCAAAAGAGAAACTGGGTATTTTGAACTGAATGAAAATAAAAATAAAACAGCTGAATTTATGAGATGCTGGTAAAGCAGTGCTTAGGGAAGAATTTTTAATAGCACATTTCTATATTAAAAACGAGAAATGCTTCATATCAAAGGCCTCAGATTCCACTTTTAGAAACTAGAAAAAGAGGACAGATTAAACCCAAAGTAAAAGAAAGGAAATATTAAAGATCAGAATGAAAATTAATGAAATAGAAATCAATTAATGAAACAAAAATCTGGTTATTGAGAAAATAAATAAAACTGACAAAATTCTAGGCAGGTAGAAGAGAAAATAGAGAAAGAAAATAAAAACCACCCAATAAGAAATGAAAGAGGTGGCATTACTATATATACTAAAAGTAGTAAAATGATGATCAGTGCATATTACAAACATCTTTTTGCCAAAAAAATAAAAACTTTAAAAAATAAACTGGAAAAAATTTTTAAAAAACAGAAACAAGATTTTAAGAAGAAACAGGTGATCTGAATAGCCTATATCTATTAAAGAAAAAGAAATAAAAATTTTCCTGTAAAGGAAATTCCAAGGTCAGATGGCTTCATTGATAAGGATAAAATAAGTTCTACACAAACTCTTCCAGAAAATTGAAAAGGAGGGAATCTTTTCCTATTCATTCTAGAAATTAGTATTACCCTGCACCAAAACCAGATTTTACAAAACAAGAAAACTACACATCTATATGTAGTTTTACATATCTATATTTTATCTATATATATTTTACATATCTATATTTTTATGAACATAAATGAAAGAATATTAAAAAAAAGTTTGTAAACTGAATCCAGTAGTATATCACATGGAAAAAATAACATGACTTATTGGAATTCATCCTACAAATACATGACTTAGAGACTTGAAGTACCAAACACATGAGCTAAAGTCATGAATGGAGATGCTTCTGGGACAGAGAAAATGAAGGGACAGGGTGAGGTGGTAGAACACTGATTTTTTTTAAAAGCCATGCTGAACTATTTGACTACGTATAACACTGATAAAGATGGACACCAACAAAGGATTTATATTCAGTACAGATTATAGCACATTTACCAACTATGGCATGAATTTTAAATTGATTATAAATTGATTCTTAAAACAAAGAATATTTCATCATTTGAACTTGTGACAGCTTCATCACCTATTGTATGGTGGTGGCTAAATATAGGTGTCTAAACATATGTGCACATTTATGTATGGATTTGATGCAGTTGCTGTTCCCCTAGGAATTTTAGCAGGTCTTCTGCAGCACAGTTGAGACATAATATCACATTAAAGTTACACACAGCATCATCCTAAAGTGAGAAAAGGGCTTCCCAGTCAGTTAAAAAAAAAAAAGTGAATACAACCTGATTGAAGTTATTATCTTACCTCAAGAAAGAATATAGCAAACAGAAAGAGCCTTGGTCAGCAAAGTAAATAAAGTAAAATTAGAATCTTTCTGGTAAATGCTGGCAATGTTCATTCAAGGCCCACCCAGGGAAGAAGGTGCTCTGTTTACCTAACACAGCCTGATGGCCCTGGTGGCTTTTCTGTGCCTAATGAAGAAATAAATTCACTCATCTTTCATTACCTGCTGCCATTAAATGTTTGAGTCACTTAACCAGTTCTTTATTCTGACTCCAGGCCCATCACAAAGCTATAAAGATCAGATATAGTCATCAGAGGACACAAATATGTAGCAACTGAGGTAGTAGCATTTCTCATTGGAAATTATTATAATATACATTTATTTTCATCTAGGATAAAGTGGGTTCCTCCCTAAGATATTAGTCAACATTTAATATGCTGGAAAATATTTTTTTTTAGTTGGTAATTCTGAGTTAGTGGTGATGAAACAGAGGATAATGTTTTTAAAACTGCTGGGGAATATGTGTCTGAGATAAAGCTGAAGAGCAACATATATTCTAATTTTAAAATATTGACTTACATTTGGGATTAAAAATTTTCTTTCTCTGAGTTGTAATGATCCTGGGAAACATTTAAAAAGCTTGAGAGCTTTTGAACTTAACTTTTGAACTTGAAGTGTTAAACTAGTTCAGATAAAGGAGTTTAACCAAATTGTAATTGTTTTCTGTGACGTTTAAAAACAATTCACTTACAAATTAAAAAAAAAAAATCTCTGGAGCTGAATATATATCATAGATTATTTCTACTA
Source organism: Mustela nigripes (assembly GCF_022355385.1). Taxonomy (NCBI): domain Eukaryota; kingdom Metazoa; phylum Chordata; class Mammalia; order Carnivora; family Mustelidae; genus Mustela; species Mustela nigripes. The sequence goes on along the minus strand of NC_081560.1, from coordinate 33,487,438 downwards.
TATAAATTGCATCTTCAGTAGCTCAAGGGTACCCTAGGAGTCTTGAGAAGATAATGCAATTTGCAACTTACTAAATTATTCCCTAAGCAGTTTACACAGTAAGAGTGTATGATCTATTAAAGTCACAGTACAATTTATATGAAAACTATAATACATCTTACCCAAGAGGTGATTTCAAGTTAAATATTGGGAATTCAATCATTCTCTCAACTAAGAACTACTTGTGTTTTAAAAAATACAATGAAATTTTTAAAAAAATCATGATCTTTGAGATTAGTTTATATAAATTGTAAAGCACATTTTAATTTAACACTTAAATTCTGATTTTTCTACTAAAATTTCTCAGATTGGAATTACTGCACATGGAATTTTATAAAGGGGAGAATTAGAACAGCCCTGCTAGCCCAGAAGGAAAAGGCCATAAAACATGAGGCAGGAACTAGAAAAAACTCTATTTTTCATGGCTTACCCTAAGGATTCCCCAATTTTCCACAAACTTTGGTTTACTTATTTCAGATGCTTAGGGAAGACTTATTATTCATGGATGTTTGAATGAATGCTTAATAGGTAGAATTTCAGGGAGTGTTTCAAAACAAAATGAGAATTTCAAGGAAAATGAAGCAATTTCTTTTTTATATTTTTGAGGAGGTTGAAGAGATCTGGAGGTCCCTGCTTCCCTTGCATCGTATGGCAGGATGATTACTTTTCTATATGCCTGACCCTGATCTCCCTGAGCCTGGGCAAAAAATTACTTCAAGTCTGCTAAGCCTAGAAATAGTTTAAGTATTACATTAAGTACGACTTGAAAACAAACATTCAGAGAATCTGACTTTAAAAACCTAAAAGGAAAGGAGAGTAAATTGTGGGTGGACAGAATTAGATTTGTGGGAAGTAAGCAAATAGGAAAGCAAAAAGCTGAAAAATATATATCTATGTCTAAAAAATAATTAAATTGAGTTCCTGACATTAAAAAGTTCTAATAGTCTAAACAATATGTACATTTAGTTATAATTCTTTGAATAATTTGACTCATTTTTGAAATAATTAACGAAGTGGGAGAAATGTCTTGTGTATAAAGTTTATCTATGAAACAAAGTTTTAATAATTTTTAACACTATCAGAAAAGAATGCTCTGCCTTCACAAGTCTTAGTAATAAATAATCTAAAAGTAAGAGACAAAAAATATATCCCAAAGTCATAAACCAACTGCAGAAAATCTCTTAGATATACCCAGTTCTTCAGTGTATGTGCAGGCTATTTAACAAAGATCCACACTCTCATTTTTACTGTAACATTTATATTTTTTAAGAATAGGTCCAAGAATAGAATATACTGAACTTAAACACTGAAATAATAAAAATAATGCAAATGCTGAACACAAAGAAACAACAGAAATAAGAACACAACTTTTGGAAATAGGAAAAATAGGTTACTATTATTTGTTAAGATGTATTAAATTTGGGGTTTGTTAACATTACATTTCTCCACACTTGATTCTTGGCTAACGTGCCGAGCTCACATACATAGAAAGAGTAAATATTCTTCAAGTTCAATGAAATAGAAACCACAGTACTGTAGAGAAGATCAACAAAGCAGTCGTTCGTTCTTTGAGATAAAAAAAAAAAAAAAACTAACAAAACAGATAAATCTCTGGAAAAACTGATCAAAAAATAGAGAAGACATAAACAATATAATAAAGGAGATAAAGAAGAGACTAAAATTACAAGAGAATAGAGCAAATGATATGGCAATGATTTTTTTTTTAAAGATTTTATTTATTTATTTGATAGAGAGAAATCACAAGTAGATGGAGAGGCAGACAGAGAGAGAGAGGGGAAGCAGGCTCCCTGCTGAGCAGAGAGCCCGATGCGGGACTCGACCCCAGGACCCTGGGATCATGACCCGAGCCGAAGGCAGCGGCTTAACCCACTGAGCCACCCAGGTGCCCCTGGCAATGATTTTGAAAGCAAAATTTACAATTGCCAAAAAAATACATCTTATCAGAATTGACTCAGTAAGAACCAAAGATCTTGAGTAATCCTAAAAACATATTGGACACATACTCCATTTTTATGTTAATGATAAAAATCTTGAAAGGAAAATTTGAAATAAAGTATTCTCTGAAATGCTGTTAGAACCTTACCTTCAGGTAAAGAGACCATTATTAATCAAGAATGTAATAGATGTCTGTCATGATTCTGAGCTATAATTTTAGATTGACATTATTTATTCATGTAGGTTTTTAGTGAGCACTGCTTCTTTTTCCAAAGAGGTCATAATTAATAATTAATCCTATACCACTAATCTGTTAATCAGTTAATCCCCACCTTTCTCCTCACTGCCCCTGCATTAGTTGATAAGTTCATGATTTCTGTACCAAAAATTATAAAAGCTTCCAAAAAAATTTTTTTGCCAACCAAAATTAATTAATCTTTCTAGTAATCAACTTTAAAATATTTTTAGATGGGGTGCCTCAGTGGCTCAGTTGGTTGAGCATCTGACTCTTGGTTTTGTCTCAGAGTCATAGATCAAGCCCTGCATTTGGCTCTATCCTTAGTGGAGGGTCTGCTTGGGATTCTTTCTTTCTCTCTCTCTCTCTCGACCCTTCCCTCTCCTGCCCCTCTTTCCACTCATTCTCTCTCTCTCTAAAATAAATAAACAAATCCTTAAATAAATATATATATATTTAGAAATTTACCTCAAATTCACAATCAAGTAATTTTAATCTATCAAGACATTTGACCATTTTTAGCCTCCAGTGATTATATATAGTCTGATTCTCTCAGATCTGCTTCTTTTAAAATAATATAAATAAACATATATATAATAATAGTAAAACAATATAAGTATACATACTTATTTTGTATATACATAAAATATGCATATATAAAGCAATATAAATAAATGTGTGTGAGTATACAGCTGTTTTCAAAATCCCCCCAAAAATCCAACCTTGTTAATTCTGAGCAAAATCTATAAAATTCAACATGGTTTCTTATATTAAAATGTCAAGTATATCCATTTATTATTTCTCTGTCACCAGACAAATCAAAAGATCACATTAATCCCTAATGCAAACAAATGGGTCATTTGTGTTTATTTATACAAAAATACCCACCATGTCTTTATCTGAGGAAAAAAAAAGATTCTTTATAAACCTAATATTTATGAACAAATATTGAACTAATAAATTCTCTCAGATCATCTCATCCAAAACTATGGTGTTAGGTATTTTAGTATTTTGGTACTTAAGAATCTACTGTTATATCCTTAGAAAGGAGTATCATTGACTTATATGATAAATATGAAGAAAATATAAATATAAACACATTGGAAGTGGAAAAAAAGCACATTCAATGTACACATTCTTTTTGGCAGTTGATTAGAATGTCATCACTTAATACATATTACAATAAATACCAGGGTCTGTTATATCTAAGTTGAAGTTTCAGTGAAAAAATTTAGTTTTAAAGTAATAAGGTTCCTCTATACCAAATTATGGAACACTCTTAGATATCTTTATCACATAGTTAAAGTCAAATTTAATAATGTAATTACCAATATTACCTTCATCATAGAAATATGAAAAAAAAATTTTTCCCAGAAATGTACTTGAAGAAATAGTCCCCAGAGAAGAGTAAGACAGAACAAAAACATAAGGGCACAAACCTCAAAATAACACACAGACACACACATACTCAGGTAATGAATGCACAAGGAAACTGACTTAAAATTTCCTCTCAGCTGAGACTGAGAATGATCTCAATTCTCTATGCAGAAATGATAAAAGAAAAAAAGGCAAGGATTCAAATGACAAAATATATTCACAGACATTTAAAGCTATTTTATATGGTTATTAAACAAGAAAGGGATTTTTTTAATACAATTTTTTTTTCTGATCAAAAAATTAACATTTTTTACTATATTTAGGTGATGCTAAAAACAGTCAACTTAATGAAAAGAGAAACACTCCCAACACAAAAAGTTTAAAATATTACTTTTAGAGTTTAGAGAGTTTCAGAAATTTAAGCTTCCCAACAGCTGTGATATAATGATATTCTATATATCAAATGAAATTAATACAAGATGAGATGGCTCTTTCATCACAGCAGGCAGACTAAAGTTTAAAAAAAACTGAATATGAATCAAGTTATTAGGTACTTAAAGGGCAACTCAGGTATGCAGCAATACAGAAATATTTATCTTGAGCTGAGATTTTAATATACTATATAATCAAAGATATTTTTAAGAAATGACATTACTTTAAGAATAATTGCTAAATTTGAAAAATAGCTCTCCTTCCTTTTCCTAAAAATTCTACTTAACTAGATATAGAAAGATTTCTTTAATCTCTTTATATTGTTTGCTATATTTATGTAAAGGATACAGTGGAAGAAATTCTGCAATTGCCACATAATACACAAATCTTATTTTAAATAATTCTCTTATGAATGCTAATAACTTCCTATTCTGATCTTAACATCTGCTTATGATTCCTCACTGTCTAGATAATGTGCTTGAATTTTCTCAAGTTTTAATACCACATATCGAATGAGAAATCCATTTTTAGTTCTGTATGGCACAGTTTTGAGTAAAATATATAGTATTACTTAATTAGAAAATGTGTATTTTTCATAATAGAAATATATCAAGATTCTAAGAAGTGAATTTATTCATTGTTTATTTCTTTCTTAAAGATTAGCCCCTATTCTTGTCTTTGTTGAAAACTGCATAAAAATATAGTTAGGGCTGCATAGTTGTGTGTGTTTATGAAATAATTTCAGTTATTTTTATTTTATAGACAGCATACATTTAAAATCTTACACAAGGGATGCCTGGGTGACTCAGTCATTAGGCGTCTGTCCTCGGCTCAGGTCATTATCCCAGAGCTGGGATCGAACCCCACATTGGGTTCCCTGCTCAGTAGAGAGACTGCTTCTCCCTCTCCCTCTAGATGCTATTCTGCCTGCTTGTGCTCTCTTGCTTTCTCTGTCAAGTAAATAAATAAATAAATCTTAAAAAAAAAAACAATAACTGCTTTAAAATCTTACACACAAAAAATATATTCAGTATGGGATACTGAAATATAGGATATACAGATCATGCTTTTGTAGTTGGACCTAAAGTTTTTTCTTAAAAAATTTTTTTCTAGGGGCGCCAGTTGGTTGGGCGACTGCCTTCGGCTCAGGTCATGATCCTGGAGTTCAGGGATTGAGTCCCACATCGGGCTCCCAGCTCCATGGGGAGTCTGCTTCTCCCTCTGACCTCTTCCCCTCTCATGCTCTCTCTCACTGTCTCTCAAAATAAAAATAAATTAAAAAAATATTTAAAAAATTTTTTTTTCTAAAAATAAGATTTGTTACAAAAATGTTTCAGCAGACTTATAAGTGTACTGGTAAATATCCATGGACTGTTAAATTTAAAAATTTAAATTCTGAGGCGCCTGGGTGGCTCAGTGGGTTAAGCCACTGCCTTTGGCTCAGGTCATGATCCCAGGGTCCTGGGATCGAGCCCCGCATCGGGCTTTCTGCTCAGCAGGGAGCCTGCTTCGTCTCTCTCTCTCTCTCTCTCTGCCTGCCTCTCTGCCTGCTTGTCATCTCTCTCTGTCAAATAAATAGATAAATAAAATCTTAAAAAAAAACATAAAAAATAAAAAAAAATTTAAAAAAAATTTTAAAAATTTAAATTCCATTTCATCAAACCACATGTTTATCTCAATAAATGTAGAGAAAGAATCACAAAATTCAACACATTTTCATAATAAAAAGCTGTCAACAAACTAAGAATAGAAGAGCACTTCCTCAACTTGATAGAGGATATCTTTGAAAACAACAACAACAACAACAACAGACATCAAAAGTTGATACTTAATGAAGAACAGCTGAATACTTTCCCCTTAAGATTCAGAACAAGACAAGGGTGTCTAGTCTTACCACCTCTATTCAGCATTGTCCCAGAGAGCCCAGTCAAGGCAATTAGGCAAGAAAAATAAATAAAAGGCATCCAAATTGGAAAGAAAAACTATCTCTATTTGCAAATGATACAATCTTGTACATAGAACATTCTAAGAAATCCACTGAAAAACTATTAAAATGAATGAATGATTTCAGCAAGTTTGCAGAATACAAGATTGACAAACAAAATTTTGTATGTCTATAAACTAAAATAAGCAATCTGAAAAATAAAACTAAGAAAACAGCCCTATTTACAATTGCATCAAAAAGAAGAAAATTCTAGGAATAAATGTAATAAAATGCAAGATATTTATCTTAACTGACAAAATGTCACTAAAAGAAAATAATAATCTAAATATTTGATGAGTTGTGCCATGGTTATGGATAGGAATATTCAATTCTGTTAAATTGAATCTACAATGCAGATTCAATAACATTGAATTGATCTGCAGATAACTTATCTACAAATTCAATGAAATCCCTATCAAAATTCCAGCAGATGAAACTGAGAAATAGATCCTTAAATTCATATGGAAATTCAATAGATCCATAAAAACCAAAACAAGTCTTAAAAAACAAAAGCTAAGTTGGAAGACTTATAGTTATCAATTTCAAAACTTATTTTAAAAGTGCAATAATCAATACAGGTGGCACTAGCCAAGGATAGACATAGATTAATGGAATAGAATTAAAAGTTCAGAAATAAACCCTACCTTATAGTCAATTGATTTTCAACAAGGGTGTTCAGAAAATAAAACAGGAAAGAAATCTTTTCAACAATGGTGCTGAGACAACTGGATATCCACACACAGAAGAATGAAATTGAACCCTTTCCTCACACCAAACAAAAAGTTGGCCTAAAATGGGCCATAGACCTAAACATAAGAGTTAAAAGTAAAAAATTCCCAGAAGAAAACATAAGAGGAAATATTTGTGTCTTTGGGTTAGGCAATGGTTTCTTGGAAATGAAAGTGAAAGCTCAAGGGATGAAAGAAAAATATATATAAACTAGACTCAAAATTAAAAATGTTTGTCCTTCAGAGGATACCATCAAGAGTGCGAAAAGATAACCCACATAATGGGAGAAAATACTTGCAAACCATATACTTGGCAAAGAATTTTTATCTGAAATATAAAAGGAATTCTTATAACTCAAAAATAAAAATATAAAGAATTCCATTTAAAAACGGGCAAGGATATGAATAGATATTTCTCTAAAAAAGATATAAAAATAACCAATTAACACATGAAAAGAGGCTAAGCATCATTATTTATTAGGGAAATATAAATCAAAACCACAATGAATTCAGCCACACTTGGATGACCATAACAAAATCATGACAAGTGTTGGAAAGAATATGAAGAAATTGGAACCTTCACATATTTCTGATGGGAATGTAAAATTGTGCAGTTACTTTGGAAAATAATTTGGCAGTTCCTTAAAATGTTAAACATAGAATTACTGTAAGACCCAGTAATTCCACACCTAGGTGTATACACCCAAGTGAAGTGAAACCTTACATCTATACAAAAACTTCTACATATATATTATAGCAGCATTATTTACAATAGCCAAAAAGTAAAAGCAACTCAAAAGTCTAATTAATTAATGGATGAATAAAATGTAATATACCCATATAATGAAATATTATTTACCAATAAAAATGAAGAATGATGTTTTTATACATGCAATAATATGGATGGATCTTGAACATTACACTGAACAAAAGAAGCCAGTCACAAAAAATTGTGTATTCCATTTATATTAAATGGTCAGAATAGGCAAAAATAGAAAGCATAGTAGTGGTAGCTCAGAGTTGAATAAATGTGAATAAGAGGGAGTGACAGCTAATAGGTGTGATTTTTTTTTCAGGGGAATGATGAAAACATTCTAAAATTAGATTGTGGTGTTGTTTGCATAACACTGTGAATATGCTCAGAACCACTGAATTCTACATTTTAAGTGAATGAACTAAATTACATATAAATTATGTATCAATGATACTATTTTTGAATGTTAATCTCATTATCTTCTTACAAAGAAATAATACATTGTATTGTCCCAAACACCAAAAAAATTGAGTTTGGGTAATTTCCTTCAACTCTATCAACTTCTTTACTTGGCGGTATCAAATCCTGTGGATTCTGTCTCAGCAATCTTTGAATCAGTTCTATTTTCTTCCATGCTTACTTGCCCCTGCTTCAGTTTAGTATGTCACCATTTATAATCTAAATAATCATAGCATCTTGCCAAAAAGTTTTTGCCGCAGGCCACCAATCTCTACTCTCTCCAGATCAGCTACTCATTGACTACACATTTGTCTTCCTATAGTACATGTTCTTATAAATATTCCAAGTTTCCCTATAATTCCCAAAGTTAAGTCCAAAACCTTTAGCACAGATACAAAATACTTTTCAGCCTAATCCCTGCCCAACACACCCACAAAATTAACCAAATACTCTTCAACTTTCTAGTAAGTACTCAAAACTCAAAATAATCTTCTAAGCAACTTACTTTCTGCTTTTTCAACAGATATGCTCGTTAAGCCTCAGTACCTTCATATAATACATCCCCTCCACATTTAACCTTTCCTGACTTATTAATGTTTATCAGTTAAAGCCCAAGTTTAAATGCTACCTTTTCTATGAAGTCCGTTAGGAGACCTTCAGGCATCTTTAATGACTCCTTTCTTCCTTGGAAAGAATTGCACTTATATACTCATTATGTTATTGAACATTACTATGTTGTTATTATTTGTTTACACATCTCTCTCTTCCAAGAGACTGTGAGATTAGTGATAATGCTTTTATTCATCCTTGATATTCCAATGTTTCTATTGCAATGCTTGTTATACCAGGAAATCCTTCATTAATACCTATTAATTCATGGAATGCATACAGAAATAATATGTGTACATACCCATTTGCTTCAGGGTAAGTGGAGACATTAACACTGAGAGGCAAATCCTCCAAAAGCCCCACTCTTAAATTTACTACTTCACCCAGACTTTGGCATAGGATATTAGAGCTGGGAGGACCTTTTGCTAGTTTAACCTGGTAAACTAAAGTCAAAAGATATTCTCTAGGTACTCTTAAATCTCTACAATTATAAATCCAGAAAAATTTTAACTAATCACAGAAAATACTTGGCTAATGTTGTGTATGAACAAATCATTTGTTAACCAAAATAAAAAGGTGCTTTCTGTTACTGCTGAAGAAAAAAATGAGTATCTTCTTCATATAAAAATCTAATATATTATATGCTCTAAAACAGAGGAAAATATGCTGAGTTAAAAACTGTCCACCAGGAAATGTAAAAGCTAAATTTGTAGATTCATGGATTAAAATCATAATAATTTTCCAACAATATGTTCTAATTAATTAGTGATGATGTCATAAATTTTTCTGTAGGCAGACACATCTTAGGTAATTAGTACAGATTTCATTTTTTGTGAGATAATGAAATTATGTTTCTAGTCAGCCTCATATCCATCAATCATTTCCAATACATTTTAATAGATGTTAAATTAAGAGAAATCACAAAGCTAAATATCTATTGGATTTGACTTCCATTTGTCTCTAAAGTTTGAGATAAATTTGATTGAAACATTATCAAC